>NC_073305.1:79401811-79742734 GCF_027595985.1 Sorex araneus
ATAATAAGCTTGTTGGTAGGTCTATACAATTTTCATACATTCTAGTACAGAAGGTAGTAAACAAAGTTTCTTCAATAGTAAGTGATGCTTAGAGGAAAATTAAATCACTGAGTGATGCCAGGACTGATTATTCTAGTGCACTTTAAAAGCAAGAGATTGCAGTCTGTGAGTCCAAAGTGGTTTCATATGGACTGCAACAGTTGTGGTTTATGCTTGAAACTATAACCTGTCAAATTAGAAGCAGGCAATGCCTATGTTCTTAACGGTTCCACTTTCTACTGTCTATAGTTATGTCTACAAGCTCAACATATTTTATTCAGTTAAACTCTGTTATTTGGATGAATAGAATCTCAAAACTACTCTTTGTTATAAAGATAACACTGCAGAGAAATCCTAGTTACGATATAAAGCCAAGAGAAACTCAACCCAGTTTCTATTGTCGAGACGAGGCTCACTTCATTGCAACTATATTAATCCGTATTGGTATTTTATTATTCTGGTTATTTCTATGTAATATGTCATGTAACTTATAATGAAGAGAGGGCCTAAGTTCCTGAACCTATTCCTACCATGCATCTCAAGATATTTTATTGACATTAACTTATACCTTACTGGCTCATCATTTTCCCAGTTTTACAGTAGCCTGCTATTATGAGCTCACTGTTGGAACATGCTCCATTTCTTCTTTCTCCTTGATTGTGAAATGCCCTTCCGGGCAATGGGCTTAGTTGACAGATTTCCCCATCAAAACTGAAAAGCTACTTGCTCAGTTTTATTCACATTTTATGTAGAGTCATTTCTTAATGCCCATTTGTATAAAAATGTTTAAAAAATAAAGCAAAAACAATATTTGCTCTCTGTGTAAGGCACTGTAAATGAAACCATGTCACTAAACAATCATATCCTGTTTAGGCCATAATGACATCAGAAATATATGTTTATCATCTGCTTTGGACAACTTAGCATGTTTTTGGCCCAAGGCAAAGTTGAACTAAAACCATTTGCAGTTGCCCAAACCAAGATAACCACACATTTTTAAGGTAATTGATACCTAAGAAGAACACTGTCCTTAGATCACAGTTCATGATCTAAGAATACTAATTCTTTAAAGAAGGTTGTTAAAGTTTATAAAGCATGTATGTCTATTGGACTTCCTCCAAAAGTTAACATAAAATAATTATATTTTTAGCATGCATAGAGACTGTGATAAAGTAGGCACTTAGCACAATCTTCTGAAATTACCTTCCTTGCCCAATTTAAAGAGAAGAAGAAAATGAAGATTTTTTTTCCTTAACATGTAGAAGTTTAAAAATAGTAATAAGAAAGATAGGATTAATGCCTTACATTCTGGGAGGCCCTCAAATGAAGTCAAACATTATTTTTATTTTTGATAAGTAATTACATAAACAATAATTTTATGTATACATAGCCAATGTAAATATAAGGCATACAATTTTCACATTCATTGTTAAAACATACCCAGGAATCTAAATACATATCACTAACTCTGTGTTCCAGTGATCTAAAGCATGTAATTGCCTTGGATACTCCCGTACATACGGAATCCTACCACAGTCTGTAACTATGGCCTGAAAAGTTGCTCTCTGTGAAAGCAGTAAGATCAACTTGTCACAAAAAGATAGTGAATGATCTGCACCAAAAATAAAGATTTCATCATAAATTAGTTTTCATACACTAAAACAGCATTACTAAAAGTAAGATACAGAAGAAAACTTAGAAAAACCTACACACGTTGAAAGAAAAATCAGAGAACGAGAACACTGAAGATGCCTCTCAAGGTAACTTCCAAGGCAGTTTAACATCCATTTTAGGGTTACTCACTACACAATACTCTCTCAGACATACAACCACCAATTATGGCATTTCAGACATTTAAAGAAACTATGAGGGGCGTAAGCTATAGAACAGTGGGTACAAAATTTGCCTTGTAGCCTTTGGATCCGGCTGCGGAGCGAGCATGATGGAAGAGCCCAAGGGAGCGCCCTTGGACTCCAGGCAGCCCACTGAACTAATTCCGGCATGGGACCAGAGACCCCACGGTGCGCTGAAACAGTGGGACCCGGGCATCCCCCAATTCTTTTAACCTGTCTCTCTCTCTCAACTCCTCCCTCCTGAGCACAGCGCAGGATCCGCGGTTTTCCTGAGCGCAAAATGGAGCCGGCGATCCAGCTGAAACAGGACGCTTTCGCGCGCTTGCGGGAGACCCCAGGGGGCGGGGGCGGCGACCCCCGCCCACCACAGATAGATATTTAAACCCACCTCCCCCACGTGTGCTTCCCTTTGGATCCGGCTGCGGAGCGAGCATGATGGAAGAGCCCAAGGGAGCGCCCTTGGACTCCAGGCTGCCCACTGAACTAATTCCGGCATGGGACCAGAGACCCCATGGTGCGCTGAAACAGTGGGACCCGGGCATCCCCCAATTCTTTTAACCTGTCTCTCTCTCTCTCAACTCCTCCCTCCTGAACACAGCGCAGGACTTCTCCATCTTATGAGCACCATAAAAGGGTAAAGGTTTGTAGTGATGTTATTTCTGGTTGTACTTTCCCTGGACTTTATACAGAAACCCAATGTCATCTTAGCATCAGCAATATGTAATGGTTCGCTTTTAATGGGTCGGACTTTTGTGGGAGATCCTAACAAGAATAGTAAGTCTGTTGCTGAAATATTGAAGGCAATCAAAACGGTAGCCATCTCTCTAGACTAAACTAAGCTATATCCCCACGCCAGCTGAGAAGAAATTTTCTTCTTTCTCGGGAAGAAACGCGGCGTATCGTCAACTACAGTGTGATGTCCATTAAGCAAACAGACCTGGTGGCGTGGGAATGGGATATAAGGGGAAAAATTATGTACATGGAACAGTGGGACGCTGGTGGAATCTCGAGCCGGAGCCGATACCAGCGCAAGACCTTCGGTTCCAGAAACTGCTTCCAGACACTCTACTAGTCTATCAACTAAGCCAGAGCCCCACGTCTGCTGATGACGGGAAATAACCATCCTTTTCGTTTTTTTTTTTTTTCCCTTGTCAGGCAGGGTGGCGATTACTAAACAGGCGTGATCTCGGTGGCGCGGGGCAAGGGGGAAAAAGAAAAGTTATGTAACAAACAGCGGGACTTAATATCTCTATATTCTTAGTAGTGGAGAACTATCAAATGCCTCCTTGGCAATAGGACTGCCTTTCTTTTTGGGGGGAAACCCCAACAACGGTAGTGAGTTGTGTGTTGAAACATGGAATGTAATCGAGATAAGGCATAAACGAAGTGAAACTTATCAAGTACAAGGGTGGGGACTGGGGAGGTGGGAGGGGGCGGCAGGTATACTGGGGGGGTTGGTGATGGAGGATGGGCACTGGTGAAGGGAAGGGTGTTTGAGAATTGTATAACCGACATAATCCTGAGAACTATGTAACCCTCCACATGGTGATTCAATAAAATTTAAAAAAAAAAAAATTTGCCTTGTACACACCCAATCATCCCATGTGGCCCTCCGTGTACCACCAGGAGTAATTTCTGAGTGCAGAGCCAGGAGTAGCCCAATGCTCAGGCATTGCTGGGAGTGACCCCCAGAGCCAAAATAAAGAAATAAATGGATAAAATAACATAAACTATGAATCAAGTAGCATAAAAGCTGCAACGATTATTCTATAAAAATAGAAGAATGTACTCTACCTCCATTCTCTCCTGTTTAACTTCATCAATTTCATCATCTTCAAACATTGCCAAGAGTTCTCCAGTTTGGTCTATAGAGTTTAGAAATTCTTGAGCGATTTTTTGTCTTTTGTTTGTGTTATTGCTGCCACTCAATTTGTCTTCATGAAGATATGGGAAAGGGGAAAAGTAAATCATTTAGAGGTTTATAACAGCATCAATAATTACATGTACTTAATACTATATATAAAATTCAGAATGGGTTTCTCTCAAAATAACACTTAAAGGTAGGATGCTTACCCGGAAAACAAAAGCACAAAGTCTTGCAGAATACATTTATTCATCATCACAAGAAAGAATAATACCAAATTATCAACTCCCATTTAAAGAGTATGAATGGACTGATTAAACTTCTTTGTAAAAAAGAAAGAGTCTCATATTAGGAAAAAAAATCTTGTTATGGCAAGCATAATTAGAAAAAAATACATTAATAAGTAACATCAGGATTGAGACATGAAGTTACGGGGAGATAATATATATAACTGACAAAACATCTAAAACCTAAAGAAGAGTTATTTATTCTCTTAGGACATGAAACTATACTTAAGCAAAACAATTCTGAGAGTTTCTGCATGTCTGAGGAAGTACAATATTGTAATGAGTGATAAATATAGATTAATGCATAGAAGATTCAGTGTGATGCATGAAGAATTAGATTATTTTAATTGCTTTATTTATTTTGTGGTACTCAGAACTGAACCTAGGGCCTCATATACACATAAAACATTCACTCTCTTGGAAAGCTATATTCCTGGCCCCAAATTATTTTAAAATGAAACTAGTAATTAATTACACACTAATGCCACCACATAATAGGAACCCGAACATCTTATGGTGAAAGCATCCAATTCTTTACAATTAAGTCTGATGTTGGCTTCTGAGTTTTTCATAGCTAACTCTCTTAATTAGTTTGGAAAGTTACAAAACCACCATAGACTGAATGGGTTGAAAACACATGTATTTCTCATAGTTCTAGATACGGGAATTGCAGGTGTTGGTTGATCCAGTGTTGGTGAAAATCTAACTCGTGGTTTGCAGATGGCCATCTCCCACATCCTGATCTAAGCAGAGAGCAGAGAGGAAGTGAAGTGTCTTCCATAGTTTCTTGCATATCTCTCATGAAAAGCTTTCACTTTCAAATATTTTTCTGTATTTAGTGACACAATCATGTACATTCAACATTTTGTTCTATTAATAAGATGCATTACAAAAATTTCTAAGTTTAAAGCAATCCTCCATTTCTGGACTAAATTAATTACACTTGGTCACAATGTGAAAAAGAAGAATTTTTTTTTTAGATCTTGCTGATAATTTATTGAGCACTTTTGCATCTATATTTAAAAGCTTCTAGTCTATTCCTGTGATGCCTTTGTCAGGTTTTCCTATTAAAGTAACTGGATTACTAAGATTGTAAAATGAGTTTAGGAAAAACTGTCACTAATTCCTTTACCATTTGATTGAATTTACCAATGAAATTATTGGGTCTGCATTTTGTGTGCATCTGTGTGAGTATGTATGTGTGTGTGAGAGAGAATTTAAAACTATTAATTCAAAGTTATTATTTATTATAAATAAATGCAGATTTTTGTATGTTCATTGCAGCACTATTCACAATAGCCAGAATCTGGAAAACACCCAAGTGACTGAGAACAGACTACTCCTTAAAGGAACTATGATACATCTACACAATAGAATACTATGCAGCTGTTAGAAAAAAATGAATTCATGAAATCTACTTATAAATGGATAGACATGAGAGTATTATGCTAAGTGAAATGAATCAGAATGAGAGGGACAGACAAAGAATGACTGCACTCATTTATGGAAATATAAAGTAACATAGTATGAGACTAATACCCAAGGATAGTAGAGAAAAGGGCTGCAAGTGTTAGTCCAGGGTTGGAAGCCTGCCTCAAGTGCTGGGGGAGAAGGCAGTTGGAATAGAAAAGGGACCATTAAGTCAATGATGGCTGGAGGGATCACTTGGGATGGAAGATGTGTGTTGAAAGTAGACAAAGAATCAAACATGATGGTTTCTTAGTTATCTGTGACTGCAAACCACAAAGTCCCAATGTAGAGAGAAAGTAAGAAGGAAAGTGCCTGCCACAGAGGTGGGGCGTGTGGTGGGGTGGGGATGGTGGGAGGGATACTGGGGACACTGGTTGTGAGAAATGAACACTGGTGTACGAATAGGTGTTCAAACATTATATGACTGAAAATCATGAAAGAATTGTAACTATATCTAAAGGTGATTCAATAATAAATAAATAAATAAATGCAGATTTTCAATTTCTACTTTATTCAGTTTGAGCAGCTTGTCTTAAAAGGAAAAAGCAACACATACCTATAGAGTTTGCTATCTTAACCATCTACTTTACCATTTCTTTCTTTTCTTTTTACAACTATAATATTATGTCATTGCTCACTCCAGAGTAGCTTTGTTACCATCCACTTCAGTCATTATTACTCTAAAATGATGTTGTACTCTAAAATAATTACTCAAAATAAAATTACTCTAAAGGTATACCACACATCTACAAGATATTATAATTGCATAACATTATAACATTGTAACTACGTGCTCTCTACAATTACTTTAAAATTTAGTTATTTGGGCTGATGTGATAACTCAACAGGCCCAGTCTGTGCTTCGCACGCAGGGAGCCCAGATTCAATTCCTGGCATTATGTGGTTCTTCAAGCACCAGCATAGTCAAATGCAGCACAAAAGACAAAAATAAATAAATAAATAAATAAATGGAAATAGTTCTGAGGAAAGAACCATGCAACTATATGTCTTATATTTCTTTTACATAATGACTTTTACAGGTGCCTTATTTTTTGTTGCTGTTTTAGAGAATATGGGCTAAAATTACTTTCTGGGACAGTCTAATTTCAGCTTGAAGTACTTTCTTTAGAATTTTTAATATGGATATACTAGGAAGAATTACTCCCATTTCTTTTCTGGAGTATCTTTGTTTTACCTTTATCTCTGAGAGACTTTTTTTTAATTTTAAAAATTTTATTGAATCACCGTGAGATAATTACAAGCTTTCATGTTTGGCTTACAATATCACAGTGATCAAACACCCATCCCTCCACCAGTGCACATTCCCCACCACCAATATCCCTGGTATACCCCCCTTTTCCCACCCTCCCCCTGCCTCCAAGGCAGACAATATTCCCCATACTCTGAGAGACATTTTTGCTGAACATTTCTTGATTGAGAACTTTTTCTATGTATATGTTACTCTGAATATGTAATCCCACTAAAACGAGTTATTTTGCAGATGAGCACTGAGCTGCTAATTTTGTTGGGGTATCATTTATGTGATGAAGTGCTTTTCTTCAGCAACATTTATGATTTTGTCTTTCAACATGCTCACCATAAAATTTCAGAGTATGAATCTAAGTATTTACCTTACAGAGAGCTTGGAGTTGTAGCTTGATTTTCATCAACATTAAGAAGTTTTGGTTTTGTTTTTCTGAGGCCACATCCACCTGTGCTCAGGATTTACTCCTGGCTTTGTGCTTAGGGACCCTTCTGTAAGGGAATTGGGGGACCATATGGGGTGCTGAGGACCAAATTAGGTCAGTCATGTGAGCAAGGCAAATGCCCTATCTGCAGTACTATGTCTCCATGCCCCAAAGTTAATAAATATATAACCAACATTTCTTTGCTTTTTGGGGGCCATACCTGGAGGTGCTCAGGGGCTACTCCTGTCTCTATGCTTGGAAGTGACCCCAGGTGATACTTGGGGTGGAGGGTGAGAGGGAACAAGGAGGGGACCATATGCAGTGTTTGGAATTAAAACTGAAGTTGGTGGGATGCAAAGCAAATGCCTTCACCCCTGTATTATCTCTCTAGCTCAATATAATCATTATTAATTTGGACATTTTTCTCTTTCCCTCCCAATTAGTGATACTCCTATATCTGTGAAGCTACTCATTCCTCTCATTCTTTTTTCTCTCTTATTCACATTTCATGATCTTTAACAACTCATCTTCAAGTTCAGATTCTTTCTTCTTTCAGTGCAAAGCTAATAACTGAATCCCTCAACTGAACTTCTCAACTTAGACACTGTACTTTCCAACTTCAGAATTTCCATTTGTTTCTAATACCTTCTATTTCATCATTGCTATTTTTATTTTGTGGCACAATAATTATAGAGAGTTGAGTTCTTTAAACATAATTTCCTTCAGTTCCCTGAAAATAATTTAGATGTCTTCCTTGAAATTTGTGTCTACTAAGTCCAATTTTTGTGGCCCCCACAAATACAAAATATATTTTCAGTTTTTCTTTTTAATAGATTATACTTACTCATTTACCCATTACTTTGCATGTATAGTGTTTTGCTATTCTGTTTCAGTTGTTGAAAATGGATATTTTAGATAACATTTTGTAGTAATTTAATATATCAGTTCCGTCCCCTTGGGAATTTTACCCCTCCCCTCCTTTTTTTGGCTTGTTTGGGTGTTTAATGATTGGGCTTGACCAATTCAATGAAGTCTTTCTTCTTCACAGTGTGCAGACATGGATGCAATTTCTCATAGAACACAACCATGCATACATCTTCCTCACTCATTGGAGACAACTATGATTTTAGTTGGGTTCTCATTGGCTATAATGCTCCTTGACTTCTCTGTAGAGCATCTGATTGGTCTCAATTAGTATTACATAAGTGATAGCTTTCATTAATGTCTGGTTGATTACAGTACTGATTTTTATAATATTACTGGGCAAAATTTGCTCTAAAGTTTTATCTAAATAATGTTGAGTCCATTTGCAGAGTCAAAGTAATGTCAGTTCTTTAAGTTTTGCTGTGACTCCAAAATGACTCTTCTTATTTGTCTCTTAGTTGACCCACTTGCTCTTACTAGTTCCACAGAGCTTCTATTGTCCTCTCAATAGCTCACTTTCAGGGTGCCCATTGTGTTTTGATGAAGTTGGTTTCTTTTTTTCCTTTTCAGTCACACCTGGCAATGCACAGGGGTTACTCCTGGCTCTGCACTCAGGAATCACCCTTGGCAGTGCTCAGGGGACTATATGGGATGCTGAGAATCTAATACAGCAAATTCACTACCTGCTGTGCTATTGCTCCAGCCCCAAGGTTTTTTTTTTGTGTGTGTGTGTGTGTGTGTGTGTGTGTGTGTGTGTGTGTGTGTTTCTCAATGCTCTTTTAAGTAAGAATTTGCACATGTAAGAAGAGCTAAGAGCATTTGGTTAAGGCTTGCCTCTCACTCTGGGCTAAGTCATTATTATCAGTGTACTGGAATGGGGCTGAGAACAACAATCAGCTCCTGGAAAAACTTTGCTAGATCTAAAATTAGGGTAGTTGGCAGAGGTGCCAGCCCCTTGTCTTCTAGAGAGATCCTTTTAATGTGGGGCTTTACCATCTAGGAGCAAGCTAGGACAATCAGGAAACAGTCATTTCAGCCTGCCACATTTGGGGTAGGGCTTCCAGCCTAAAGCCAGAGATTGAAGGGTATTTTTAGTCTTTTCACCTGTCACTCCATCACAAAATTTCTGGAGTAGGGATGAACAGCCTGCCCATTTGTCAGACTTTTTTTCAGCAAGGTGTATTCGACTTTGCTACACTGAAGTAAAAAGTGTGGCCTAAACTTTAGATAATATTTTTTGTTATAAAGTGCTCGAAGATGGTGTTATATTTAAATTCTTTTTATTTTAGTGAAATATATTTTATAGATTCTGCATCATAGAATCTATATGCATCTATAATGCAGAATCTCGCACCTCATGGCGTTTTTGATATGCTAAAAAGAGTAACAATAATGGGCCTCAATTCCCCTGACCCTGAACACAACAGGGACAGATGGAGACATTACTGATGCCCCTCGAGCAAATCAATGAGCAAGGGGATGACAGTGATACAGTGCTACAGTGATGAGTCAGGAGAGATGAGAGAAGTCAATCTCCTGTTCTTCTTGAGATGAAATGATTGCCTCCGGCTGGAAGCTGGAGCAGCAAATAAACATACATGCCTTTCCACTTACTGTATGTCCTTAGACTAGTTTTAGAGACTTGAAATTACAATCTAATTTTATTTCATCAGTTTAAGGTAAGGGTTTATGACACTCAGCACATGGCCATTCTAGAAATCACATTCTAGTATGAAATAAAAGACAGGATTATTTTATAATTTTGTCAAACATTCTAAAGCTTTATGTAAGATATAAAAATTAAAAATTTAAAAAGGATAAAAAAGGATCAAAAAGATATTTGATAAGAAAAAGAATTAAAAAAGATGTGATGAGGTTTATACAAATGAATTGAACTGCTGTAGGCTTCCTGGTGTTCTAAGCATGGTGTTCACTATCATTTATTCATTGGCAGGAATGTACCAACACTTTTCATACACTGTGCTGACTTCTCATAAGAACTCTATGTGGTAAGCAAAATATTTTACTTATAAATGAGAAAACTAACCTTTATGGCCATAAGGAGAAAACACAGAAAACTATGATTAAATCAAAATCAGGTCAGTTTTGTTCCAAACCTCTATTCTCTATGCTTTCTATAAAAGAAAGCATTTAAATTTATTTGGAGTACCATTTTCCAGGTATTAAATTCTATGTGAATTGCAAGAATATTAAATAGGCATCAGTAAGTAAAACATCTGATCAGAAATATTTTCTTTGCATGGTCATTTCACTTGCTAATTCTCTGAGGATAAATGAAAGTAGCATAGTTCTCTTTCAAAGTTTGTTAAATCTTTTGGTTTTCAGTAGTTTTCTGGAGTGCTTCTTAACCCAATAGCGTCTGTTTTGGATATTTTATTTATCAATGTATCTATAAGCAATGGATATCATTAAACAATGACAGTTCTCAATACAAAATCTGAATTATTTCCAAAACCAACACATTTTGATTCAATAAATATTTCTAGTATACATCTATATTCAACTTAGCACTATTTGATTTTGCAACAGTGATTTTCTCCTAAGTAATCTAAAATGGAGAATTGAGTTGGGAAATCAGATAGATAATTTCCTACTTTGTGTTCTTATTTTCTTGATTAGATTTCTAGCAGTACAAAAATACTTACTAAAATGAGGCAACTTTATATCATAAGATATCTTACTTTTCATAATATATACCAATATATACCAATTTTCATAATATATACCAATATATACCAATTTGCAATACAAAATAGCTGATTCCTTCCATTCAAAACACAAAATTATGCTTGCTTAATCAATTGTTTTAAAGCAACATAATTTTCCACATTTTATAATATCTTGCTATAAAGATAAATGTGTATATTATTTAAAAATTATTAAAAAGAAAGAAAAACCATAAAGTCACTGAATCAAAAAATCTCGTGATCCAAATACATGTGTACAGATAAATTCTAAATTATATTATTAAACATAACTAAGTATATTTTACTCTGATGAGAACATGTATATTGACACTGCACAAAAAACTGTATCTTGAGAATGCATATTCATAGTTTTCAATTTAGTTATTTTGCTGCAATTACCTTCCAGAAGATCATCCTCATCTATGCCTTTGACAATCTTTGATTTGTAGTCTCGGAAGAACATGTATTTTAGCAGTCTTCTAAGTTTTTTCTATTAAAAATATAAAATTAATAAGAGACAATACAGATATATATTCTTTACTGATTAAAAACCAAGTAACTTTAATAAATTCTACCCTGGAATCGCTGGGGGAAATATAGCAATGTTTAGCATAATGCTATAAAATAAAGAATATAGTCATCAAATTATATATATATAAGCTTACATACGCAGGAATTTTTTAAAAACCTTAAAATTTACAAGTCTCCATATCCTCCAAAATCATAATTGCTTTTATGTTTTGTTCTTGTAAGACATTTTAAATCCTGTGTGAAGACTGAGATAAATATCACTCTTCAAACTAAGCTGGCTCTAAGATGTTTTTAGAATTTATACATATTCAAGACCAAAATATTTTTTAATGATTTATAAACATTCAGACAAGGAATTTGTAACAACTGACTTAGAAAGCCAAGTACTCTCCTTTTAATTGTTTTTTTTCCTAAGAATTTTTTATTTAGAAGATTTGGTTTATGTTTTATATAGCTGGAAAACATTCTGTAATCTGAGAGACATATTTCTATGAAATTCAAAACTGATGAACTATAGTTGAGTTTAACATGGCGTTCTTTAGGTTTATTAGAAAACCATAGCAGCTTAACTTTAAAAGTAACTGAAAAGTTAACTTTAAAAGTAACTGTGCTTACACTTACAAGGTATCTTTATTGGATCCTGACACTGGGGTTTAGGATCCCTAATAACAGGTACATACTGCATCTCAAAGCTATTTTTCACACACATTATCTGACATTTCCAACAGCCCTAAAATATAGACAAATACAATAACCTTTCTGTATAAAGGAAAGCTACACAGTTAAAAAGTCTTACAATCAGAGTTAAGAAGGGTCAAAAGTTAAAATAATCTTTGATTCTCACTTTCTTTATTTATGAAGCAAGAAAAGCAACTTCCTTACAGGATGTTGGTGAGAAATAAATCAGAGAATTAGGGAAGCTGCCTAGTGCAATATGTAAAACACAGTGGGCAATAACTAAATACTGCTTGAATATAAACTGAAATAATTAAGAAAACACATACATGTATAAAAATTTTTGCAACCCTCTATTCTCATCTCTGATTTCATTCTGTGCTTTAAGTTTTATCTATATACAGTACTTTAAATTCTTTATGGGATAAGCAAACATATAAATAAAGTTACTACTTTGAGGAGGAAGTTTGAAAACATTAGCAAAAAAGATTCTGGTTAAGACTCCTCATTAGTAGAAGAGTATGGTCAATTAGGTCAATTAGCTTATGTTCTAAACTTAAAAATTTTAAATCTTCTTCAATTTATATATAAAAAAAGCAGACATCTACAGAAGTTAAGAGAAATTCTTAGAATGAATCATTTTAATGCCAGCCTCTTAACTTTGGGGGCCGGAGAGGCAAAAAGGGAGTTGAGGTATAAAGGGAACTGTAAGTCACTGCCATGATTCTCTGCCCTGAGAAATAGCTCAGCCATGTGTTATGGGGTGGGGGGGGGCACCAGAAGCACACCTTAGGGTGCACAAAGCTATATCTGGCAGTGTTCAGGGACCATGTGGTATCAAAGGTCAAAATTGGGGCCTTATTCATGGCACACATGTGCTCTTGCCCTTTGAACTATCTCCCTGAACTGTGTCTCTTTAAGTGTAGAAAAATACAAACAAAAACAGACCAGGCATATTTGTTATTTTGCTTTTTGGGTCACACCTGGCAATGCACAGGAATCACTCCTGGCTCACTCCTGGCTCTGCATTCAGGAATTACCCCTGGCAGTGCTCAGGGGACCATATGGGATGCTGGGAATCGAACCCAGGTCAGCCGTGTGCAGGGCAAATGCCCTACTCACTGCGCTATTGCTCCAGCCCCCCAGACCAGGCATATTTGATAAAACAGTAAAGCTAAATTCATTGTTTCCCAGTGCCTTTACAAAGAACATTGACTCAAGATCCCAATCTCTGCTAACAGGACCTTCATAACACCATCAGTATAAAATACTTGTTTTCCTTTATTTTTTGGTTTGAGGACCATTGCTGGCAATGCCCAGGGGTTACCCTACTCTGTACTCAGGTAACCTGATGAACTCTGGGGACGACATGGGTTGCTAGGATTGAAACTGTTTCAGCCACATACAAGGCAGATGCCTTACCCAATGTACTATCACTCTAGACCCAATACTTGTTTTACTTTAATCCTTAACTATGAAGGAACCAAATAATGTATATTCTCTGTATCTCTAATTCTTCCTGATTACATTTAGAATCACCATACCAATGATAGTTTGCCTTATTTCTAAACCAGCAGTCCAGTTAGTTCCTTTACATACATATTTTATGTATGACCCTGTGAGTCTCAACTTTAACAAATTCTACAGTCTCCCCATTTAAACATCTTATAAAATTCTGCAAACCTCACAATATTTAAACTGAACTATACTGACTTTCTAAGCATAAATCTCATCCTAAAGCTATACTTTCATTTTTGCTAATGGAAACACTTTACTCATTTTTTAATATTCTTCATATCACTGAAGAGTTAATGAACAAAACTTTAAAACTTTTTGGCAGACTGGTCCAAGTACAATTTGTGGAATTACAGGAAAGAGAAGAGAAAATACTTGATCCAAATTAAGTCAACTGAAGTTATCAATAATGAAACATTTTACAGATATAAAATATCTGATCATAGAGAAGTGCTAACACTAGTCTATCAGGCTAGAGGGAAGGTTTGCAAGAAAGAGTCACGGGCATATAACTATGGTGAAAGAGAAGTTGTTAAGTGTAATTCAGAGTCAAGGGAAAAATTATGAAAAATTAAAGTGGGACATTGGGGATGAATACATATATGTGATATATGTATGTCATATACATTGAGATTACTCATGTAGTCTTTTATACATAAAAGATTTAGATAATTTTATTAAGGACCTATATAATATTATAAGCTAATAGCTTCTCATAGAAAAGAGTCATATTTGTAACTACCACCATAAAGACTCAAAGAGTAAGAAAAATATACCTTTTACTACTAAAAATGTCACCATTATGATCTCTATATATAATATGGGATATGCATATTGATTGTATTATAGAATAAACTCTAAGGTAAAACAACTCCTCCTTAAGAGCTAGGAATAGATCAGTGTAGAGTCCATGCATGTGTGAGGCTCTTGGGTACAAAGTCCCCAAACTGCCAAAGGAACCCCCAATACTAAAAGTACAAAAGCAAATTACTTTTCTACAAAAATGTACACTCATGCGTAAAAATAGATGGAGAAAAATAAACATTCTATTTAGTTATAACTTACTGGCAGAAAGAAGCATTCAATAAATGTGAATTGCTATCATGTAGGAATTATAATGTTAAATAGGGGCTGGGTATGTGGCTCAAGGAATAGAATACATCTCTAGCCAAGTGCAAGGCCTGGGGTTAGATCCCCCAAAACTCATGACTTCTCCAGCACCACTGAGAAAACCCTGACGCCTTGGTCTTACACCACCTTGAAAAATTGCCCAAGGGGCTCTGGCTCTGAGCATTACTGAGTGTGTCTCCAAGAACAACTAAATAAATAAATAAAATGTCAAAATAAAGAAATGAGAATTAGCTACCAGTTAGTGGTCTCGCCCATGTAACTCCTAATTCTCTGTCAGTGAACTATTGTGTTGTACAAACATAAAAAACTTGGGAAAAAAAAAACAGCTCAACAGTTAATGATTCCCATTTGAAAGTTAAATAATATGGATTTCTCGTATAATGTGTAATTAAGCACAAAGCATGGCATTTTGATATAATCAAATTGTTTAATATTACCTTATCTTTACGCATCAAAAACAGAAGATCTTCAGCAGAAATCATTCTTGCTCCCCGAAGCTGAGAAACTTCAGCAGCTTGCTGTAACTAAGAACAAAAGAAATTTTGGAGTTTTTCTCCCTAATTTACATCAAATATTCGACAGTCATCAATGATGTCCCAAGAAAGAAAAATTTACTAAGAGTTAAAAACTTTGGGAAAAATCCAGCAATCACATTACTGCTTTTAAAAGCCAAATGTCTTATGTTTTAAGGTTAAAAAAAAAAAGCAATTAAATTAGCTTATAAGCCCACCTGTAACTGATACAATAAACAGAAATCCTTGATTTCTTTCATGCAAAAGAAAAATCATGTGCAGCTTCCAGAAATGCATTAATGCACCTGAAAATAATTTTATGAAATTTTATCCTCATATCCTTGTGAGCAATGGTTTCACTCAGTATCACTAGTTGAATAAGTATATTATTAATCTGAGCTCCCATGCTGGTATGATTTGAAATAGGCCCATTCAGAACTTTAAAAGATCAACAAAAACAGTAGCTGTTTCTAATATCCAAAGGAAAAAAAATAGCTCTAGTTTTGGCAAGTCTTCAGTGGGCAAAAGATTCAGTCCATAAATCATAATACTGGACTGCATTAATTTCTTTCCACAGTAATCACATGCACACAAAAAGTTAACTGTATCTGGAATGCACAACACAAAACATACTGCATAAAATGTTAGATTCCCCCCCCTGAAATATTCATCTGGGCCTTAATATCTACAAAGTAGAGAGTTTTCTGGAATTCAGAAGTCCTAGAAACACAATCTTACTTGAAAATGATCTGGAAAATTAAAGAATGTGAAAAATGATAGTTCTATTTTTTTGGCACAAGGAAAATCAGTTTCTTATTTTGATTACTTGGAAGAAGCATAAAATATATCCAGCTGAAAAAAAAAAAAGGATGCTGGAGAAAACACTACAAAAATGTGTCTATAACTTCTTCCAAATTTGATCAGACCATGGTGATTGCACCAAATCAACTCCAGCAAAATATAATAAAACATATTACATACAATCTTATTTACATATCAAAGTTGTTTCTAAATGGGCCCTTATTAAAAAGGAATAAATCTAACACAGTTACCTTAACAATTACTATAAATCAAATGGTGCATTTGTACTAAGGAAATTCTGCTAAAATGCTTTAGCAATTTTGCGAAGGAAGCTTCAAATCTTGTCTAAATACACAGACGACAAAATAGACTATAAACTCCCTATGTGTCAGCCTTACCACTGAATTTCCTGGATACCGGTGGTTGGTATATAAACATAATTTTACCTAAATATAGAAATTTAAATTTAACTGTGAACCATTTAAAAAGAAATTGGGGGGAATTTTTTTTCCCCCTAAGAGATGATATATTAACCTAGAAAGTAATTTAAAAGTTTTCAATAGGAAAAATTTGAACACGCTCTTTTAAAATATGGAAGAGGGTCATGGACATAAGTGAATAGATACTTCCTGAATAAAAATAATTCTATTATGGGGCTGGAGCAATAGCACAGTGGGTAGGGCGTTTGCCTTGCATGTGGCCAAAGGGGTTAGAATCCCAGCATCCCATATGGTCACTCAAGCACCACCAGGAGTAATTCCTTGAGTGCATGAGCCAGGAAGAACCCCTGTGTATCACTGGGTATGACCCAGAAAGAAAAAAAATCCTATTATAATAAAAAATGTATGTAATCAGTATGAAAAATATTACACATTATCCTGACACACACAGAGAAATAGGAAGCAATTCTGTCAAGTAATTCAGATTTTATTCAATGAAGGATGGTAACAATTTGGGAATTTGAAAGTATTAGAGACATAAATTTACTTATGATAAGAAAGGATAAGGACACATTTATGATTTTTCCCAATTACTAAATTCTTTATATACATTACACAATCAATTTTTACAATACTTCCTAAGCTATTAGTTTACAAAGACATCATAACCAGAAAAGAAAGTGGAAAGTGGAAAGAGATACTATAGAGTAAGATAATAAAAACATTTCTTCAAAACCAGTATATGACTACTCTATGAATATGAAATGGTTGTGTAGTTGTCCTAATTAGCAGGAAAACCTCATCTTTAATTTTCATCTATTCAACTTACTAATTTCTCTCACTGAACCTAGTACATGTAGGAGCACTAACACTGGTCGCTCTCTCCTGTATGCCTTGGGCATCCATGAAGAGAATCCTTTGGCACTGAAAATTATCACTTGATTCTCTCAACAATCCTGTGTGACCCTGATATGTCACATTCTCCATAATTATTCTCCAAATCTTAACTTCAAGCCCTTGTCTCCCATTCAAGAGTCATGTTATTATTTAGAATTAGGATGATGGAATATATATGTATATTGCATACTGACTTTTGAAAATTTTTGCCTACCAAAAAAATTATAAGGACACTCCCCCTCAACAATACAAGCTGAAAAAAAAAAAAGTTAGAGGAGGTATGTTGCCGCCAGCAGGTGAACCTGTACCTGTGGGGCAAGTGCATCAACAGCCTGATGGTGCCTTCAGACTTTCAGATACACGAAAATTGCTGCTGTGCCTTTGGCCAGACCCCAACAACTTGGGGCCAAGTTTACCAAGAAATTAAACAGCCAAAAGTTAGGTATGTGGGAGACACACCCACAAACCACCTCCAGCTCAGCCATATAAGCTCATTTATTGGCCTTCTTTCAGAGACCCATAAATCTCAAAAGGAATCAAAAGACACAATTAGGGCCTGTAGTGCAGAGGTAGGTGGGAACCCGTGACTGACAGTTCCAGACCCGCTTGGATCGGGATCGGGCCTCCTCCCCCCAGGACTCCAGTTTTCCAGTAGCTTGATAGTCACACCCACAAATTGCCCATGTAATCTCATCAACGGCCAAGACCCAGGGACTGAAAACTAAAACTCCAGGATGAGAGCGCCACAGAATGTCCTGACCCCGCGTTAGTCTTTCTTCACCAGCACGCCCCAGAGGGGGTGGATGAGAGCCCTCCCCGAGCCAAGGGACCCAGCTTGGGCATCCAAAAACCTCTACAACTCAACTGCCGCCTCACTCAAGAGCCTCATACATGAGTGAAGTCCTATGGAACCCAGGTAATTCGGAACTTTGTGACCTTGGACTCTGGGCTCAATAGAACCAGGAGCGGAGACCCTCTGCCCGCTTTCTCCACTCTCTGGTGACTCAGGGGTCATGCCCATAAGCACCTCCTGCAAGTACCAGATAATCTCTTCATTGGCCACGGTCCAGGTCACACAGCTGCTTTTCTCAAAAGGGAGCATAACATGAGGCCACCATAATAATGCCACCGGACTCCACACCAGGCTGTTTCACAACAAGGTGCCGCCAGTGGGGGGGTGGGGGGGCGGTGAGAAACCTTTCCGCCCCAAGGGACCCAGCTCCGGCAGCCCAAAACCTCCAGAACCCAACTGCCGGGAGGCTTAAGGCCGTTCCCCACGTGCTCGGGCCAAGCCTCCCATATGACTAAATATACTCCTGTACTGTGCAGCCGATTTTGCGACACGACACATCATAAAACACCCCCTACCCAATCTCCATAATTACCACACCACATTTGATGGGGTTCAGGTAGTAGGCAACAAATCATAGAGGGAAATATACATATATATATATGTATACATACATATTTTCAGATATATACCAAAGCTCACATCACCCAAACTTTAACAATATGTTAGTGATATCCTATAGAATGTCTTAATGGCTCCTGCCAAAACTGAACAATCTTCACACTGTTTCCTATATGAACACTTTCTTGTAAGCACGTTTAGCAGTTCTCCATAACACACTACGAAATATATTATTTCTGTTGTGTTTTGGGACAGGGATTGGGGTTTGGGATGGAAACATCCTGAATTTGGTGGTGGGATGGTTGTTTGAATATTGAATGCAATCAAACCTTATGAACTTACTTATGAAATTTTTTAAAAAAGTAATGTGGAGTTCATGCCCAATTCAATCAGCTTAATCAATGGCTAATTAAATAGAAGTGCCCCTACATTATAAAAAATAATAAAAAATAAATTAAAAAATAAGTTAGAAGTTTGGCAGTTCAGTTTCACAAATAAGACATTACTCAATTTCTTGTTGTTAATAATGTCATATTTAAACTCATTTTTGCCCTTGCCTTTTATTCTAGTCATCTTTACTTCCTTTCATAGTACAGTTCCTTTTTAATTTGGTGTAACCTATTTTTGCTTCTACTTACTTATTCAATAGTATCAGATCATTGTATACACCTCTTAAACTCAATATCATGAATAGTTCGGCCTATATTTTCCTCTATGTATTTATGGATCAAGACTAATAGTAAGGTCTTAAATCCATTTTGATTGAACTTTTGCGTATGTTGTAAAGGATCTAGATTAATTTTCTTGTGTGTTCCTAGCCAGGTTCACACCGCCATTTGTTGAAGAGGCTTTCTCTAATTGACTTTATATACCTGGCTCCTTTGTCAAATATTTACTGTTCACATATCTGAAGGGTTGTATCCAGGCTCTCAATAATATTCTTTGGTCTGAAAAATCTGTCTTTATGCTAGTTTTGAATTATATAGCTTTATAGTGTAACTGAAGTCAGGGTGAGAGAAGCATTTAATTTTCTTTTTTCTCATGTCTGTATATATTACTCAGGGAGTTTATCTTTCCATATAAATTTCTGATAACATTTGGTCAGCGTCATCCATGTATTTAAGTTAATGCCATGGGAATTCTGATGGTTCTGCACTGAATCTGTTTATTTCTTTCATTAGGGTAGTCAACTTAAATTCTTTCAATTCATGAAAGAGAAATGCTTCCACTTCCTTGTGTCTTCAATTTCTTTTAATGGTGATTCACAGTTTTCTTTCTCTGCTAAATTTTCTCCCTATTTGATTTTGGGGGGGTGAACTGTGAATGTTTAAGAAAATTTCTCTCTTCTATCACTGCATATATAAAAGTAACATTCCTGTATACTGATTTCGTAGTCTGTCACCTTACCGTACAGGTTTATAGGTCCTAGAAAATTTTTGGTGGGATTTAGGTTTTTACAAAGCATAAAAACACCTCATCTGTGAATACTGATAGTTGTTTCTTAATTTCATTCCCTTTAAAATCCCTTTCTTGCCTAAGTGCATTGGCAAGGCTTTTCAATACTATGTTGAAAACAGGAGTGAACATCTTTGTATTGCGAGTGATCTTAAAGAGAACAGTTTCAGGTTTTTGTTGTTTGAATATGATGTTAGCTGTCGACTTGTGATATGTTTGTGACATACAACCTTTACTTTAACTCATTTTTGCATCTTGAATTACCCTTGCATCCCAGTGATAGATTCCACTTGATTATGATCTACAATATTTTTAATGTATTCTTGAATTGGGTCTCTTAAGATTTTGTTGAGGATTTTTATATTTATGTTCACAGGAATAATGATCCATAGTCTCCTTGTTTTTGTTTTTTGTTGAAAAGTTTGTCTTTATTATCAAAGTAACGTGATTTACATAGTTGAGTTTCAGGCTACAATGCTCTACATCAATCCCATCACTAATGCTAACTTTCCTCCACCAGTTTCACACTGTCTAGTCTGTCTCCTTTACAGGCATATTTAAAGGTTGGTTGCTACAATATTCTTTTTTCAAGCGATATCACCATCTGCTTTTGGTATCAGGATAACATGGGCCTCATAGAAAGTACTTGCAAGAATTCCTATTTCTTCTTCTCTCTGGAAGAACTCAAGACAAGTAGAAAGCAGGTCCTACTTAAAAGTTTGGAATAGGAGGTTGGGGAGAGAATACAGTGAAGAATCTACCTACCTACCTTGCACACAACTAACCTGAGTCTGATCCCTGATACCCCATATGATCTCATGAGCCTGGCAGAAGTAAGCCCTGAGCATTACCAGGTGTGGCCCTCAAACAAAAGCCAGCAACAACAAAAATTCTGGAACATGAGTTCCTTTCCAGGATCATAATTTTCAACAAAAAAAATTATAAAGTTTTATTAAATGCTGCCAACTTACTTTCTCTGTAACTATTTTCAGTGTCCCCATACATCATAAAAATGGACTCTATGAATCTTTAACACTTCATTTAGCCCATTTAAAGGCAGATTTCTCTGAAAATCCAAAAGATTTTTAATGAAGCTAAAATTAATGCAATCATTTCAAAATCAGTGGTACCCTGAAAGGATTTTATTTTACCCAATCTCCTTTGCACCTCTTTTTCTCCTTCGTTTTTCTGTGCTTCCTGCCCCTTTTCCCTCTCCCTCTCCCTGTCTTCCCTTTCCCTCTCCCCCTCCCTCTGCTCTACCTCCCTCTCTCTCTTCCTGTCCCTCTTCCATGTGCTAGGGATTGAGTTCAGCTGCCCAGATGAGGAAGTATACACTATATTACTGACCTACATCCCTGACCCTTCCATTGTGAGGAAATAAGAAGTAAATAGCAAAATGCAAGAGTTGTTCAAAGTAATGTCACAAAATGACAGAATGTTTTGCTGTATTTTCATCCAAGATGTACTTATATGTCTTTGTAACTATTCATCTATCTTATACCACTTTTGAGATGATTATCTGTAAGATAACATAGCCTCAGGTAGTTTAGGTTTATTGGGTTACTCCCATCACAGTGCTCCCATTCCTCTGTGTTTATTTGTAGCTTCTTTCTTAGTGTTCTGTTGACTTGTAAATAATGTTTTTCTCTTCTCCTTGAGTCCTTTGCATAGTTTATTCAGAGCAAGTCCTTTTTGTATGGACACAGGAAGACTTAACAAATGGTATGCTTTTGTAACCTGGGAGTCATTTGACTCTACATGATATTTTCCTCCAGGGCATCTGTTCTCTTGACCTAAGCCTCAGGCTGCCCTTACTTCCTAGCATCCCCAAAGCAGGGTCCCGACAATGTGGGACAAGAAGGACCCAGGGCAAGCGGTGAGTTGTGTGCTACCCTGGCATCGAGATGGGCCTGGCCAAAGTGCCTAATGCTTAACTATAAGTTAAGAGCTTGATCATGGACAAATGCTGTCATGATCCAAACAGTGATAACTAGATTTGGACCCTGCTAGGGTGAGGAATAATTAATCTGGCTTGAGTGCTGTGGTCTGAGCCTGTGGCAAGATGTTGCCAGGAGAGCTGCCTTGCAAGCCTCAATGTATCCCTTGCTATGTCCATACAAAAATAACTAGTATCACGCCACTGGCCAAGCAAGTGAAAACAGAGATTAAACAAATGGGACTACCTTAAACTAAGAAGCTTCTGCACCTCAAAGGAAACAGTGACCAAAATACAAAGACAGTCTACAGAATAGAAAAGAATATTCACCCAATACCCATCTGATAAGGGATTGATATCAAGTATATACAAGGCACTGGTTGAACTCTACAAGAAGAGAACTCCCAACCCCATCAAAAAATGGGGGATGGAAATGAACAGAAATTTTCTCAAAGAAGAAATTCAAATGGCTAAAAGACACATGAGAAAATGCTCTATGTCACTAATCATCAGGAGATGCAGATTAAAACAACAATGAGATATCATTTCACACCACAGAAACTGGCCTACATCCAAAATAACTAAAGCAACCGGTATTGGCATGGATGTGGAGAGAAAGGGACTCTACTTAACTGCTAGTGGGAATGCCGACTGGTTCAGCCTTTTTGGAAAACAATATGGACAATTCTCAAAAATTTAGAAATTGAGCTCCCATTTGAACCAGAAATACTACTTCTGGGGATATATCCTGGAGAGGCAAAAAGGTATAGTAGAAATGACATCTGCATCTGTATGTTCATTGCAGCATTATTTACAATAGCCCAAATCTGGAAAAAAACAGAGTGCCCAAAAACAGATGACTGGTTAAAGAAACTTTGGTACATCTACACAATGGAATACCACGCAGCTGTTTGAAAATATGAAGTCATGAAATTTGCATATAAGTGATCAACATGGAAAGGATCTTGTTAGGTGAAATGAGTCAGAAAGAGAGAGACAGACATAGGAAGACTGCACTCATCTGTGGAATATAAAATAACAGAGTGGGAGACTGACACTCAAGAGTTGCAGATAGGCACCAGGAGTTCTGCCCCACAGCTTGGAAACTGGCCTCACTTGCTAAGGGAAAAGGCAGCTCAGATAGAGAAGGGAACAGCAAGTAAAGGATATTGGGAGGACCCATTCGGGTTGGAAGATGCGAACTAAAAGTAGACTATAGACTGAACATGAAGGCTACTCAATACCTCTATTGCAAACTACAACACTCAAAAGGAGAGAGAACAAAAGGGAATGCCCTGAATAGAGGCAAGGTGGGTGGTGGGGGATGGGGGGTGGTGTTGAGAGGGATACTGGGATCATTGGTGGAGGTGAATGGGCACTGGTGGAGGGATGGGTAAACGATCACTGTATGAGTGAAATGCAAACACAAAAGTTCATAAGTTTGTAACTGTACATCATAGGGATTCTCTAATAAGAAATGTTTAAAAAAATAACTAGTATTAAGATGTTAATAAATTCCTGGACTAAGGAAAAGAAAAAAACCTTAAGAGTGAGGAAGGGCTTTGGAATGCCCTGCCCTCAGGAAGGGCTTTCTTATGTTGATTTTGCTACCTGGCTGGGTGTAGGCTAGAAGGCAAGGTGGGAGAGAGAAGGAGGAGAAGACAGAGAAGCCAGAGAGAGGCAGCAGTTGATCCAGAGAGAGGCTGGAGCGCAGCTGGGAGTGCGGGAGATGAGAATGATGGAAGATTGAATAAACGGTAACTAATCAGCAACCAGCTTGGTCCTCGTTCTTCCTTCTCCTGTCCTTGACCACCGGCCGTCCCGATCGGGTCCACACACTGTGGTTCCAGGGCACTGAAGGAGGGCGGTGAGACAGAGCCGCCCGGAGAGCCCGAGAGTGCACTCGCCCCTTGGCGAGCCTTAGTTTTTTACAATTATCTACTTATGAAACAACTACTCCATTTGCAATGATACTTATCAGCCCCAGATAGCCTCAAAGATCTCTCTGAATCCTCTATGATTTTAGTGAAGGTATTATATATATATATATAGTGCTAGTTCTTTGATCAAAGTAGATATTCGCCCCCAGATGCATCAAACAACTTCCTAGATTTGTAGGTTTCTTTTCTATTTGAAATGAGTAAACAATGAATCTAAAAACCAGTAGGGGAGTTAATAATATGGTAGTGATTTATAGCCATGATCCATTAAATACTTAATTTGTGCAGGCATTTTGTTATGTGTTTTGAATATGTAATTTTTAATATTTTTGTCTAAGTTAACAGTGCATAATAATAACATTTAAATATTCTCTAAATTTCATGGTAGACATGAATAAAATGTCAGACTTTGTTCTAATGTGTAATTCAGATTCCAGAAGGAACTAATTTTAACTTCTATCATTTACTATTTTGTTATTTGCCTGCATATGTTCATATGCTAATGATGTCTGTTTTCTTGATTCCCCAGATTTAAGTAACTGACATGAATTAATTTCTGCCTGTAGAAGGTAATAAAGGTTTTGTTTTCTCAGCTCTTTCATAATGAACCATCTCCCCTGTCCCCTTGTGTTTTGTGTTTTGGGCCACACCTGGCAATATGAGGGACTTATTCTGGGCTCTACACTCAGGGATCACTCCTAGCAGGCTTGGGGGACCATATGGGGTGCTGTGGATTGAACACAAGTTGGCTGCGTCCAAGACAAATGTCCTACCCCCTGTACTATCACTCTGGCCCTCTGCCCCCTTGATATAATTTTGTTGACTATCCAGTGTTTCTATTGCTATGACTATGTGAATACTGGTAGTTGCTTTATCATCATGATTAAAAACATTTTTAAAATTCCTTTATACTAGGTTTCATTTTTTGCAGTTCTGTAATTTGGCTCATGCCAAAGTCTTGGAAAGATGAGAAATGTGAGTATTTCTTTTAGCTTCATTGTGCTTTTTCAGAGATAACTCATCTGGAGCACTCGGGACTCTTTTCAACAGTTTCAATGTTTATTTCCTTATTTAGGAAGAACCAGTTCTCTGGAAGCTCATGTTTCATAATACAGTTATTACAGTTGTATTAAAAATCCCTATCTACAGGGTCTTGGGTGTGGTTCTGTGACAGAGCACTTGCCTTGCATGCGAGACATCTGCATTTCATTCCTGGTACCACAAAAACAGCAACAAGAAAAACATCAAAATTTTAAAATTCCTAAAAATGAATAAATAATTAAAAATTTCCTATTTAGGGGCTGGAGCAATAGCAGAGCGGATAGGGCGTTTGCCTTGCAGGCAGCCAACCCAGGTTCAATTTCCAGCATCCTATATTGTTCCCTGAGCACCGCCAGGAGTAATTCCTAAGTGCATGAGCGAGGAGTAAACCCTGTGCATCGCCAAAAAGCAAAAACAACAACAACAACAACAACAACAGACAACAAAATAAGTATTTTAAAGGAAATGAATTTGTAACAAAATACAGTTAACTTTCAGAACACTATAAATGTTAAAAATTATTTTCCTAGCATATATTCTCCTTATTCTTTGTTAGTGACTGGTCTTCTCCTCTCATGAACATTGGAAACATAAACAAGTATATAAATTAATAAAAGATGTGCCTAACTTCTCAGGGCATTATTTTATCTCTTCTTTTTAGAACAGCAAGTCAAATATAGTTAACTTAAGTTAAAAAAAGTAAGGCTATAATTAACAGTATCACATGGCTCAAAGAATTCAATTTTACTTATATATATTTCTTTAATTACCAAGCCACAATCAATATTAATCTTCAAAGCTTACACAATGTTTAGTAAAAAACTGACTATTTTCTTGTATACGAAAAGCAACTTTGAGATGTAACTCATTCTCTTGTTATCTGTTTTGTAAATATGCAAAAGAATATTTTAAAAATATAAAAGTTGAAAGTAATGAATCAGTTTAAATACCATATCATACCATACCTAAAATATAGCCTATCATAAACATTACACTAGATTGCTTAAATAATATACTATAAAATAATTAAACTTTAAACTTTCTATTAATTACCTGAAATAAATACTAAAATACTATTTAACTTTAAACTAATTAAAATTGTAGAAAGATGGGATGGCCTTGAATTTGTTCATAGTACATGGATTACTTCTATTGTATAATGATTAAAAATGATAAATTTAGGAGTCCAATAATGTACATTTAATCTGCATTTCTTAAAATTTTAAATCAGTTTAAGTTTCACTAGCACACAAACCACTTGACTTCATTTAACAATGCCTCCTTTTCTTTCTCTGCTTATTAACATCTGCACCTTTTCACAATTCTCTAAATGTATTCTCTTAAAGAGTTTCATCCATCATTACTTCATTACAGGCAAAAATCTGACAGGTAACCAATGAAAAAAGTAACTAATAACTTTTATTCAGAGCTCTAACTGATTTTTCACATAGGAACCTGCTTGAGTTCACCAATGCATAAAATAAACACAGGCCGGGTTGGAGAGACAGCACAGAATTAAAGGTGTGAGCAATCACAGCTCAATCCCTACCATTACATGGTCCCCCAAGCATTGCCAGGTGTGGACCTGGAGGACCCTTAAAACTCCTGTATGTGGTCCTGAAGGTCCCTAAGTGCTACTAAAGTGGCCAGGGTTATCCCTAGCACTCCAGGGCCTGAGTAACATTCCATTCCTGGGGCCTCACTTTGAACCACAGGCCTGGTTGGCCAAAAAATGCAGGGAGTGACATCTAGGCCTCCTGGGATCTGTTTGAGAAGCTTCACATTCTCCTTACCCCCCAAATCAACATAGGTATTGTATTTAATCTTCATGGTTAGGTTAGTGTGTTGAAAACACTGAATTACAGGCAGACTAACGCAATCAGTGAAAAGGTTAAAACAACCATAAAGAATAAGCATAAAAATGAGGAAAAAAATGATTACTATTTTTATTTTTTATCATTCTTGCTTTCACAAAAACATTTTCATGATTCTGTCTTTTTGTTGAGAAAATATGTGAACTAAGTGCCACCCTAGAAATTTTTTCTTTTTTGTTTTTTGGGGCACACCAGGCGATATGCTCAGGGGTTACACCTGGCTCTGCATTCAGGACTTATATCTGGCAGTGCCTGGGGCCCATATGGGATCCCAGGGATCGAATCCAAGTCAGCCAAGAGCAAGGCAAGTGCCCTACTTGCTGTACTAGTGCTCCAGTCCCTCTACCTAGAATTTCTGAACTTTAGCTTCTGATTTTGGATTTCAGAGTTGGACCCATGCACAAGGAGAATGGGATCTTCTGTGAAATGCATTTATTGTTTCTTCTGTCAATGTTGCATATTCTGAAGAATATTCTGAAATATCTAGTTCATTTCCTCTTGATATCATGTGGTTGTACCCTAATACAGTGGATTATCTGCACACCACATAACATTGATTTCACAATAGGAAGCTTTAAAAAACAGGAAGCTTTAAAAAAAATCACAACTTATAAAACCATCATGACATTTTCACTCTCATAAAATAACTTAAAAAATCTATGAATTCAGAGCTAGAGAGTACAACTGGCAAAGGGCTTGCCTTGCACATGACAAAGCCCACTTGAAACCCTGGGCCCACATAAGGTCCATGAGAATGTCAGAATCCATGAGTGAAGAGTCAGGATTAGTAAGCCCTGAGCACTGCCAGATGTGGTCCCCACACAAAACAAACAAAAAGCTTACAGGTAGGAATAGAACTACCATACAATCCAGGGAAACCTCTTCTTGGCATCTATTCCCCAAACACAAAATCATTAATTCAAATGGATATGTGCACACCTATAGTCATTTCTTCGCTTAGCACAACAGCCAAAATACAGAAACAATCTAAACGCCCACCTATGAATGAATGGATCAAGAAGCTGTGCTACATATGCACTCGTGGGATAGTATGTAGCCCTAAGAAAGAACAAAATTATTTCATTTACAGCAACATGGATGGAACTAGAGGATATGCTGAGTGCAGTCAATCAGAAAGAAAGAGAGGGGCTTGAAATAGCACATCGGGTAGGGCGTTTGCCTTGCATGCTGCTGACCCGGTTTCGATTCCCAGCATCCCATATGGTCCCCCGAGCACTGCCAGGAGTGACTCCTGAGTGCAGAGCCAGGAGTAACCCCTGTGCAGAGCCAGGTGTGACCCAAAAAGCAAAAAAAAAAAAAAAAAAAAAAAAAAAAGAGAATGAGTTCTCTCACATGTGGGACTTACTCAAGATATACATCAAGATAGCAACAAAGGTCCAAAGACAACATAAGGAGAGAGCTGATTCACACAATTGATTTTGGGGGGCGCTTGGGATGGAGGGTCTTACGGTTCTTGGGGTAGTCATGATGGGTGTGGTGTTAGAATAATGTGCATGGGAAATTATTATTGATAACATTGTAAACCACAGAATCTCCATTAAAAATTTAAAAAATAAAAAGCTTATTGTTTCTGACTGAGGAAATGGCTGAAAAGACTGGAGTATAGGCTTAGCATGATGGAGGCTGGGATCGATTCCTGGCACTGCACAATCCCAAGCACTTCCAGGCAAGACCTCCCCAAGCACAAAGGTGCAGTCCCTGAGCACCATGGAGAGGTGGAGAAAGGGAGGAGGTGAAAGAGTGTGTAAAACACAAAAATAAAAAGAAAGGGCGCGCAGGCGGCGAGGCAGGCGAAGGAAGGAAGAAGGCCAAACTGGTTGCTCGATCGGTTTATTTCATGTCCATCTCCATTCTCCTCTGATTCTCCTCCTGCTTCTTTCTCCCCCATCCTACTTCATTCTCTCTCTCTCTGCCTCTCTCCCGGCTCTCGGTCTCTCTCTCGATCTGTGGATCTGGACCCCGTGGATCTGGCCCCCGTGGATCTGGCCCCCATGGATCTGGCCCCCAACCCACTCTTACAGCCTAGTTAAATCTCCACAGCATGAGGGGGTTGGGGCATACACATAGGTGTGGTCAGCAATAGGGTAAGGTTCTTTTCCCTCAGGGGATGCTTCTCCTAGGACTGAATTCTCTTTCAGCAGGAGGATCCACCCAAGGGCAGAGTCCCATGAATGTGTTTCTCTTCTCCTCAGCCAGCAAACATATAAGAATTCATAATATTAATTATTTTGTATGGACACAATAAGAGATGCATTAAAGCTTATAGAATTGCTCTCCTGGGGCCATCTCAATCTCAGACTACAGTGCTCAGGCCAGATCAGTCTTTCCTATCCCTGGCAGGGTCCCAGTCTCATAATTACTATTGGATCATGACAGCATTTGTCTATGATCAAGCTCTTAACTTATAGTTAAGAATTAGGCACTTTGGCCAGGCCCATCTCGATGCCAGGGTAGCACATAACTCACCGCTTGCCCTGGATCCTTCCCGTCCCACGCCGGGGACCCTACTTTGGGGTGCTAGGAACTGAGGGCAACTGAGGCTTAAGTGGAGAAAGCAGATGCCCAGGAGGGAATAATATTCGAGGCCAATTAAGTCTTAAGTTATAAAAACATAATATTGTCTTCTTGTGTCTATACAAAAAAGACATAGCTTTAAAGTAAATTATTCAAAAGGCATAAAGAGGAGAGAAAGGCAATGTTATAATATTCAGTGTCCTAGGAAGTTCTGACCTTACCAATTAACAGAGTTTGATTAAGGGAAGAGCAGATAAACTGGTAGAAATGGTTACAGATAAACAAAGGAATAGGAGTGACTCAGGAGCACTTTGATGGGTGTGACTGATAAACCTAAGCTCCTAGCGGCAAGGGGGAAAGGACAAACCAATGATATCCAACAAAAGAGGAAGAGGGAAAGGAGTAGAAAGAGAAAGATGAAGAGGAGGAGAAGAAAGAAAGGGGTAGGAGGAAAATAGAAGGCCTATGTTTTTTTTTTTTATTTATTTTTAATTAGAGAATCACCGTGAGGGTACAGTTACAGATTTATACACTTTTGTGCTTATACTTCCCTCATACAAAGTTTGGGAACCCATCCCTTCACCAGTGCCCATTCTCCACCACCCGTAAACCCAGTGTCCCTCCCACCCTCCCCAATCCCATCTCCCCCCCACCCCACCCTGCCACTGTGGCAAGGCATTCCCTTCTGTTTTCTCTCTCTAATTAGCTGTTGTGGGAAGGCCTATGTTTTGATATTTCACACAATATATATTTCTGAATAACTTCAGAAACATTTATAACTTCTATATATAACAAAAAACTATTATTCCACTGCTGTATTATTATTTGGCAGTATTACATTAATTTACCATAAGAAAATTTGTGGCACTGTAGCACTGTCGTCCCGTTGCTCACTGATTTGCTCGAGTGGGTACCAGTAACATCTCCATTGTAAGACTTGTTATTACTCTTTTTGGCATGTCAAATATGCCACAGGTAGCTTGTCAGGCTCTGCTGTGCGGGCGAGATACTCTAGGTAGCTTGCTGGGCTCTCCGAGAGGGACAGAGGAACTGAACCTAGGTTGGCCATGTGCAAAGCAAACACTATCGCTCCAGTCTTTGTATAAAATATAATATATATCACTAGGATCATTATCCTAACAGTTTTAAGAAAATAACTCTAAATCTGAAGAAGTAAAAACCAAATGGATTTCTATTGAAAATGACCTAATAGCTTCTTGAATAATTACTCATGTAGAATCATTTCAATGTTCAAAGCTAAAGTTTTGAACAGAGTATCTAATCTATATCCAGTTCATCAAGTTTTTCAAGTGGAAAATGAAGAGAGATGGATACCAAGTGAACTCCCAAGATATTTTCAGTTTTTTGTTTATGATTATAGTAGTTTTTTATTATGATTATAGTATTTAACCCTAGGTATCATTTACTTTTGGTTCCATAATTAATTTGCATCAATAAGTAAAATGGAGACTCACAAGAAGAAACAATATAACCTGGTGAGGTACAGATGGGAATCCACTACCAAAGGGAAATCTCCTCTTAGCTATCCAATAAAAACAACCAATTCATTTAACTGCATGAGAGTGGAATTAAGTATGGAACTGGACTATTATTTAGTATTAGTGACTACTTTTTATCCAAAGAGTCACCACAGTACACAAATCAGCAGGTGACATAGTCAATTATTCCAGGATCTACCCAATAGTTTCAGATATATTTGAAAGCCAAAGACAGTTGCAAAATGGGATTAAAGCAATGCAATTACAAATACGTAATGAGACTGGTCTTTATCCAGTTTCCAATCTGGCTATGCTTTTATCATATGATGAACAAAGATAATTTGTATATACTTCCCCCTCATTCTGTCAGAGAAAGCAGCCCTTATTCAAATTTTGTACCCAGACTTTGCTTGCATAGGGAAACCTAATAAATGCTGTATAGAATATTTATCAAATTAGATGTAGCTTATGTAAAACTAAATGAAAAATTGGATTTCCTAGGCTCGGATGTTAGTCCCATACTCTACCTACAGATTACTAAAATGGACTGAGGAAGTTGATATAGTACACATCTTATGAAGATCAAATGAAATGATGTGGCAAAGATTATTGGAGAATTACAAAGTACTACAGAGACATTAAATACTGTTTAGTTATCATTCACTTTTGTTGGTAATAAGGTAAAATATAAAGGTCAATGAGAAAAGGGAAAAAAAGAAAAGAGTAATGATAAGTTGACTGTGAAAATATGTTTTAAATATTAACAAATATCTAAAGCCCAAAACAGGGTACTTGTGAGATATATCCATACAAAGACAAAATAGCACAGCCATCTAGTGACATATTCAATTATCATCTGAAAAAGTGAGCAGCACAGAGAAGATAGAATCTTCAAGTCTTCAAATGTGCAAGTGAGGAGCTACAGCTTCTCTCCGGTGCCTCCAACTCAAGCCCAGCACCCCTCACTCTCTGCATACATTCTCAGGAACCCTGTGTAACCTTAGTCAATTTACCATTCATTGCTCTGTTTTGTAAAATCTATTTACAGGAAGTCTTCCCTTTCTGCATGCAAATTCTTCAGAGAATGAAGTGAGATGACACTTGATACTTTAACAAAGCCATGTAAGCCAAGGAGTTAACAGGGAATTTCCTGAGTTAATAGAAAATGTGTGTAGAAGCTGTTGTATAAGGTTGGGGACTACTGGATGCCACCAAGCTCTGTGTACATGTGGTCAACAATGAAACAACAGAGATGGTTCTAACCTACCCAGAGTAATAACCAAATCTTGAAAAAAAAAGTAACAATTATCTTTCAAGGATGTTAAAAAGAACAAATAAGGAAATGAAACAATAAACATAATTCTAAAAGTAGAATTTTAAATTTTCTCCTGTAAATTCTCAGGATATTGATGATGTAAAAAAGAGAAGTTGAAAACAGAAGAGAAAAATTTTTAAACTACAGTTGTTGATAAAGCAAAAATGAAATAAGCAAACATGAAGTTTAAAAATCTTTTTGTTCTTGAACGCTTAGTTTAGGCTAATCTCTGGACTCAGAAATGGGAATTATCTAATGAGAAGCAAAGGAAGCAAGCAACAATGAGAAATAAAAAACAAAGCTTCTATTCTCATACTGTTTATAGATTGCAAACTATCTTTATTATTAGTGAAGAGGTGCAAAAGAAATAGCCACATCTTCTTGTATGTGATTATTGTAACATATGAGTGTGATTATTTTAACAAAATTTAATTGAATTAGACAAAATATACACTAAAAATCAAAGACTTATAAGAATCAAGTCTACATATTATATACCACATTGAAGAGCATTCCAAGATAACACTTTTATAAGGAAGCCAGAGACTACCTAAAATTACTAATCTGGAGAGTCTCAAAAACAGAGTTACAGATTATCTAAACTGAAGTTGACTAACCTGTAGTTAATATACTCAGATAGTAGCCATGTTTATTTCCAACCAAAAAGCAAAACAAAGTATACTTCCTAGAATCAGAATCTGGAAAAAACTTTATATTTCAGAATTTATGAAACTGAACCTCAGCTAAGGTTTGTGGGTCTGTGGCACCTCTGATTATGACCCATGTGGAGTCATAAATATTCATTTGCGTATGTTTATTAGTCTTTCAGAAAAAGATAGCACAGAAAACCTGTATGACTAGGAAAGAGTTTAAACAGAAAAAAAGACAAAGATTTAAAGCAAGTCTGAGACAGTAAATTCCTGCTTACACTGTGTCCTGAATCTAGTGAGAGCTAACTTATCTATATTCCTCATATGAATTACTACTTATTTCCTCACTAAAACTTAAAGATTTAAATTTTGATAATTTGACCAATAAAGATTCTTTTGTTTTCGGGACTCAGAATTAACAATTTAGTGTAGTTTTCATGACACTCTCAGTCTGACAAACTTTAGTACACAATTCTTGTGGAAGCTTATTTTGCTTTTGATGCAAAATGGAAAAGGCTTTCTCCATACCAGATTTACTCCTGGACACACAGAATTAAAACTGTGATCTGAGGGTAACTGAGGGCAGGGAGGTGAGCTTGGGATGACAGTGGAGGAATCCTCACACACTGATGGTGGGACATGACATGGCATAGCAGCACTGCAAGAATAAAACAATAATACTGTACTGCTGCACTACTGAAAAACAACAAAATAAAAATTAAAACTAGTATCGAGGCCTGGACATACAGACCACGTTCATCAGAAGAAACATGGCCATCCAGGATCCATTCAAACGCATCCTGGAGCAGTTTTTGGCCATGTTCCAGCAGAAGGTCATCCTGCACTGGTACACAGGTGAGGGCATGGACAAGGTAGAATTCACGGAGACAGAGAGCACTGTCAAAGAGAAGATTTCTGAGTACCAGCAGTGCTAGGATGCCTCGGCAGAGGAAAGAGAATTCAAGAACAAGGAGGAAGTGGGGAAGGTGGTGGAGGAGGCCTAAAAACTCAGTTGGGTCATGCTCCCTTAGTATTCCACCTCACTTGTCCACCCAGGGTGCACCTCTGTCCACTAAGGTGCTGGGATTTGCCTGTTAGGGTCACACTGTGGAGGTGACTATGTGCAGTTCCTCTGCAATCATAGTATGTAGTTATCTTAAAAGCAATAAAAGCATGTCTAGTCAAAAAAAAATGGTATTGGAAAATAACTCAAGGAAAATCCCCCAAATTGGAAAAAGAAAGAAATATGGTTTGAACCCAAAGCCAGTGCCATGTCTTCGGCCAGACTCCATCACCTCAGGACTACTGAGCCTCACATAAAACTTAACCCAGCTCAAACCTCTAGTATTCAGGTCCCTGTGACAGAAAAGCTCCGTACATTCTCGGAATCAGGATGGGCTACTTCTCCCCACTTCCCTGTACTTCTGAAAGGCCCAGAAGTCACACCCACGAACCACCTCCACTGCCATGTAAACTCAGCAGTAATATATTTAACCCCAGCTGGACTGACTCATTAAAACTTGTGGATTTTCTGGGTGCACAGCTGCACATAACTGCCAAACTCTACAATACTGATGATCAGTAGTAGCACACCAGATTAGATGAGGTGTAAGGTAGGAGCCAACCAACATCGACGAACAAAAAAATTAAGAGAAACTTAACTTTTAACAACATTTTAGTAATCACTCACATAAAGAATTAATATATGCACGGTGAGATACAAATTTTTTTAAATATTCTTCTGAGGAAATATTTGTTGATCATTCTGTTAGCCATTTATGGGTAACAAGTAATAAAAAATAAATTATTGAGGGTCTGTTATGATGTCAGGCTGGAGAGGTGGTTTGGGAAATGAAGACAATGCTAGAGGGAAGGTGACAGTGGTGGTGGGATTAGTGCTGGAATGCTGAATGCCTGTAACAAGTCATCAAGAACAACTCTGTAAACCACGGTATGTAAATAGTGTGTGGGAAGAAAAAATATATGATTTTAGACTGAATATTCTAAGTACTCAGTAATGAAATGCTGAAAAAAGGGAATCTATGAGCCCGTATTCATTCACTGGGCTTTACTGAAAACCAGGCACAATTCTCAATGGCAGGGTTATAATATTAAACAAAAGAGACCAAGTCCATGTTTTCGCATGGCTCATATTTTACTGGCCAGGAAACAAATAATAAAGAAATTCACATGTCACAATAATTCTTATCAAAATTAAAAGAGTAAGCCACTGAGGAAGGGCTGCTGATTGTGATTTTATAGAGGGTGATCAGAGCAGTAATAAAGTCAACCATTTGGCAGAAAGCAGAAATGAGGGAAAGAGTCATATGGATAATTGGGAGAAAATTCCATGCAGGGGGCACAGAAAACAAAGGCTCTGTGAAAGTTCATACCTGAACATGATAGAGTAAAAGAAAGGACTTATGAGAGAGAGAGACAGACAGACAGACAGAAAGAGAGACTGGTGATAAGATCAGGAATGCAGTCAAGGTGGGTTAACAGCAAGTTATATAAAACATCTAGATGAATCATCATAACATTCCAGAACTCTTGTGGATTAAGCAGTGGATACCAAAATCTTGCTGAAATAGGGGAAACAGTTATGTCAAGAACTTTTAACATGGGAAATACTGGAGCAATGCTATCGAAGTTCTGAGGTCAAATCATCTGCATAGGAAAGAAAGAGGTACAGCACTTCAAAGAATCCCAGTGGAGATTCTAGATAAATCAGCTCTAGATGCCATCTCACTTAAAGGGTCTGAGACCTCCCACAAAACTAGTAGAAAATTCAGCTGAGTCTAGTCTAAGAACTATAAAGTGGTTTTTGTTTTAAAAACTACTATATTTTCACATAGACACACAGCATACCAAAAAAAAAACAACAAACAACCAACCAGTAAATATTTTATAAGATGATGTAGGATATAATATATACAATTTTAGTATGGAGAAGCTCTTCTTACTGAAAGCTGAAAAAGGTTCAGTTCAAAAAGGGAAACAGAGGACTGGAGAGAGAATACTGGGATTAAGATGCTTTGCCTTGCCTGTGACCAAACCCGGAGCAATGAATGGTTTTGTGAGCAAACTCAAACACAGAGCTGAGAGAGCAGATTTCAAGAACAGCCACGTGTGGTCTAACCACAGCCCTCAACACCCCCCAAAAAGAAAACGGAAAATAAAAGCACTGATAATTATATAAAAATTTAAGATTCAGTCTAGAGTGATAGTACTGTGAGAAAGGCACTTGCCTTGCATGCAGCTGACCCAGGTTCGATCCCCAGCACCCCATAGAGTTCCCCAAGCCTGCCAAGGGATCTCTGAGTGCAGAGCAGAGCCAGGAGTAAGCTCTGAGTCCACCAGGTGCCACCCAAACCGCCACGCCTCAAATTTGAAGATCATTTTCATGACATAACTGAATAAAATTTTACAGTGAAAATGGAAAAAGATGTGTCTTTAATAAATAAAAAGTACTTAATAAAAATGCAAAAATTCAACAGAAAAATAGATGAAGAATATGATTAATCAATTCAAAGAGGAGCAAATCTGAATGTTAAACACCAAAAAAATTCCTATGTCCAAAGTAATCAGACACCAAATTAAACTTAAATGAGGTATTTCTTTTTTTTTTTCCTTTTTTGGGTCACACTCAGCAATGCACAGGGGTTACTCCTAGCTCTGCACTCAGGAATTACTCCTGGCGGGTGCTCAGGAGACCATATGGGATGTGGGATGCTGGGAATCGAACATGGGTCAGCTGCATGCAAAGCAAACGCCCTACCTGCTATGCTATTTCTCCAGTCCCTAAAATGAGGTATTTCTTTAATCAATATTCAAGCAAAAATTAAAGGCAACTACAACTTCTTCTGATAGCAAACATATGAGAAAGAGAACATACACTGAAATAAAACATTTTATACTCTCTCCAAATGCTCAATTTTGGGAAAATGAACTCTATATATGTGTATGTGTATTTATATACACATATAAAGATGTATATATAATGTAGCACTGTAGTGCCATTGTTCATCAATTTGCTCGAGCGGGCACCAGTAATGTCTCCATTGTGAGACTTACTGTCACTGCTTTTGACATATTGAATAGGCCGTGGGGAGTTTACCAGGCTCTGCCTTGCATGCAGGATATTCTCAGTAACTTGCTGGGCTCTCCAAGAGGGATGAAGGAACTGAACCCGGGTCGGCTGCATGCAAGGCAAATACCCTACTTGCTGTGCTATCACTCCAGTCCTATATATATGTATAATTATATATAAAGAGAATAATCAATCATATATGAAAAAAGAATGTTTACTAAAAGACAAAGTCTCTCAACCTATGTTGAAGTATTAACTTTAAATTTAAAGTCATTAAAAACTGTAAATGATTTTCATAAATGCCTATGAATCATATCTTTAGGTAGAAGAACAAAATATAAATAGAGATGCATAAAATTTAACCATTTTCTTTCTTTTAGTTTTTGGGTCATGCCTGGTGATGTTCAGGGGCTGCTCCTGGCTCTGCACTCAGGATACTCCTACTGTTGCTCACAGGGTTATATGGGATGTCGGGATCTAACCCAGGCCGAGCACATATAAGTCAAGTGCCTTGCCTGCTATACTATTTCTCCAGTCCCTTAAGCTCATTTTTGTCAAACAAATAACAATTACAAAACCCTAAGAAATTCGATGCTTTTAACATAAACATATATTGATATATGTGTTAAAACATATGAAAAAATGTGGAAGGATAACTAGAAGGGTAGTATGGGTTTAGATATGTATAAAGAGAGTCAACAATAAAAGAAAACATCCCGAATTTAAAATATTTTATGATATATACAAAGTAATATTCAGTTAAATTATTTGTATAAATATAGATATGTAACAAAGTTTTATTTTTATCTACTTATATATAAATTGTCACTGTCACTGTCATACCTTTGTTCATCGATCTACTTGACTGGGCGCCAGTAACGTCTCCATTAGTCCCAACCCTGAGATTTTAGCAGCTTCTCCTTACTCATTTTTTCCAATGATTGGAGGCTCTTTTCAGGGTCAGGGGAATGCTTGTTACTGTATTTGGAATTACTGTTACTGTATTTGGCATACTGAATACACCATGGGGAGCTTGCCAGGTTCTTCCATATATATAAATTACAACTAATTTTTTAAAAAACTTTTAAAAATTTATTATTATTATTATTATTATTATTATTATTATTGGCTTTGTGGGTCAGATTCATGATGTTCAGGGGTTACTATTGGCTCTAAACTCAGGAATTACTCCTGGTAGTGTTTGGGGAACCATATGGGATTCCAGGGATTGAAGCTGGGTCGGCATCATGCAAAGCAAATGCCCTACCTGCTGTATTACTGCTCTGGTCCCAAATTATGACTGATTTTAAAAGTAATAAATATAGCTTGAAATAACACATGATTACAACAACCTATTCTCAAGATAAGGTTAAGAGTCACATAAGGTTAAGTAGTGAAAGGTGGAAAACAAATCAGTAAATTTGATAATGGTTAATACTTTAACACAGGTTGCCAGGCTTGTCTTTTCTTCTAGTAAACATTCTTTTTTCATAAATGATTGGTTAATAACTTTCTCTCTCTATATATAAAATTATACATATATACATTATATATGTGTATATATATCTTTATATATGGCATAGAAATAAATCCAATAGAAAATATTTCTAAAGCAGTTAATGAAATATTATATTAAATACAGAGTCCACGGAAATTGAAGAGAAAAACAAGCAGAGCAGAAGGGAAAAGGGGCAGTAATCTGAAATTAGAAACTTTCCCTAAGAGTATAACCAGCTGGGGCCAGGGGATCTGGAAGGACTAGAGGTACCCTCCGAACCTCAGGCCCTGGATTCTGTTGGCCTGACAGCACCCCAGGAGTCCGCCTGTAACAGAATATAGCTGACTAAGGTGATCATATAATGGAAAACTGTAAACTATCACATTATTTTAAAAGATTTTGACAAAATTTCTAGTCGGCAGGGTGGAATTTAGAAAATGTTCATTCACTACTATAGAGATTCAACTTCTAAAGGAGAGTCAGTGACCTTTGGGACATTGGTGGAGATAAATAGATATTCTGGAGGAGGATATGGTGTTGGAACATCGTATTTCTGAAACTCCATCATTAACATTAAGTAAATTAACAAATTGGACAATTTTAGTTGTGTGTCAAAAAAGGTAATACCTCTTACCTGTAATTTTATTTAAATGCACATATCTTAGAAAATGATCAGATAGTTATAACAATTTATAGACATGCAAGTTATTTTTCACATTACTTAAAGCAATTAATGCACTCGAAAGGCAAAGACTTCCACTGGAGAGGATATTTCACAACAGAATTTTACACTATCATTAAGAAAAATGGTTTTACATGCGGCCACTAGTGCAGCCGCTCGACCTCATATCTCTTCATTCTCAGCAATGGAAAACAAATTATCAAGTGCTTCCTTTTCAGCAGGTCCAACTTTGTGGGGAGAAACTCCAAACAATAATAGTGAGTTTTTTGTTGAAATATTGAATGTAATCAAAGTAAAGTGAAAGTAAAGTGAAATTTATCAGTTACACAGGTGGGGTGGGGGGCTGGGGAGGTGGGGGGTGGGGGGAGGTATACTGTGATTCTTGGTGGTGGAATATGTGCACTGGTGAAGGGAGGGGTGTTCAAGCATTGTATAACTGAGACTTAAACATGAAAGCTTTGTTAACTTTCCACATGGTGATTCAATAAAAGAATAAATTAAAAATATGTATATTAAAAAAAAGAAAAATGGGTTTAAAGTTATTTAGTAACAGAAGAGACCAGTAAAACAGCATGTTCAATGCAATCAGAGAATATAAGCTGTATGAATAATAATTAAATTTTCTAAAAATTAAAATTTATTTACAAAAAATAAGAAAATAAAGAAAAGTCATAAGCGATTTCTAAAAAAATCTTTCACTGTTTTTCCAAATTCTCTACCATTAGTTTTATCACTTTTAAATTTATATTTTAAAATGATTACTGTTTTAAAACTATCTCATTAAGTTTAAGAGATGGGTGACAATTAAATTAGGTATCTATTTTGTCCCTAGGTAAATTTATTTGAGGCCTCATGAACTTTCAGGAAATTACATATAAAGTGTATGAATGGGAGAGAATTCATGAGATGTTTAGAAGACATTCATGATAAATAAATGAAGTGCAAAGTTAAAAAGAATATAAAAGGATTTTTTGATTTTGTTTCTGAGCCACACCTGGCAGTACTCAGGGGTCACTCCTCATGGGGGTCAGGGGAACATATGGGGTGCCAGGGAACAGATCTGGATCTGTCTTCTGCAAACAGTCCAGGACCCTGCCTGCAGAACTATCTCTCTGGGCCCCAAAATATCTTAATAGAAATATCCAAAAAGTGTTTATAACACAGTTGAGTTTCATTTACTAGGGAAACATTCTAGCTTTGTCTCCCTGGGCTCAAGTGACTTGTTCAAAGAATAATCAAGTAAATTCTCCGTGCCCCCACAAAAATCTCAACACTATCTTCTTTCTTGGGATTTATTAGCATTAAATAGCATAGCTTGACAGGCTGTAAATCCAAAATAAGAAGGCATAAAAATAAAACTTTATTTGATAAGGATTATATTGGCAACTAATTAAATTATATTTCACTGATACATACATTTTTGTAGGTTTCTTTTTTGAACTTTATGTTTTTATGTATGGGAAGGAATTCAAAATTAACTTTTGAATATATTATAAAATAATGACCAGGAATATAGCTCAGTGGACAAGCACCTGCCTTGCATATGTGTATGTGAGGTCCTGCATTTGATCCCTAACTGCATAAAAATAAATAAGCGAAATAAAATAAAATATTAGCATCATAACAAAAGTAACATCTAAACATAAATTTAACTGTCAGATATTTCCAGGGGAAAATCTTGCTCTGTTCTTGAAAGTATATTTTTAATTAACATTCATTTCCCATGAACACTGATTTGAAAAGGATATTCACCTACTTTATTGCAGAGAGAATGAATCCCATTTAAACTTTTCAAGGACATGGAAAAAAAAGTCAGCTGAATATAATTTTCCCTTTATTCCTTCTAAAAAGTTATGAAATAAAATATATTCTTTAATTACACTGGATCAAGAAACAGGAAGAAAAAGTTGCATTTAAATCAAAACATCAGTAAGAGGATAAATTACTACACTTCCTTTTGGGAAAATTTTTAATATGTAGATGGGTATTTTCTAAACACCAATTTATTTGATGAGGTGAAAAAGATTAAACAAAGAGCGACAATAAAATAGAAAAGGTTAAACTTGAAGAAAGTTTTAGAAACTGCTGGGTAGGACTGTCTTATAAGCATTTCTTTAACACTAAAGAATTTAATTTTTGCTGTCAAACTCTGTTCCCTAAACACCTCTGAGCACAGAGTTAGGAATGGACTGGAGTATTGCTAAGAATAGCTTGTTATCCCCTTCCCCCAGCCAAAATAAAATTTTAAAATAATGTGTAAAGATCATTTAGAGTGCAAAGAGCTAATAAAAATTGCATTAGACTAGTAGAAATTATCTTTGCCATGCTTGACTAAAATTTACAAATTTTAACTCAACTTCAGTACATTAATACAAAAAATATTTCCACTTTATAAATTTACAACAGGATTTGAGTGTTGATGAGTCTAGTGAAGCACAGAGAACATGACAATGATGAAGAAAGACACCGGACTCACTCACTGCTTTCCTAAAGCTGGCAGAGAGGTCCAGAAACCTTTTGAGTAAAGGGCCAAAGAGCAATTACTTTCAGCTTTGTAGGCCATATAGTCTCTGTTGCCTCTGCTCAATGGCCATGGTAGCATGCCACCGTCGCATGAAAATAGTCAAATACAATATTTAAATGAATGAGCATGGCTGTATTCCATTAAAACCCTACTTATAAAATGGGCCACATTTGTCCCAAGTACCATAGCTTAGAAAATTAAAACTTTATTGTGTTTAACTGATACATTTCTTTATTAATCTTCAAAGAAAATAAGCCGAAAGTGAAAAACCAGGTAAAACTTTCATCTGTAGAATATTAACAGGGCATTTGGACGTTCTCAGGTCTAAGAAGTGTTGTTTTTCCTGGACTCAGCTTCCTAATTTGAAATATGAGATAATGACTAATTTAAGGTTATTACACATGATTACAGGCTTCTTATACAAGGGCTCAAAAATACTAAGGTATGCAGATACATGTATATGGACGAGAAAGCTGAAGATTAAATGTACAGCATAACTTCCAGAAGTGTTTACAATATTAGATAACAAGTAATTAAAACACTGTGCTTGTATTGATACTACACTTAATCTTAGCCAAAAGGTTGAGAAGCAATTGTACTTATACAGAAATATACACAGGTTGAAGATGAGAGGGAAAAAATTATACTAAATTTCATTAGAATAATTTTGAAAAAGTCAAACTTATTTAAAATTCTATCTAGGCACCAGAGAGATATCTTTGTAGGGCGTTTGCCTTTCATGTGGCCAATCCAGGTTCGATCCGGAGCATCCCATATGGTTCCCCAAGCACCACCAGGTGTGACTCCTGAGGGCAGAGCCATGAGTAATTCCTGAGCATCATCGGGTTGGCCCCCAAACAAAACAAAAACAAACAAAAATGAACAAAATTCTATCTGATTCCTTCTTTTGGTGATAAGTGAATACAAACTGTCTAGATTACAGAAATAGCTGCCTGAAGAGCAGCAGACTCCACATATGTTAATATGAAAAACCAGTCAGTGTTCAAGAAAATTACAAGTACTAAGTCACAAATTAGTTTTATCAAGTAATTAAATAATTATATCTTTCAACATTTACTTTTTAAAAAGATTCAATTAATTATTTTAAATGGCATTGTTCTCCTTTTCCTAAACATTTTTGAAAGAAGTATTCAGTTCATTTAAGGATCTTGTTGACCTCACTGGCTATTTGGTGTACCCCACGATATACACACCTTCTAGAGTACATTCAAGTTAATAATCCCTTTATGCATTAAATTCTGAAGTTTTGATTTATTCCCCAGGTAGAACGTGTTAAATTTTCTCTTTACCCAGGGTGAAAGATCATACCCACCTCTAAAAGGAAAATCTGTATTGTGTTTCAGACCAAGTGACTACTGTCAATTCACAGCATTATCTTAGTTCTTAGGTCTTAGGTTCTTGACATTACTAATCTCTCCAAGTATGCAGAGTCACTACTCTTTCTGGTGGCCAATGGAAGTGTCAATTTTTAAATAAGAATGCTCAAATTTCACTTAAGGAGTTTTTAAAATGGTTTAAATTGCCATTAAAGGATGGCTCAAAACTTTAATAATCTTATATATAGCTTGATATCTTTAAAATACTACTTCTCAATTTCACATTATAGATTATTTCATGAGAGGAATAAACAGTGAGTGAACCACCACTTTTACCCATGTGCCACTGCAGAGAAACATCATTATTCATAGCAAGAATGGCATCTGAGAAAATACTTTTGAAATGTCACTCAGTAAAATATTAACCCAGGCCATAAAACAGACTACAGCAGACTACAGACATTAAAAACCTTAGAAGAAATCGGCAGGAAGACCACCCAGAGTCTCCTGGGATCCTTTTAGTGGTCTGTGAACATGGGACCACACTTTGAGAACCACCAATTTAAGACATGAAACTTCTTTCTCTACAGTAGTTCAGGAACCATTTTGTTGTTGTTGCTGTTGGGGAACACACTGCTCTCAAAGCCAAAGAAAAGTACTAACATTTTCGAATTCTTCCTCAACACTACTGTAATTTTAAAGTACCATGTTATAGGATGCAGTCATGTAGTATATCAGTGCATTTATGAAATGTGTATAAAAGAATATATGATCTGCATATATATTAAGCACAGTTCTAGTTTTTATTCCTTTTGTTTTTTGGACCACACCCAGCAGTACTCAGGATTTAGTCCTAGCTCTGTGCTCAGAGATCACTCCTGGTAGGGTCTGGGGGACCATATGGAGAGAGGGAGACCGAGCCTGAGTCAGCCATGTGAAAGGCAAGAGCCCTACCCACTGTACTGTTTTTCCAGCCCCCCAAAATTATTTCTGTTTTTGCTTGTTTTGGCAGGCCACATCCGGCTGTGCTCAAGACTTACCCCTGGCTCTGTACTTAGGGATCACTCCTACCAGTGTTTAAGGGACCATATTCAAGTGCCTTACATGGTATATTATTTCTCTGATTGCAAAGGCTTTTTATAATTCTTTTTAAAATTTTGAGCCACCAATTATTTTAGGAAAAATAGAAGTGACATTTCTTTAAAAAATAATTTTAAGTAAGTTAATTTTTATTAAACAGCTAATATCAGTATAGAATCAAAACAAACCTCAGTATTATTTCAGGCAGTCTATACCAATATTTATACTCCTTTTAAAAAAATTATTGAATCACTGTGAGATGCAAAGTTACAAAATTATTTGTGATTGCATACGCATACAGAAGTCGTGCGCTGCTCAAGCACCCATTTCTTCACTAAAGTTCTCTTCCCTACAAATGTCCACTTATTTTCTCTCATTCCCCAGCCTGCCTCTATGCCATACACTTTTCTTTTTCCCCTTAAGAAACTGTTACTAAAAAGGGTATTATGCATATCACTTTACCTCCTCTCAGTACCTAGACTTCTTCCTGACATCAGGCATGAAAGTCCAATCAAAACAGATTTAAAGACCTCGATATCAGACCTGAATTCATAAAGTAAAGAGAGGAAAACACTGGCAGATCCCTCAGTGACACTGAAGCTAGAGGCATCTTTAAAGATGAAAAGCCATTCACCAACAAGGGAAATAAAGCATAAACATACAGGACTACACAAAATGTTTATATTAGTATGCCTATAATACAACTATCACAAAGAACAGTTTGCAGCTGCCTTCTCAATCAGTTTATGAGTCACAGAAGAAAGGAGACCAGATACTTTGTAGGCAGTAAGAGCCCAAATACGTCCTGGTCACTGACTCTGTACCAGGGAATATTTGAGAAGCCAGACACCTCAGCAGGAAGAGAAAGAAAAGGAAATGGTGAAATCATTATCACCCATAGAACATAGAGTCTAGCAAGAAGAAGGCTTGCAATAAATAAAGGAAAAGACAGATGTCTGACAGGTGGTGTTAAGATGTCTCAGTGGGAATGAGAAGGAACAGTGATACTTTTAACAAAGTAGTCAGAAAAGAATTTATTAATAAGGAGAACCACAGGAAGTGATGGAAGGAGACTGGCAGATGTCTATGGAAAATATATTCTAGGCAAGGGTGGAGTAAATGCAAAGACCGAGACAAAAGCTTTCCTGGTGTGTTCAAAGAGTAGCAAAGAAGTCAACAACACAAGAATGAGTGAGTCAAAGAGGAAGACTAGATATTATAGGCACTGACAGACGACTATAAGAACTGATTTTTATTCTACATGAGATAACAGTGGAAAGCTTTAAGCAGAGAAGTGATATAATCTCCCCCCCCCTCTCTCTCTCACACACACACACACACAAACACATGAACCATTTCATCTGCTCTGTTAAGATTAAACCCTAGGGAGGACCATCGAACAAGGAACAGTAGTTAAAAGATGATGGGAAATGGAATATACAGTCCACAGACCAGATAAGAGGTGTGAACTAGGTTATAAATTTGGGAACTTAGCATATATCTGATATATTTATTAAATGCCAGATACTAAATAAAAGCACGCAGAACAGAGTGGGTGTATGATAGAGCAAGAATGCTTGGTGCTAATACTTGTGAACTCCAGAGTGAATAGACCAAACAGCAAAGGGGGCTGAGGAAAGTCAGGCCAGAGTTTAAAACCTCAGAATCCAAACTTTAAAATAATACAGATAAGAGACTGTTTACATATATGTTACCACATAACCTCTGATACCATATAATGGTCACACCCTGTTTTGCAGTAGTATGACACGTTTTTCTCAAGTGAGGTGAAATTTCAAAAACACAAAGACTTTGAAAAAGATGAACAATTAAGGGGGACTAGACAATTCAAGATTATAAAAATTCCCTAACTAAAAAAAGTACAGTACTTGCAAATAAACAGACTAGATGGTATAACAAATTACAAAGTTTAGAGAGGGATGTGAGTATATCAACATATGAAAAAAAATCCATTGTGTTATTTTAAAATCACACTTAATGAGGACCCACTTTGGTAGAGTTGGGAAAGCTGGCTCTGGGGATAACCTGGTCTCCTGGACTCCAATGAATTCCTTCCCAGGGGAAGAGAGGGGCCACATGGCCTCTCCAAAGAATCCCAGGGATTCTTTGCAGTGAAACATACAGTGAGAAAGGAAATGCAGGAGTTCTTCACTCAGTAAAGAATGCAGCTATACTGGAAGACTGCTTCATGAGCAGAGGGGAGAAGGCAGATGGAATAGAGAAGGGATCACTAAGAAAATGGTGGCTGGAGGAACCAGTTGGGATGGGAGATGCATGCCGAAAGTAGATAATGAAACAAACATGGTGACCTCTCAGTGACTGTGTTGCAAGCCATAGTGCCCAAAAGAAGAGAGAGAGTATGCAGAATATTGTCTCTCATGGAGGGAAGGGGAGGGTGGAAAAGGGGGGTTATATCAGGGGTATTGATGGTGGGGAATGTGCACTGGTGGAGGGATGGGTGTTTGATCATTGTGAGACTGTAACCCAAACATGAAAGCTTGTAACTATCTCACGGTGATTCAATAAAATTAAAAAATTAATTAAAAAATAAAATCACATTTAAATTACTGGGGACAAGGTGGAGATGATCAAGTTCATTTGATAAATGGAACTGGGGAAAATGAACAGCCATTTTGGAAATGATGAAGTTGGATCATTTCACATAATACAGAAAATAACATCCAAATGAACTAGAGGTATAAGTATAAAAACAAACCATACAGTACTTCATAAAAATATGAGTGCACTTTTGCAACTAGGGTTGAAGAAATGCAACCAAACGATGCTTATAAAATGTAGATGCGATAAAGAAAATGATGCACAAACATAACTATATTAAAAACCAAAAATACTTTTTATGCAAAAACCACTCAGTGAAAAAAAAATTAGTGGGTGTGGGGTTTGGGTCACACCCGGAAGTGCTCAGAAGTTACTTCTGACTCTACATGCAGGAATTACTCCTGGCAGTGCTAAGAGGACCATATAGGATGCTGGGACTGAACTTCAGTCAGTCCCATGCAAGGCAAACACTACACTCTGTACTAATTCTCTAGCCCCAAGTATAATTAAAAAAAAAAAACTAAAAAAAAAATTGCAATGTGAGATAACAAAGGGGCCAAAACCCCTAGTTTATAAAAAATTATTAAAAACCAAGGAAAAAGTCCCAGTATTCCAATACCATAAATGTCAAAACCATTATAAACACATTACCTTAACTATCACAAAACTCCGTAACAAACAATCAAGGAAAAAAATGAATTGGTTACTGGAAAAGCAAGCAAAAACTACTCACAGAAACTTTATAAAAAGTGTAACGCTAATTTCAACTTTGCTTGAATCAAAAACATAATATAATATTACTTCTCATCTATGGATGAACAAATATTAAAAGTTTTGGCTTTATCACACGAGAGAGAGATATAGTAACTCACATAGACTGTTGGTAAGAGAATGAAATGGCACAAATGCTATGGGTGGAAATCTGAAAACATCCACAAAGAGTAGCACATTGATTTAGCCAGTAAACACTTTGAAAAGTCACCTAAAAGATAAAACTCCAGTAAGATTCAGAAACTTCTACAGAGTTATTCACTGTACCATATTTTGTATACAAAATGATTATGAATATCAAAATAATGAAAATTAAATGCTGATACAAAATAATTTGGCTGATAAAATCATGAAAACAGAACAGTGGGAAAAATTTACATGGAATTTCTTAGAGATATACTGCTAAGTTTAAAAAAAAAAAGTCTACCTGGGTTCCAACAGCCTTTCTGCAGAACCTCTGCCATCTCAGCAGGCCCACTTCCATCTCTCATACCCTCTGCCTGCTCACTCAACCTTCCAGGCCCACATCCATACCCCACCTCCATAACTCTATTTGCTTTTTGTTCAGACCCTGGATCATTGGGCCTCAGCTCTCCTTATCATACCTCACACTGCACATACCTATGCCCTCTGTCCCTGGGTGGTGGAGGGAAAAGAGCAACAGTCTACTTTCTTGGAGACTCCCAGTGGGGAAAACTATAAAGATTCATACCCAGAGCACAGCAAACACAATGGGGAAAACAGGTAGACACTCACCAAACTCAAGGAGTGAACTTAACAAGGATGGCTCTACTAATACCAGCCAACTTTTTACACTTTAAGTGAATGACTTAGAGACACCATGTTTGAGTACATTGATTGAGTGAGTGCAGGTAGTCAGCAAAGCATAAGAAAATATGAGAGCAGAAATGAGAAAACTACAGTCAACACTACAAGCGACAGAAATAGAGTATTGCATGTGAAATAAAACTCAAAAGAAATCCTGAGTAGCAGGAAAAATTAAAAAACAAAACAAATCAGAGCAGCTAGGATAAAATATTGGTGAACTACAAGATGAGATGAAGTAGGAAACAGTAGAAGACAGTGAAGTCTGAAAAGAAATCAACAGCATCCCAGAGAACTATAAGCTTAACTCAAGTTTAAGAGGAACAATGTACGAATCATTCTGGTCCCTAAGGAACAGGAAGGTGAATTCAATGAAGAAAGACTAGTTACAAAAATCATATTTATTCATGCATACCTCATTCCAATTCCCCACCCACCACCAGAATGCTCATTTCCATCCGCCAATGTCCCAAAGGCTCCTCCTTCCTGCTGTAACTCAGTTGAGTGGACCAATTCTCCAGTTGTTTCCTTTGCCATCTGTTGATCCGTTACTGTGTATCTTTAAAGCCCACAAGTAACAGAGATCATTCTGTCTCTGTCTTTATCCCTTTGACTGATTTCAGTCCTCTTATTTTTTTTCCCCCCCTTTGGTTTTGGGCCTCACCCAGCTGTATTCAAGGCTTACTTATGGTTCTGTTCTCAGGGATCACACCAGTTTTTTAATATTTATTTTAAAAATTATTAGCTTTTATGTTAATGTTATTCATAAATAGAAGACAGGAAAGACTGATTGCAATTATTTTTCTGCCCAGATATCTAGTTGTTTAAGAATAACATTTTAAAATATTATTTTCCCAATTAAGTTTCCCGCCCTTTCAAATTCAACTAAACATATTAAGTATGTTCTATTTTCATTTTTTCTTCCGCTCCATTGAGTTTATACACTTATCCTTATATTTACAACACAGTTACTTTTACTACTGCATCTTTATAGTTAGTTTTAAAAGTCCTGTAACTTTTTCCCGAGTGTATGAGCTATTCAGTCATTTGCATTTCCACATAGATTTTAGAATTTATGTGGATTTCGAATTTAGAATTTCTATAGAATTTGATGTGCATAAGATAATGCATACAAACTTTTGATATTTGCTATATCTTTTGATAGTTATATATTTAATAAAATATACACTTTTATATATTTTCACATTCTACAGTCTACCCTCTAATTTCTACATGCTACCTTCTACTTAATTTTATGTTACTAATCTCACAGGGTATCAGTAAAGCTCATTTGAAGTGACTGAACATAAACTGAAAGTGAGACTAATCAGCATTGTCATTTTTTTTGTTTGTTTTTAGTGATAGCTGCATGGGTGCCTGGGAGCAGGACAAGTGTTGGTGGAAGGCAGATTTTAACCAGCAAAATATTTAACCAGTTTTGTTAGATAAGTAAGACAAAGGAGATGTGGTCAAGGAGGTTAATTATATGCTAAGAAATGATTATATTACTGACCACCAAATCTAAATTTAAATGCAGGACAAAGGGTGGTGATGAGTGAAAAAACTTTATACTGAAATTGCAGTAAGAATGCAGTCATGACTAACAATAACGCATGACTATGACAATTGAGGGTTGAAGCTGTAGGACAGTATAATTGGAGAACAATGTAAAACATTAGATTTTGAAATGAAGGATCATTAATGTAGCTATTTGGGTGGAAAGGAGTTTTGGGCAACACTGGACTGTGCTCGGGTATCACTTCTGATGGTGCTCAGAGGAACTAGACGGTACAAGGAATTGAGCCTATTTTACAACCCATGAATGTAGGTATTGAGCTCATCAAATATTTTAACAAGAGTTTTACTGACAGATAATGAATGTAACCAATGATAGTTTGAAGTATCAGAGGGATAGCCCAGGTTTTTGGTGATCATGACTAATGAAATTCTATTTTAACTTATACTAGGGAGGTGATGAAAAAGTACTTCTGAGGGGAGTCAGTGATGAAACAGTTAAAACATTTTCTGAAAGGGATAACTAGTGAAATGGGAGGATTTCAAACTCAGGAACTGAGTTTGAAAAAACATTTACAGTAAGCTTATTATGAATTTTGTTAATTTACTCTGAAATTTAAATTAACAGATAGAATTTTTATTTATTAGAGGCAGTAATGGCTAAGAAAAGCTATTAATACTTATATACCAAGTATATACTCTCAAACCAAGTTCCACTCAAAGGTTTGTAATGAATGGGCCAAATACATAACTTCTGAATTATGGCACAAATACCTTTCCACAGTTTTGCAAAAATAAACAAATAAATCATTAAAATGGTAAAATTCTATACAGACTGCATTTTTTAGCTGATGATGCTTGTCAATATAATTAAACACCTTTGATGCTGACACTCTAATTTAACCAAATTTAAAACAAGAGGAAAACAAAACCTTTACATAAATACAGCTTTTAGAAAAATGACCCATTATTACTTGCAGACATTACCTTACACCTACTGTCAAGAGAAACAAATCCAGAGACTAACTTATTCCTGAACATATGAGAATAACTCTAACACAGTGAACACTACACCAGAGGCTGGGAATGTGAACATGACTAAAATGTGGTTTATACCTCTAGACAGGCCATAGTTTAATGGGCAAGACAAGTCAGGAAAGGGGCGAGAAGAAAAGCATCTCAGAAGAAAAGAGCATTCTGGCCACAAGAAAACAGAAGCAGGGCTGATGGCAAGAAAATGGTGTGTGTGTGTGTGTGTGTGTGTGTGTGTGTGTGTGTGTGTGTGTGTGTGTGTGTGTGTGTAAATGGGGAGGAGGGAGACAGAGAATGGAGGGACAAATGAAGTATTTTTAAGTAACAAAAAAGAGTTTATGGGTTTTATTTTTATAAAATGGGTAGAAGACAATACCCCTCATAAGAAAAGAGATTTTTTTCATGCCAGTCTGAATTTGAGGGATGAGCTAAAAAGTTAAGCTTCAGGTATGTATCTGACATGCCAGAACTATCTAAGCATAAGGCAAAAGGTTTAAATACAGTTGGTATTAAAAACATAAGTATTAGAAAAAATGATTGTTCTTGCTTAAATAAGATGAAACACTTATTTATGCTGCATATTTAAAAAACTTACTTAATGATTGCAGGGTCTCTTGCCCCTATGCCTGGCTGTCTTCACTGGGGCCCCACAGAGGGGGCGGGTTGAATAGCCCTCAAATTCAGCCTTCTGATACATATTATTTGTCTTATAGAGTTGGTAAAAATTTCTCTTAAGAAAAAAAAAAGTAATACAAGGTGTACAAGGCCCCAATCCATGGCAAGTAACCACAGTGTTTGTCGCAATCAGTATTTTCACATGTCCCAGATGAAACACTTATTTAACCTGCATATTTAAAAAATTTACTTGGGACTGGAGCGATAGCACAGCGGGTAGGGTGTTTGCCTTGCACGCGGCCAACCCAAGTTCGATTCCCAGCATCCCATATGGTCCCCCGAGCACCGCCAGGAGTAATTCCTGAGTGAAGAGCCAGGAGTAACCCCTGTGCATTGCTGAGTGTGACACAAAAAGAAAAAAAATATATACATATATATATATATAAATAAATAAATAAATAAATAATTTACTTAATGATTGCAGAATCTCTTGCCCTACACCTGGCTATCTTCACTGGGGCCCCTCAGAGTGGGCGGGCTGAGTTTCCCTCCCCACCATGAGCAGAGCCCTGGCAGCCGAAGAGCTCAGGAACCCTGCCGCAGCCATGCTCAAGGCCCATCTCCACACGGTTGGATGAGCCTCACACATAAAGGAACGGGAAGAGGAACCCAGGTATGCGGGACCCGGGACTGATATCTCCAAGCCTGCTCAGATGAGGACTGGGCCTCTTCCACCCAGATTCCCCATTTTCCAGTAGCTAGGCAGTCACTCACCCAGAAACTGCACCCAGCGCCATATAATCCCATCAATGGCCAACATCCAGAGACTATAAAAGCAAACTCTCGGAAGCATGCGACATCTTATAGCCTAGTTCTCTCTCTCAGATAACCTGGCAAGCTACCGAGAGTTTCCTGCCTGCACAGGAGAGCCTGGCAAGCTCCCAGTGGTGTATTCATAAACCAAACACAGTAATAATGATAGGTCTCATTCTCTGGACCCTGAAAGAGCCTCTAATGTGGCACTGTTGGGATGGACGAGTAAAGAGAGACTGCTAAAATCTAAAGACAAGCTAGGATGAATGGAGACATTACTGGGCCTGCTCTAGCAATCGATGATCAACTGCATAACAGTGATACAGTGATACTTAATGATTGAAAAATGTCCAACAGTGACACTATAGATTAGTAGGGCCTAGGGAGCCAACACAAGTGTAGAGCAGGTGCCAAGTATGTGTGAGGCCCTGAGTTCAATCCCAACACTGCATGTCAGCCCAACTGAAACATCATCTGATGTAGCCCTGGCAGCTCCTGAGCATCCCTATTCAAAACCAGAACTGGCCCCAGTCAAGCACTGCATGTGTGACCCATATCCCATATTAAGAACAAAAATAGATACTAACACCAATCAGCTTAAATCTCAATTTTACCACTTACCAAACTTTCTGACCTTGAACAAATAATTTAACATTATTTTTCTTGAGTTTTTTCATTAAAAAAAACCACAGATAAGTTCATGCCCGATTCAATCAGTTTAATTAATGGCTGAATAAGTAGCAGTACTCCTACAGCATTAAAAAAAAATTTAAAAATTAAAGTTAAAAAAATCCACAGACAGTATCATCTATGGACTAAGGATAAACTAAATATTAGTAAAATGCCTAAAACAAGGGCATATAGTAATGACTGCTAAATCATGCATATAGTAATGCTATAGTAATAACTGCTAAATGGGCATATAGTAATGACTGCTAAAATCTCAGGGCTAGGATGAATGGAGACATTACTGGGCCTGATCGAGCAAATCTACAGTCAATGGGATAATAGTGATAGTGACGACTGAATCAATGTTAATTGTCTACTAAAAATAAGCTCCATGAAGCAGGGTACTTGGGGATTCTATTTAAATGAAATATCCCAACTATTTGAAAATAATTGCAATATAAATTCAAACAGAATAATTTCTGATGTACTAATTATTCAAACAGAATAATTTCTGAAGTACAGCAAAAATCAGCAAACAGGACCTCTTGCTTGCATGTGGATTCAATCCCCTTTACCACATATGGTTGCCCAAGCCCCACCAAGAGAGATCCCTGAGTGCAGAGCAAGGAGTAGGTCCTACACACCAATATATAAGGTAGAAATCACTTAAGTAAATTATTAGTAGTAATGGTAGTTCTGAGTAACATGCTTATTATTATGAAATGTGCCACCTAAAAATATTTCACTAGAATACTAACTCACAAGCTTGAAATGTTAATTTAATTTGTTTTTTAGGTGAAATAATGTCAACAGGGAAGTAATTATCTAATTCAAAATGATTTTTAAAATGCAAATGAATGTCGACAAATGATGAAAATTTATTTTAAAGTATAAATGAACTGGTGGATTATTTTGAAGAGGAAGTGGATTCTGTTTTAAAATATTTATTGCTGGAAGGAATATAATTTAAAGTTTAGGGGAAAAATAGAGTTTGGAAGCTAAGTCAGAAATATGGCTCAAGGCAGAGAACACATATGCCTAGTATGTAAAAACCTGACTTCAATTCCTAACTCTGCAAACCCACTTATGAGGACCCCCAAAGGCAGCATCACCAGGTACAGCTCAGACTTCTGAGCACAGTTTGAGAGGCTCTACACCCCACTCTGCACCACTGGGTGTGGCTTCTAATTTTTAATTTGATGAAACAAAAATCATATACATCAAATTAGAGCCTCCAACACAGGACAAACCCCCACAGTATCCCACCAGTTGGAGAGCTATTTCTTTCAATTTAACATTTGCTTTCTTACATAATCCTAGATACATCATCTGGAAAAATGAAGGAACAAATACACTGACATCCACTTCCTTAAGTTATTTACTCACTCACAAATATTTACTGAAACGTTTCTGTATTCTAAGGCATATGCTATATACAGGCAGGCTTTAAGGATTAGAGCAGATGCAAAGAATGGGTGAGTTTCAATCTGAAAGAGTACACACACCTGGCAAGGCATAAAACAAGTGCTTCTGATAATATTTGAAGGCCACACATATATGTATCTTTATTTTCTCTTCTTACAGGGTTTTGATAGGGTTTTTGCTTTAAATTGGATCACCTTGAGATATACTGTAACAAAGCTGCTCATGATTGAGCCTCAGTCCTGCAATGTTCCAACATCCACTCCTTCACCAGTACACATTTCCCACCACCAATGCACCAATTCCCAGGTTCCTGCCTGCCACCCCTTGTCTCTATGTTCCACAGTATGACTTCTGCTGCATCTCCAGGGTCATTAACCTTCATTTCCCCATGATTCTACTTCTATCCAAACTCATTATCCACTAATTACTAGAACCTGAAAATGGCTACATGAACATGTTCATACCTTTGTATTTGCCCTTAGCCTTAAATGCCCGTTTATCATTTATTCTGCTTTCCATTTGCAATCCTAATCACCCCCAAAATGCAGTACCTTAGGAAGCTGTTTTCCATCTTTTAAGTAGATCTGATATCTCCCAGGGATGAATGTCTAAGCACCCTGCATTATTTTTATGACACCAAGAATTATAGTGTGTCACAGACATGAGACAGGAATCATCAGAGATGGAATCTGTGTTTCATTTTTGCTTTGCTTTCCTCACATTAAGCAGAGTGCCTTATAAGTAGTACAGAGTTCTTATGCATACCCTATTAAAACACACACTATTCAGAAATTGGGGGTTTGGTTATACTTTTAAAACTATTATAATAGAGATCCATAATTGTATTAATTTAAGCTTTCAAATGCTATAGATCTACAGGAATTTAAAATCTATTATATAAAACATAAAGCAACATCATATGACTGTAGTTCAAGGGACAATTTTTATTTGGAGAGGAGGGGAGTTGGGTCACATCGCGCAATGCTCAGGTCTTTTCCCTGGCTCAAGGATCACTTGTAGTGAGACTCGGACCATAAGGTGTCCCAGACATCAAACCCAAGTCGACCTCATGTAAGGCAGGCACTTTGAACATTGTACTATTTCTCCAGGTCTTTTACAGAATAATTTCTAAAGTTTGTCACTGTCAATTTGCTTCTCTCAGATAGAAAGGTATTGCTCATAAGAAACAAAGACAGGAAATTATGTAAAGGCATGGTGAAGACAAAATTAAAGATAACCCAAGTTTCTAGAATAAACAATGGTTACTTAAGATGTATGTCTGGGATTGTTTTTTAAATATATACCTCTTTCGTATCTTTATTTATATATTGGAAAGTCATGGACTTTGCGGTATTGATTTTGTAATTTGCCACTTTACTGTACAAATCTATTGTTCCTAGGAGCTTTTCTATAGTCTTTAAGATTTTTAAAGTATATTATCATGTCATCTGCAAATAGTGAAAGCCTAACTTTTTCCTTTCCAATATGGATGCCTTTGATATCTTTTTCTTGCCGAACTGCTATGGCTAGTACTTCTAGTACTACAATGAATAGGAATGAGGAGAGCTAACACCCTTGTCTTCTTGTGCCTGATCTTAAGTGGAAGGCTTTTAGTTTCTTCCCCACTGAGAATAATGCTTGCTGTAGGTTTGTGGTAGATGGCTTTGAAATATTGAGGAATGTTCCTTCAACATCCATTTTGTTGAGAATTTTTTTTCTTTTTGGGTCACACCCAGCAATGCACAGGGGTTACTCCCGACTCTGCACTCAGGAATTACCCCTGGCAATGCTCAGGAGACCATATGGGATGCAGGGAATTGAAACTGGGTCGGCCGCATGCAAGGCAAACACCCTACCCGCTGTGCTATTGCTCCAGCCCCTTTTTGAGAATTTTTATCATAATTGGGTGCTGGATCTTGTTAAACATTTTCTTTCCATCCATTGATATAATCATATGGTTTTTATGTTTTCTTTAATTGATGTGATGTATTATGTTGACTGACTTGTGAAAGTTAGAACATCCTTACATCCCCAGAATGAATCCTACTTGGTCATGGTGTATGATATTTTTGATGATTTGTTGGATTCTATTTGCTACACTATTGTTGAAGATCTTTGCATTTGTGTTCATCAGGGATATAGGTCTGTAATTCTCTCTCTCTCTCTCTCTCTCCACACACACACACACACACACACACACACACACACACACACATACACACACACACACACACACACCCCTCTCTCTTTTTCCTCAGGTATCATGTAATATTCAGAGAATCTGGGAGTCTTTCTGTTTCTTCAATATTCTAGAAAAGCTTGAAAAGGATTGGCAGTAGGTCCTCTTAAAAGGTTTGAAAGAATCCACTAGTAAATATATTTGGGCCTGGACTTTTGTTTTTGGGAAGACTTTTGATTATCAATTCAATTTCCTCAATAGCGATAGGTCTGTTTAGGTAGTCCAAATTTTTTTTGTTCAACCTTGGGAAGGTATATGACTCCAGGAATTTATCCATTTCTTCTAAGTTCACTTGTTGAATGGCATATTTTCAAAGTTATTTCTGATGATCATTTGAATTTCTGTGATTTCTGTTGTGATGTCCCCTCTTTCATTTCTAATTCTGTTTATTAGAGTTCTCTCCTTCTCTCTTTCTTTGTGAGTCTTGGTAGTGGTTTGCCAATCTTGTTTATTTTTACAAAGAATTAGCTCTTGGTTTCATTAATTTTAATCAAGTACCTCAAAATCAGCTTAGCTAGAGATTAAGGGCCTATACATAGAAAATTACAACACTAATTCAAGAGATAAAAGAAGACATGAGAAATTAAAACACATCGTGTGCTGATGGTCTGAGAGGATTAACACTGTCAAAAAGATAATATTCACCAAAGCATTATACAGATTCAATGTAATTTATATAAGAATACCCATGACATTTTTCAAAGAAATTAATCAAACACTCCTGATATTCATTCACATGGAACAATAAGCCCCCACGAATAGCTAAAGCAATCCTCAGGAAAAAGAAGATGGGATGGATCACCTTCCCCAACTTTGAATTGTACCACAAAGTGGTGATAATGAAAACAGCATGGTATTGGAATAAAGACAGAATTGTAGATCAATGGAACGGAATTGAATACCCTGACACAGACCCTGAAATAGATGATCATTTAATCTTTGACAAAAGAGAAAAAAATATAAAATGTAGTAAGGAAAGCCTTGTCAACAAGTGGTGCTGGGAAAACTGGGCAGCTACATTTAAAAAAAAATGAAATAAAACCTCTATCCAACGTTATGCATGAAAGTCAGATCAAAATGGATTAAAGATCTCAACATCAGACCTGAATTCATAAGGTACATGGAGGAATATGTGGAAAACACCCTCCATGATACTGAAGCTAAAGATATCTTCAAAAATGAAACACCACTGACCAAGCAAATGGAAGCAAAGAAAAACAAATGAGACTAAATTAAACCAAGAAACTTCTGCACCTCAAAAGAAACGATGACCAAGATACAAAGATAGCTCATGGAATGAGAAAAATTATTTACCCAAAACCCAGGGATTAATATCAAAGATATATGAGGCACCAATAAAACTTTGTAAGAAAAAAAATCCCCATCAAAAAATGGGGAGAGGGGCTGTAACCATAGCACAGTGGGTAGGGCATTTGCCTTGCACTTGGCCGACCTGGGTTCGATTCCCAGCATCCCATATGGCTCCCCAAGCACCGCACCGCCAGGAGTAATTCCTGAGTGCATGAGCCAGGAAGAACCCCTGTGCATCGCTGGTTGTGACCCAAAAAGCAGAAAAACAAAAAAAGGGGGGGGAGGAAATGAATAGAAACTTTCTCAAAGAAGAAATTGAAATGGCCAAAAGTCACATGAAATACTGCTCTACATCACTAATCATCGAGGAGAAGGAAATCAAAACAATGAGATAACATCTTACACCACAGAGACTGAGACACATCCAAAAGAATGAGAACAGCCCTTTGGACCCTGCTGTGGAGCGAGCATGATGGAAGAGCCCAAGGAAGCGCCCTTGGACTCCAAACAGCCCACTGAACTAATTCCGGCATGGGACCAGAGACCCCACGGTGCGCTGAAACAGTGGGAACTGGGCATCCCCCAATTCTTTTAACCTCTCTCTCTCTCCACTCCTCCCTCCTGAGCACAGCGCAGGATCCGCGGTTTTCCTGAGCGCAAAATGGAGACGCCGAACCTCTCTCTAGGCTTCTCCATCTTATGAGCACCATAAAAGGGTAAAAGTTTGTAGTGATGTTATTTCTGGTTGTACTTTCCCTGGACTTTATACAGAAACCCAATGTCATCTTAGCATCAGCAATATGTAATGGTTCGCTTTTAATGGGTCGGACTTTTGTGGGAGATCCTAACAAGAATAGTAAGTCTGTTGCTGAAATATTGAAGGCAATCAAAGTGGTAACCATCTCTCTAGACTGAACTAAGCTATATCCCCACGCCGGCTGAGAAGAAATTTTCTTCTTTCTCGGGAAGAAACGCGGCGTGGAGTCAACTATAGTGTGATGTCCATTAAGCAAACAGACCTGGTGGCGTGGGAATGGGATATAAGGGGAAAAATTATATATATGGAACAGTGGGACGCTGGTGGAATCTCGAGCCGGAGCCGATACCAGCGCAAGCCCTTCGGTTCCAGAAACTGCTTGCAGACACTCTACTAGTCTATCAACTAAGCCAGAGCCCCACGCCTGCCGATGACGGGAAATAACCATCCTTTTCGGGTTTTTTTTTCCCTTGTCAGGCACCGTGGCGATTACTAAACAGGCGTGAACTCGGTGGCGCGGGGCAAGGGGGAAAAAGAAAAGTTATGTAACAAACAGCGGGACTTAATATCTTTATATTCTTAGCAGTGGAGAACTATCAAATGCCTCCTTGGCAATAGGACTGCTTTCCTTTTTTGGGGGAAACCCCAACAAAGGTAGTGAGTTGTGTGTTGAAACATGGAATGTAATCGAGATAAGGCATAAACGAAGTGAAACTTATCATGTACAAGGGGGGGGACTGGGGAGGTGGGAGGGGGCGGCAGGTATACTGGGGGGGTTGGTGATGGGAGATGGGCACTGGTGAAGGGAAGGGTGTTTGAGAATCGTATAACCGACATAATCCTGAGAACTATGTAACCCTCCACATGGTGATTCAATAAAATTTAAAAAAAAAAAAAAAAAAAAAAGAATGAGAACAACCAGGGCTAACATGGATGCGCAGAGAAGAGTACTTTCATTCACTGTTAGTGGGAATGACAACTGTTCCAGCCTTTTTGGAAAACAATATGGGAATTCCTAAAAAAAAAAAAATAGAAATAGAGCTCCCATTTGACCCAGCAATATCACTTCTGGGACTATACCCTGGGGGTCCCAAGACACACAGCAGAAATGCTACATGCATTTCTATACTATTTACATAGCCAGAATCTGGAAACAACCAGAGTGCCTGAGAACAGATACTTGATGAAGAAACTATGGTACATCTACACAATGAAATATTATGCATCTGTTATGAAAAATGAAGTCATGAAATTTGATTATAAATAAATGAATGTGGACAGCATCATGCTGAATGAAATGAGTCAGGAGAGGGACAGATTTAGAATGACTGCACTCATTTGTGAGATATATAAAAAAATAATATGAAACCAATATTCGAGGCCAGAAAAACAAAAAAGGGTCAGAAGGACTTGTCAATAGTTGGAACTTTGACATAAGTGTGTGGTGGGCAAAGAGCATTTAGGATAGAAAAGGACCAGTATGACAATAATATGTGACAATAATTAGAAATGATCATCATAAACAAGGAGTGCGTGTTGAAAGTAGGTAAAGGGATATACATGATAACCTTTCAGTAACTGTTCTGCAAACCAGAATGCCCAAAGGGTGGAGAAGAGGGGGGGAAGGGCAGGGACCAAGGGAGAGAGAAGGGGGGAGTAGGGAAGTGTCTGCCATGGCGGGGGGGGGTGTTGGGGGGAGGAGTGGAGGGAAAGACTCTGAGGCCACTGAAGGGAAACTCAGGACATTGGTGGTGAGAAATGTATACTAGAGAAGGAACAGGTGTTGCAACATTATATGACTGAAACCTATATCATGTACAACTTTGTACTATGCGTATGTCATATCTCACTGATTGAATTAAAAAGAGACACAAGTAAATAAAAAGATAATCTTTGTGAACTGGAAGAATGAAATAAAGAGATGGTATTTTTGGGAAACTACAAATCAATCTTTTAAAGACTTCATTGCTAAGAACTCTCAAAAATGTTGCTATGGATAAACACAGAATCCAATGAAATCTTAGATACAAGGGGACACTAAAGCTTTAATTCTTACACTGCACTACCACACTTACAACATCTTGGTGGATTTGTGCTCTACAAATTCAGCAAAGCAGTTTTAGAAAATACAGAACATCTTTTGGCTAGTTTTGTGAAGTACCAGAGGTCATGTCTTTATTCAATTTTTAGAAGAACAAGAAGAGTAATACTGTAAGAAGAGGAATATGATAGAACCTAGTGACAAATTCATTAAAGAACACATCGTAGTGACAAAAGAAGTACACGTAAAATTAGCAAGAAACAAATGGAACAATGGTAGTTGCTCAGTTCAAGAAGCTCTGGCAACTGGTCTATGAACACTCCAATGGAAGAGAACACTAGAATGCCTGGTGATGCCAACTTGTTGAACTAAGATGGCACAGTTTTCTGGACTCACAGTGCAAAAACTGATATTAAAGTTTAAAGAAATTAAGAGAATAGGTATGTTGGTGACTTGTACCAACAGCTTAAAAGAATAGGTATGTTGATGACTTGTACCAACAGTTTAAAAGCAAGTTTGACCTTTAGCCAATCCAAAAAATTTGGCTATATATTTGGATGAGGTGGGGGGAGGAAGGTGGATTTAAATAGTATAAAAATCCTAGCATAAAAATTAAATTTATATGCACCCGTACTTCAGCAGAAACTCTATATCCATAAAATTACCAGGAGAAGAAAACCTAAGAGAGAAGCTTTATGTCCATGGTGTAAACTGGACAAGACACAGAAAGTGTTAATAACCCATTGGAAACAAATTTTAAAAATGAACACATGTATGAGATGTAGGACTGGCCAATGAGGACACTAAATGGAGCTTATGAGCATTCATCATTAAATAAACAAAAAAAGACATTATTTCTAACGCCACACACTCACTAGAAAGTATAAAATACCCAAGAAACTTAAGTAAACCCAAACCAAAAGAACACATGTGATATGAGCACATTTACATAAAATTCAAGAATGTCTAGACATATTCATCTAAGGTAATAGGAATCACTGAGAGGGAGTGGGAACTTAAGACTTAACAAGAAACTTTTAAATTATGAAAGTGCTATTTCTTGTATGGAGTGGTGATTATAGGAGGCTGAGGAATTGCCAAAGATTCTTGAACTGAGCAACTAACATCTGCCCCATTTGGGAGTTCTTTGGCCAATTTTACATGAACAAATATGTATAATTTCCCTATGAATTTTTATATATAAAATCTAAAAAGTGTTGAATTGGGGCTGGAGAGATAGCACAGCGGGTAGGGCGTTTGCCTTGCACACGGTCGACCCGGGTTCAAATCCCAGCATCCCATATGGTCCCCTGAGCACCACCAGGGGTAATTCCTGAGTGCAGAGCCAGGAGTAACCCCTGTGCATCGCCAGGTGTGACCCAAAAAAAGCAAAAAAAAAAAATAAATAAATAAATAAAAAGTGTTGAATTAACTAAACCTTCTCTGTACAATAAGTAATTAAATAACCAAATGTAATCTGTGTTCTAGTCTGTGCTAAATGTCATATACTGCTTTGCTGTTTTTTTGTTGTTGTTGTTCAAAAAAGATCTATTTTACCTACTGTGTTATTTTATACTCCACAGATGAGCGCAATCTTTCTATGTCTGTCTTTCTCTTTCTGACTCATTTCACTTAGCATGATACTTTCCATATTGATCCACTTATATGCAAAATCCATGACTTCATCTTTTCTAACAGCTGCATAGTATTCCATTGTATAGATGTGCCAAAGTTTCTTTAACCAGTCATCTGTTATCGGGCACTCGGGTTTTTTCCAGGTTCTGGCTATTGTAAACAGTGCTGCGATGAACATTTAAGTACAAATGTCATTTCGACTATACTTTTTTGCTTCTCCGGGATATATTCCCAGAAGTGGTATTGCTGGGTCAAATAGGAGCTCAATTTCTAATTTTTTGAGAAGCGTCCATATTGTTTTCCAGAAGGGCTGAACAATGTAGAAGGGCATTCCCACCAACAGTATAGAAGGGTCCCTTTCTTCCCACATCCCCTCCAACAGCGGTTGCTTTTGTTCTTTTGGATGTGTGCCATTCTCTGTGGTGTGAGGTGGTATCTCATAGTTGTCTTGATTTGCGTCTCCCTGATGATTAGTAATGGAGAGCAATTTTTCATGTGCCTTTTGGCCATTCGTATCTCTTCTTTGGGAAAGTATCTGTTCGTTTCTTCACCCCATTTTCTGATGGGGTTGGATGTTTTCTTCTTGTAGAATTCAACCAGTGCTTTATATGCCCTTGATATCAACCCCTTATCGGATGGGTGTTGGGTGAATATCCTTTCCCATTCTGTAGACTGTCTTTGTATTCTGGTCACTGTATCTTTCACGGTGCAGAAGCTTCTTAGTTTAATCTAGTCCTATTTGTTTATCTCTGTTTCCATTTGGTCGATCAATTGCGTGTCATCTTTGAAGATACCGTTAGCTTCAATATCATCAATATCACGGAGGGTTTTGCCGACCTTGCCTTCAATGTACCTTATGGATTGTGGTCTGATGTTGATGTCTTTAATCCATTTTGATCTGACTTTTGTGCGTGGTGTCAGGTCGAGATGGGAGATGCGTGCTGAAAGTAGACTATAGATTGAACAGGATGGCAACTCAATACTCTCATTACAGACCACAACACCCAAAAGGAGAGAGAGAGATCAAAAGGGAATGCCCTGCCACAGAGGTGGGGTGGGGTAGGGTGGGGTGGGTGGGGGGTGGGGAGGGGGGATGGGATTGGGAGGTGGGAGGGATACTGGGTTCACTGGTTGTGGAGAATGGACACTGGTAGGGGTGCCCGAACATTGTATGAGGGAAACACAAGTATGAAAATGTGTAAATCTGTTACTGTACCCTCGTGGTGATTCACTAATTAAAAAAATAAAAATTATTTTTTAAAAAAGGACCTATTTTAAATTAATTCAAATTAGTCTAATTCAGGTATTAGGATGAAAAGATATTATTCTTTACATTTCTTTCCTAAGAAATGGTACCTTGTCACTTCTAAGAAAATGACATGGTTTTCCACCTCTCAACATATAATTATGGCATTCCATTATCCTGTAAAAATAGACTAAGCCATTTACTTTTATAAAAATAATTATAAGAATTTGAACATTTTTAATTCATGCTAGAAATTACTTTCCATTTATGTGTTTGGCTTACACAATTTAAAACATTTCCCAAAGCTGGATGATTCATGAAGGCCTGATTAAAGCACCAATACAACAGTAGACACTAATATTAGATATGGTCACAGTTGATAATGTACAATACTTGAACAGTCAGGACTGTCCTTGGCTTTTCCACCTACATATTATTTATGAGCAATACTGAGGGTTCTGCAGACTGGAACATTTCTTACAAAACAGTATTAATCATTTGAAAAACAACCACTGAATTTCAAAATATTTCTGTGGGAAAGAAATGCTTATTGTCTTTCGACTAGATGATTATGACTGAGTCATTACATTATCTGTAGCAATGTAACAAAATTCCCTCGCAGATAGCAAATCCTCAATACTGTTGTTTTGATCTTTGAAAAGTGATGCTGGAAAATTCTTTCTCTGTGTGTGATTTCATTATTGTTAATTATAGAACAAATGCATTTTCAGGCAGAAGAAACTGTTATTACTGAACAAACACAATGCATCAACAGTATAAAATACTATCCAAAATAGTCTGATGCTTCCAAATTCTACAGTTCTTCAAGTTAAAAGGGAAAAAACAATCTCTTCTTGACTTAAAATTCTGAGTCATTTTTTATCATAAATAATAATGATCTAAAATTACTATGCTGCATGTATCTAGGATTATAATAAATGCCATGAGCCAAAGAGGGCATTACTAGAGTAATTTTCAATATCTATATAATTAGTTCACATAATATATTTAATGGCCTGTTACGTGTTTAGCCATCAAGTTTCTATACTTACTAACCTTATAATTTTAAATTAGAAAATTGTATTTCAGCCTACTGTTTTTATTTTGACTGCCTCCAAAATGTATTAATTATGGCGCATACAGTCATAAATGGGTCATTATTTTTTAAGGTGTGTAAAATACATACATAGTGATGCCAACTGCATTAAATTTTCCTGCCAAACAGTTAAACAATTAAAGTTGTGTTAACTATAAAAATCAAGATTATATTAATTTTAATGAACAGTAAGGATTTACCTTATTATTTTTTAAAATGTTAGAAATGCAGACATGTGAGCAGTAACCTAATGCTGACTGTATAAAGCATGAACTATGCAAAGGTTTTACAGCTGGTTTTGATCAGCTTCCTTTGTTTAACATTAAAAGTTAACTTCCAGAAGACACATACAAGCTACATATCCTACAGGTAATGATTACCAGATGGGAGATGTTCTTCCTGTTACTATGTCTGATATCATACAGAATATGTTGCAAGAAGTGAAAAACAACTTGGGCAAAAAATGTGATCTTTCCCAAAGTATAGATAAGTTTTTTCCAAGTTACAATGATCACCACAGGCAAGGACTTTTTAGCATCAAGATTATTTTTGTATTTTTGTGATAGAGTGAAATAATATTATCTTCATCATATGTTGCCAAACACTAATAAAATTTAAATTGCCACTTCTTTGAAGTTTTTTTGTTTTCTGTCATAATAATTTAGTGGAAGTCTACTAAGTAGTGTTAATGACTTTTTAGTGGGGGCGGGTATTGGGCCACACCCAGCAGTGCTCAGGCTCAGGCTCTGTGCTCAGCAGTCACTTTAACTCTATTATTTTGTTAAATTCTTTATTTTTGGCTGGGAAGCAGGGGGAAGGGTAAACAGTAGTGGTGAGAAGGTCTTACTCCTGGATCTGGACTCAGGGATCATTCCTAGTGCGTTTGGTGGACCATTTGGAGGCGCTGTGGATTGAACCAGAGTCAGATGTGTGCACTGCAATCACCCTACTCAGTCCCCGGTTACAAGAGAGACTTTTGATCACATAACTAAAATTGGGAAGAAAGAGGACTAGAGAGAATTCTATAATTTTCAAGCATGAAACCCTGAAGTCACATAATTCTAAGTTTGAAGCTGGCAGTACAGGTTATTAGAAAAATATCAAAGTAAGAAAATTAAATCATTTTATATAGTGATTATTTAGATTTACCTACAACACTCATATTTGTCATAAGTATAAATGGGTTAAGAGATTTTGTTTTGAAGCACCGTGATTTACACTACTGTGAATATATGGTTTCTTATATGCCACAGAGATTCTTTTTCAAAATCACAGCTCCATTTTCTACAGAGCAAGAGAAAGTATTTCTCATATATAGACTATCCAAACACATTTACTACATTATGCAATGAGCGACAAACCTGAAAACAAACTATAGCCAAGTCAAAAACAATTAAAATTTAAAAATCTCAGTTGAAGTAAAAAAAGAAAACAAGTAAAAAATGAACTTTGCTAAAACTTATTAAATTTAAGTCAATATAAGTAGATATTGATGAGACTCAGACTAAGGTCATTTTAAAAAAAACAAAAAGAGTATATTCTCCCTAAGGTAATAAATTAATCTGCTTCACTCATCTGAATCATAAAAAATAAACAACCAAGTTACAGACTGCGAGTCCACAAAGTGTGGGGGGGTGTGACTTGTGCTTTCGATGGTGGTAGTCGAGAGTCACCTCCCTATCCTCCCCAGGCCTCCCAGCAGAGAGACAAAGAAATGGGGGGACCACAGACTGATGGTAAAAATGGCCTGTTTAATGCTGGGCTTCTAGCATACTTATAGAACATCTGAAGGGCTCTGCGGTATAGGACTGCATGTAGGCTTGGGGGTAAATCATATCAGTACAGGCAATTCTCTTAGGGAGATTAATTCAAGGAGACATTCTGTCTCCCAGGGACATCTAATATTGTTTTACTTTTTCCCTTAAATTGTACAGATTAAACAATTAAGCTTACTTCTTTTTAATACTTGCATATATTTGGATAAACACAATAAGAGATACAGATTCCAAAACTTAGTTCTCTGGGCTCGAAGAGCAAGGAAGCCTTTTACCATAAATCCCAGGCTAAGTCCTCACACCAGCTCAGCTTGTCCTTCCCCATGGGGGTCCTGTCCCTTAAATCATAACAGCTTGCATCAAGACCACACATTTATGCTTCCTATATTGTCCCATTTTGAAGCCAGGGTAGTTTTGCCACTCGCCCTGGATCCATCCCAGTCCCACATTGGGACCCTTTTGAGGTGTTAAGAACTACAACAACCAAAGACTGAGTCAAGTAATTATGACCAATGCCCAGGAGTAGGTATTTTTCAGAGTCAATCAACTCCCAAATATTAGAAGTACAGTATTAATAGTCTTTCTCTACTAATAAAATATAAGCAAAATATTTTGCTCTATAGTAAAATATGAAAAGGTTATAGGGGAAATAGAAAAGGAGGTAATTCACTACAAATACAAAATCCTGAGTTATCAGAAAGTTTTGGCTTCTAAATAACCAAGACTGATTTGGAGAATTGTGACTATGAGAGGTAAAACACAAAGGAACAGTTAAAGATAAACTCAGATGATTAAGGACGCTCATCAGAGTACAGTAAGCTTCTCTAGGAGGAGGAAAAGGGGCAATTCACTGATGAAGCCTAAAAGACTTAGGGTTAATATCCAACAACAGACTAATACTGGTAGAAGGGATCAATGGTCTTATTTAATATAAAGCCTGGTGAAATATTTATAACATGTCATAAGGTAAATCACCAACTGACAATGTAATATTGGGTCTAAGTCTGAAAAATTCTAAGATTATTTTTTAAAAAGTTACATTTTTAGTTGAAAAGGTCGACAGATATGTCAAGAGCTCTGTCGCTGGAACTTTAAAATTCAGCTTTCATTGTTAACCCTGGAAGAGTTGGAGTTTAACATCTGAATAAGTTGTACATGTATGCGAAAGAAAAGAACATTTCTGTCCCCCTCATTTCCATACTAAATATAACAACTCTTTTCCCTAAAAAATGACCGATTAATTATATACACTATAAGTTCCATTTTGATAAACTAGTTGTCTTAACAATGAAAAATCAATCTGGTGTAGGTGTAATGCAGACACTAATACTTAAGTCTGCAACTGAACCCATCATTCCCAATATTCATAAGAAAAATCTTCTATTTGCATTAAAAAAAATGGTGTCAGGGAATGTTGGGCCACAACCCTGCTGTGCTCTGAGATTATTCCTGACAGTGTTCAGGGACCATAATGCAGAGCTAAGGATCAAACCAAGATTGGCAGCATGAAAGGCAAGTGTTTTAACGACTATACTGTATCTCCAACCCCATATCTGCATTAAAATTTTAATTTTAATTTTATCAGTAAAGTATCTGTTTTAGTAGCAGAATTGTAATCTTAAAATGTTTGACATCTTAGTTACTATACTTCAATTTGTCTCATGATCTTAAAAGGTCTATTTCATTAAGAAAAATTTAAGTTACATTAATTTAAACAAAATTACTGATACAATATAACAAGTTCTTCAGTAATACTCATAAAGGAGTAATATCTCAATGGCTTTTTAACAAATATGTGAAACAAAATAATATATATTTCAACAACTACTAAATTTTCATTTGTATAAGCATTGAAAATCAAAGTTCAAAAAAATAATTCTGAAAAAACATAACATTAAGTCGTTGTGAGAGACATTTTATAGAACAAATGGTTTTATTATTACATAACTTTTATATCATCAAATATAAAACATATTGGACTGTTTCAGTACATGAACTTTTTTGAAAAATTTATCTATCACTGTGTACCTAGTGTCCAATAGAAGGCATTTATCAGAGCCCAAAACAGCTAAATTAAGTGAATGATTTACAATTTGGTATATTTTTATTTGTTGAGAATGTCCAAGTTGTAACTTAATAGCTTAATTATTTTATAGAATATTTGCTTACCATACTTTTGAGATAAAGGGTATCAAGCTAGTAAAGAGTATGTGAGAAGCAAATATTCAATAATGTTAATGTAAATAATATAAATATACACATACATATAAAATGTTTAAGCAGATCATTTGTAGGAGCTGGACAGAGATAACAGCAGGTAGTGAGTGATCTTGCCTTGCACAGACTTTCCCAGGTTCCATCCTAGCACCCCATGTGGTCTCCTGGGCCCCACCAGCAGTGAATCTGAGTGCAGAACCAGAAGCAAGACCTGGGTATGACCCCCAAACCAAAGAAAGATCATTTCAGTGATAACGCATATTTTGCCAAAATTAAGAACTTCATACTATAATACATATACACCAGAACAACTGAGAGAAAAAAGGCAGTAACAAATAGTGGGAGATCATTTGACCCAGCAATACCACTGCTGGGAATATATCCCAGAGAGGCAAAAAAGTACAATCAAAACAACATCTGCACATGTATGTTCATCGCAGCACTGTTTACAATAGCCAGAATCTGGAAAAAACCCGAATGCCCTAGAACAGATGACTGGTTGAGGAAACTTTGGTACATCTATACAATGGAATACTATGCAGCTGTCAGAAAAAAGGAGGTCAAGAATTTTGTAGTTAAGTGGATCGGCATGAAAAGTTTCATGCTGAGTGAAATGAGTCAGAAAGAGAGAGACAGACATAGAAAGATTGCACTCATCTATGGTATATAGAATAACAGAGTGGGAGACTAACACCCAAGAACTGTAGAAATAAGTACCAGGAGGTTGACTCCATGGCTTCGAGGCTGGCCTCACGTTCCGGGGAAAGGTCAACTCAGAGAAGCGATCACCAACTACATTGTAGTCGAAGGCCATGTGGGGGAAGGGAGTTTCGGGCTGAATGAGGGCTAGAGACTGAGCACAGCGGCCACTCAACACCTTTATTGCAAACCACAACAGCTAATTAGAGAGAGAAAACATAAGGGAATGCCTTGCCACAGTGGCAGGGTGGGGTGGGGGGGAGATGGGTTTGGGGAGGGTGGGAGGGACACTGGGTTTACGGGTGGTGGAAAATGGGCACTGGTGAAGGGATGGGTTCCCAAACTTTGTATGAGGGAAGTATAAGCACAAAAGTGTATAAATCTGTAAAAAAAAAAAAAAAAAAAAAAAACCAAATAGTGGGAGATACGTATTATATCTGGAAGTGTCGCACTTTATTTTGAGGAGCAAGGCTGCCTCCTTAGCAGTGTTTGGGGTATATGGGTTATTTCCTGTAACAGGAGGCCAAACAGTGCTCTGGGGATCATGAGTTACTTGGGACAAATTCACAGTCCTGGGAATGTAAGGCATGAAGTCCCTAGCCACCACTGCCTCCTCCATACACTTTTGATAGAAAGTGTAAACTGACAGGTGCAGTATGAAAAACCATTTGTCAATAATTGGTATAACTCCATTTTTATAATTACATGATACAGAAATTCTTCCCTGAAGTATATGCAACAATTGGATGTGCAAATAATCACCAAACTACCCATGCAAAAAACATTTATGGAAGCATCATCAATGGAAACTTTACACCAGAATAACCCAAGTGGTAATTAAAAGTAAATCTGATTGATAAGATTACAGGAAATTCCAACAATTGAATGCTATTTAGAATACCATAATGACAAGCTATTAAGTATAATGACAAGATGAACCTCAAAAAATATTATGCTGAATAAAAGTAACTAGACTTAGAAAAATGTAGAGTTTGATTTCACTGACATACAATATAAAGATAATATCTTGTTAAGAAAATCAAAGTGAAAGAGTGGGATAAAATATTTGCAGATAACAGTGCCAACAAAGGCCTTGGATCTAGACCATGTAACTAAGCTCTGAGCAGTAAGGCAACAAGCTCTCCAACTGAAAATGAGCAAAGAACTGGCACCCATAGGTGTAGCCACCCTTAACACTTTAGGGGAAAAGAGTAGTACCTTGAGTAGTACTATGATATCTATTGTGAAAAGGTGGAGAGGGCATAAATAAATTGCATAAAGAAACCCTGGAAATAGAAAAGAAATTCATGAAAAGCGCTTATAGTAGGGAAGAGAAAGATGAAATGAGACCTTGAGTGGCCCAAAAGCTACTGAGAGTATCCCGCCCGCATGGCAGAGCCTGGCAAGCTACCTGTGGCTTATTTGATATGCTAAAAACAGTAACAAGTCTCACAATGGAGACGTTACTGGTGCCCACTCGAGCAAATCGATGAACAATGGGACGACAGTGATACAGTGACACAGTAATAAACCACAGACTAGTGAGAATATCCAGACTTCGTCCTCTCCCTCTGACTTACTTTGCTTAACATGACATCAGATATGTAATTGTTTCATATCTGTTTTACAATTAGATATTTTATATTACTGTTTTACAATTAGATATTTAAGTATCAATTAACTAATTGATGTCTCTTTTGTTTGGGGGCCACACCCAGTTATGTTTAGGAGCTCTTCCTAACTATGTGCTCAGAAGTGACCCTGAGGTATTGGGATTCCCGGGAGGGCCAGTCAGCATGCTTGACAAGCACCTGATTTCCTATTACAATCTTAAAAGCTGAAAGAAATGATCAAACTATCACTTAGTTTAAGAAAAGAAATGTAATTCTACCTTGAATGATTCTTTACTTAAAGTAATATATACATACATACATATATATGAGATATTTTGCAACATTATAACTAAAATTTTCCTTTGCTATATACCTCTTTTACTTTTTCCAACATAACCTACCAAGAACATTCTCTAAAGAATCAATAAAAATTTCAAAACTTGTCTTCTTTGACCTCACTCACTAGCCATTGTCTGTTTCACAGAAAAATTGCCATCATATCAGATATACCAGGTTTTCTTTTTTTCACCCTTTCAACCAATAATATGTATTTCACAGTAACTTCTATCTGACTCCTATTGTTCTGCTGTTACTGTCATGTTTTGTTTGGGGCCGTGACCAACTGAGCTAAGGTCTAATACTGATTCTGAGTCCAAGGCTTACTCCTGGTGGAGCTGGGGCCCATATGGGGAAAAAGGGATCTACCTCAGGTCAGCTGCTTACAAGGCAAGCTCCCACTGTACTATCTCTCTGCGCCCCTTCTGACTGGTATTTTCTTATATGTCTTCCTTTGGTTCCTGTCACCCTAACTTCCAGATAATAGAAATTTCATGAGAACATTTGTGGTTTGCTAGTTTTGACGTCTCACTCTTTCCAACCTCCTCACCTAGACCACTTTTCCACATACCTTATTAATACTTTATAAGATTAATTTATTTATATTAATTATAATAGACATTGAGACGCAGGCAGGTGCATGTTTTCAGTGTGCAGATCGTTACAACATGCCAGTTGACCAAAAGCTTACATTTGGTAGACTCGGAACACCTGTAAAGGCAACTTGCGGCAGCCCCAAAAGCTTCTGTCCCTCTCAGAGAATCCAGCAAGATACTAAGAGTATATCACCCGCTCGGCAGTTCCCATGGCATACTCGATATGCCAAAAGCAGTAACAACAACGGTCCTCATTCCCCTGACAATGAAAGAGCCCCCAATATGCCATCCGGCTACACTAGCATGAGACAGGGACAAATGGAGACGTTAATGGGTTTGCACGCTTTGCTTTGCACAATATTTGCTTTGCATGCTTAAACTAATTATTGAACAATGGGATGACAGTGATACAGTGATATTTAAAACATAAATCCATCCAGGTTTCAGTACATGACATGATTTTCTGTGGCTATGTTTTCCTGTGGCTACATAGTATTCCATTATGTATATAAACTACAACTTTTTGATCCATTCATCAGTTATTGGACAATTGGCTAATGTTTCCATATCCTAGCAACTGGACTATGCATTGCCATGTACATAGGCATAGATACATATATATATATATATATATATATATATTTTTTTTGCTTTTTGGGTCACACCTGGCGATGCACAGGGGTTACTCCTGGCTTTGCACTCAGGAATTACCCCTGGCCGTGCTCAGGGGACCATATGGGATGCTGGGATTTGAACCCGGGTCGGCCGCGTGCAAGGCAAACGCCCTACCCGCTGTGCTATCTCTCCAGCCCCGATACATATATATTTAAATTTTACTTTCAGGGAAGGGTTGGACCACACTAGATGGTGCTCAGGTGTTACTCCTGGCTTTGCACTTAGGCATCACTCCTGTGTGCTTGGGGAACCATATGTGATGCTAAGGATCAAACCCAGTTGGCCACAAGCACGCACGATACCATTTCTCTGACCCTTTTAAATTTGCACATATGCACATACTGAAGGTAAACACCAAGAAATGGAACTGTGAGGTCATGTGGGGGAGCTTCTTAAGTTTGTTGGGGCTTGGGGTCTTTTTGGTTTTTGTTTTAAGAAATCTCTAAATTGTTTTCCATAGAGGTTAAGTCAGAAAATATTCTCACCTATGAAAGCGTTCCTTTCTTACCACATCCCAGCTAAAACTGGTCATGAAAAAACTGTTACAGACACTCTGGGAAACAGTTTGGTAATTTCTTTTTTAAATTTTCAGGAAGGTTTTAATTCTTGAGTCTAAAATGCGCTTTCCATACAACCCAGCTGTTGCAAATACAGAACACTGTTTTCTGCAGAAATAAAAACTTACATTCATATGAAAAAATAGTATGGAAATCTTCATAGTAGCGTTATTTGTAACTGCTCCAATGTTTTAACAATTCAAATCTCCTTCAAAGGCTGAAAGGATAAAACAAAAGCACGACATCCATAAAAAGGAATATGACTAAACTGTTTCTAAGATGTGGCCGGGGGATGGTTCTGTGGCTGAAGTCCTTGCCAGGCAATCACGAGGGTGCGGCTCTCAGCTTGGAGCTGCCGCAGGCCATGCACCAAGATCCTGACAACGCTGCTGCTTGCACCTGGCAGCTTGGCTACTGGTGATCACAAGTGCTGGGAGTGATTTCAGGTTAAAGCACGGCCAGCTGTGTGAGCACCACTAACAAAAAGTTTTGACCCTGGTAAGTACAAAACTGAAAGGTGTGTGACCCTGCAGTGAACCCCACTTGCACTACAACTAGGATGTATAGAACCCCTCCATGCCAACTACAGATACAAGTCCAGTCTAATGCCTTTGCCAATACCAGCCTTGGTAAGCACAACTAAATCTGTGAGCACCACAACCTCGTGTATGGACACCCCCAGTCATTAGCACAGAGGGCAGGAAAGGAGGGGAAAAATTCATTAAAAACAAAACACTGTCATCACATGAGGCTAACACCCAAGAACGGTAGACACAATGGCCAGGGGGATTGCCTTATAGCTGGAAGACTGCTTCATGAGCGGAGGGGAGAAGGCAGATGGAATAGAGAATGGATCACTAAGAAAATGATGGCTGGAGGAACCAGTTGGGATGGGAGATGCATGCCGAAAGGAGATAATGGAACAAACATGGTGACCTCTCAATAACTGTATTGCAAGTCATAGTGCCCAAAAGAAGAGAGAGAGATTATGGGGAATACTGTCTCCCATGGAGGGAAGGGGAGGGTGGGAAAGGGGGATATATCAGGGATATTGATGGTGGGGAATGTGCACTGGTGGAGGGATGGGTGTTTGATCATTGTGAGATTGTAACCCAAACATGAAAGCTTGTAACTATCTCATGGTGATTCAATAAAATATAAAAAATTTAAAAAACACTGATGTCCACAATGAATTGAGTGGACCTCAAGAAGACTATGCAGAATGTAGCAGTCATCTCAAAATATTGTAGACTATTTGATTTAAATATTGCACAGAAGGCAAGAATTTAGTGGCTGCAAGGTACAGGGAAGAGGTGGGGGATGTGAATCTGTGCAAACAGAGAGGGACAACAGAAGAAAGCTTCTTTGTGTAAAGGAATGATTATAGGTCTTGGCTATAATGGTTATATCTGTGAGGATAAATACGGATTTAAAAACAGGAGAAGCCCTGGTTAACTACTACACTAATGTCAACTCCTACCTTTGATAATGTACTCGAGTTGTTTAAGATACTACTATTAAGAGAAACCTGCTAAAGGATTCATGGGAATGCTGCACAACTTTCATGACATTCTGAGAGCCAATAATCATTTTGAATTTAAGAGCAAATTCCAAGTAGGGGATAGGGATGCGGATGAAGAGAAAAGCACATGTCTTGCAAGTTTATGCACAGGATTACATGAAACCTGAACACGTAACTGGCGGTGAGTGCCGCAACAAGAACAGGAATAAGTAAACAACATCACAATTAAAAGTCATAAAAGACAGGTGTACGTATGAGAAGCCAAAGGTGGGACACCAGGGAACTGGTCAAGCACAGCCTACTGTACTGAGAAACAGATATTTTATTCTTTCAGAATTCTTCGTATCACCAGAACCCAAAGTATAGCAGTCACAGTACTTGATTCATTCAAGGAACATTGATCAGGGTCAATAAAGTCCCTGGATAGATAATCTCTCCCTCAGATACTTGACATTACTAAAATGAATGGTGATGGGGCTGGAGCGATAGCAAAGGATAGGGCATTTGCCCTGCATGCAGCCGACCCAGGTTCAATTCCCAGCATCCCATATGGTCCTCCAAGCACCGCCAAGAGTAATTCCTGAGTGGAAAACCAGAAGTAACCCTGTGCAATGCCAGGTGTGACCCAAAAAAGCAAAAAAATTAAAAACAAAAGGAATGGTGATAATAATTATGTCGGGGTGATGGGCATACAACAGGAATTTCTGGGCAATTTCTGACATGTATTTACATGACTTTAAAATAAAAATTACCCACATGAGTGTCTATCATTTGTCTTTATTTTCCCATCTCCAATTCTCTAGTTGATTAATTATAAAATGACTGCTTTTCCCCAGTCACTAAGCCAGAATTACTGACAAAAATCTTACCAAATGCAATGGCCCATTATACTTATTTTAGTAAATGTCTCAAAAAAAGTCTCAATTTTTACCAGGCTACCAGTATATCATGCTCTGTTAATACCACCTACCTCCTCACCCAGATCTTCTTTTACTCAAAGCGTGACTACTGGAATACTTCCAGGAGTACTCTGCGCAGTCTTTCTTGTTCTCTTCTCAATAGATTCCATTTTTTAAAATCTTATTTACTTAAAATGATATTTCAAAGATATTAAATCTTATTACAGGCCAATGATTTAAGAAAGACAAATTTCTTATGTTGAGGCTAAAAGATTTTTAAAGATTTTAATTCCTATTTTAAGGATTTTAGATCTTTACACGCCCATAATTTAGGAAAGATAAAGATAAAACTTATCTTAGGAAAGAAAAAGATAAAATTTTTTTAACTTTAGCCTAAAAGTCGCTCATGATGTCAATTCATATAATAAAAGTGCACACAAAATTTCTCTATATATGGGCCACAGTAATAGCAAGTGGCCAGAGCATTTGCCTTGCTCACCACCAACCTGGGTTCAATCCCCAGCATCCCACTGCTGGGTGTGCCTCCCAACCCAATAAATAAATAAATTTTAAGAATTTTGAATTTTAGAAACTAGATTCTTCCACCTTGAAAATTATATGCTCTTAAAGTTTTGTTATATTCAAATCAACTGCTCAAAGGATTAGTAACTGATTCCTAATGGTATCGTATAATAACTAGATAATCTGTGTCTCTCTGGTGCTGAGTTATGATCTGTGAACACTGCTAAGAACTGTTTAATACAATTCTGGTTCAATAGCTATTAATAACTAAATTCCGATATTTAAGATATCAGGAATAGTGAACACTAGGTGTCAGTGTAAGAAATGGGAAAATATACTTAAAAGTTGTTTCCAATCAGGTGTATAACAAATAAATCTAAAGCAGCTGTGACCTAATTTACTTATAATTATATAATTCACTTAACAAGCCAATCTATCTTTCAAATGAAAATTCTTCCAAAAACACCGAGTTTAAAATCAGATTAAGATGATCACTAAAAGCTACAAGTCTTCTTATAAATTCAGGTACATAAAGCAATAGCATTAACTATACTTTTTTAGAATACATATTTTGAAGAACAGTGTTATTACCTAAACAATTAAAAGTAATAATGTGCTTTACATAACTGAATATTACATTAAAATAGTACATCACATTTTACATTGCATATTCACAGTAAATACCTAATTTAGGCCCAACACCAATAATTTAACATATCTATATTTAATTCAGCAAAGTGATCATTTGGGGCTTCAACACTATATTATTTAATTCACTCAACTATCCATTTTTCTGCCTTATTTCTCAAATTCCACATTACTATCTACTTATTAGTGCTTTTCATATATTTCTCAAGTATCCCAGGAAACTTTTTCACAGAATATTCTGAAAGGCAATCATTGATGCAAAAGAAACAAAAGTATACTTAAATATTGCAGTCATCATTAAAATACAGAATCTTAAGGACCAAGAGATGACACTGGGCTTGGGATTATGCTTAGCATGTGGCTGACCCCTGTTTGATCCTTGGCACCACGAGTCCCCCGAGCATCACCAAGTGCATCCCTGGAGCACCCTCAGCACCCTGGGGTGGCCTGGGTAATTCCCTGCACTGCATCCTTAGTGTAGGCACTGAACCACTGATCCGACTGGCTGGACATGAATCACCAGAAAGGGTATACCTGGGCCCTCAGGACAATGTGTGGGAGTCCCTCCCACCATAAAAGAAAAATCTTAAAACCTAAAAATATTCAGAGAGTTACTGAAAATAATGATTCTGTGCTCTTTATATTGATAGTTAAGTTCTATTCCAATTAGAGCCATAAAATGAAAAGGTCAAAATTTGTGGAAAAGTTTTCTAAGCCCCAGACAGAAATGAATGAATTAAGGCATTTTTTTTTTTTGTTTTTGGGTCACACCTGGCAATGCACAGGGGCCACTTCTGGCTCTGCACTCAGGAATCACCCCTGGCGGTGCTCAGGGGACCATATGGGACGCTGGGATTCGAACCCGGGTCGGCCGCGTGCAAGGCAAACGCCCTCCCCGCTATGCTATCACTCCAGCCCCGAATTAAGGCATTTTAGACAGCTTTGTGTCTATAAATTTCTTTTCAGTGACATAAAAACAAATAAGAAAAGACAAGTAAGTAATAGAAATTTGTATGTGATAAATTATCTAAAATGGTACTTAAATGTTTAAAGTAAGAATATCAGGAATGAAAAAGCAGGGGTTAACGATGCGCTGAAGATAGAAGCTAACCACCCACAAATACGGAAAATCAAATCAAACACCTGGAAATTAAACAATTCCATGTTGAACAATGAGTGGGTCAAGAAGGAAATCAAGGAAGAAATCAAAAGATACTTAGAAACAAATGAGAATGAAGACACGAGCTACCAAAACCTATGGGACGCAGCTAAAGCCGTGTTAAGGGGAAAATTTATAGCTCTCCAAGCATTCCTCAGGAAGGAAGAAAGGATCCACATAGATAGCTTGACTTCACGACTCAAGACCCTAGAAAAGGACCAGAGAAAGGACCCCAAACCAGACCGAAGGAAAGAAATAATAAAAATTAGAGCAGAAATTAATGACATCGAAACCAAAAAAACAATCCGAAAGATCAATGAAACAAAGAGTTGGTTCTTTGAGAAAATAAATAAGATTGATAAACCGCTAGCAAGTCTCACAAAGAAAGAAAGAGAGAAAACTCTAATAAATCGAATCAGAAATGAAAAGGGGGACATCATAACAGAAACCAGTGAGATTCAAAAGATCATTAGAGACTACTTTGAAAGTCTTTACGCCACAAAAAAGGAGAACCTAAAAGAAATGGATGGATTCCTTGATTCCTATAATCTCCCAACACTGAAGAAAGAAGACCTGGAATACCTGAATAGACCCATCAATGTTAAGGAAATTGAAACGGTAATCAAAAACCTCCCCAAAAACAAAAGCCCAGGCCCAGATGGTTTCACTGGCGAATTCTTCCAAACATTTAAAGAAGACCTATTGCCTGTTTTCCTCAAACTTTTCCAGGAAATTGAAAAAACAGGAACTCTCCCAAACAGTTTCTATGAAGCACATATCTCCCTAATACCAAAAGCAAACAAAGACACCACTAAGAAAGAAAATTACAGACCAATTTCCCTGATGAACACCGATGCGAAGATCCTCAACAAAATACTAGCAAATAGGATCCAACAACTCATCAAAAAGATCATACATCACGACCAAGTGGGATTCATCCCAGGGATGCAAGGATGGTTTAACATTCGGAAATCAATCAACATAATCCAGCATATCAACAAAAGTAAAGATAAAAACCATATGATCATATCAATAGATGCAGAGAAAGCATTTGACAAGATCCAACATCCTTTCATGATGAAAACCCTCGCCAAAATGGGGTTTGGAGGAACTTTCCTCAAGATAGTCGAAGCCATCTATCACAAGCCTACGGCAAGCATTATCCTCAACAGGGAAAAACTAAGGGCCTTTCCTCTGAGATCAGGCACAAGACAAGGATGCCCACTCTCACCACTCCTCTTCAATATAGTACTGGAAGTACTTGCGATAGCTATTAGACAAGAAAAAGAGATTAAGGGCATCCAGATAGGAAGGGAAGAAATCAAACTCTCACTATTTGCAGACGACATGATACTATATCTAGAGAAGCCTAAAACCTCTACTAAGAAACTCTTAGAAACAATAGACTTATACAGTAAAGTTGCAGGCTACAAAATCAATACCCAAAAATCCATGGCCTTCATATATGCAAACAATGAGGCAGAGGAAAGGGACATGAAAAAAGCAATCCCATTCACAATCCTGCCCCAGAAAATCAGGTACCTCGGAATCAGCTTAACCAAGGAAGTAAAAGACCTTTACAAAGAAAACTACATAATGCTACTCCATGAAATCAAAGAGGACATGAGGAAATGGAAACATATACCCTGCTCGTGGATAGGGAGAATCAATGTTGTCAAAATGGCAATACTCCCTAAAGCATTATACAGATTCAATGCGATCCCTATAAGTATACCCATGACATTCTTCAAAGAAATGGATCAAGCAATCCTAAAATTCATATGGAATAACAAACGTCCAAGGATAGCTAAAACAATTCTTGGGAAAAAGATGATGGGAGGCATCACCATCCCCAACCTCAAACTTTACTACAAAGCAGTAACAATTAAAACAGCATGGTACTGGAACAAAGGCAGAGCCGTAGACCAATGGAACAGGGTGGAATATCCCTACACACAACCCCAAATGTATGACCATCTAATCTTTGATAAGGGAGCAAGAGATGTGAAGTGGAGCAAGGAAAGCCTCTTTAACAAATGGTGCTGGCACAACTGGATAACCACATGCAAAAAAAAATGGGTTTAGACCTTGACCTGACACCATGCACAAAAGTCAGATCAAAATGGATTAAAGACCTCAACATTAGACCACAATCCATAAGGTACATTGAAGACAAGGTCGGCGAAACCCTCCACGATATTGAAGATAAAGGTATCTTCAAAGGTGACACGGAACTAAGCAATCTAGTAAAAACAGAGATCAACAAATGGGACTACATTAAACTAAAAAGCTTCTGCACCGCAAGAGATACAGTGACCAGAATACAAAGACTATCCACAGAATGGGAAAGGATATTTACACAATACCCATCAGATAAGGGGTTGATATCAATGGTATATAAAGCACTGGTTGAACTCTACAAGAAGAAAACATCCAACCCCATCAAAAAATGGGGCGAAGAAATGAACAGAAACTTTACCAAGGAAGAAATACGAATGGCCAAAAGGCACATGAAAAAGTGCTCTGCATCACTAATCATCAGAGAGATGCAGATCAAAACAACTTTGAGATACCACCTCACACCACAGAGACTAGCACACATCCAAAAGAACAAAAGCAACCGCTGTTGGAGAGGATGTGGGGAGATAGGGACCCTTCTTCACTGCTGGTGGGAATGCCGACTGGTTCAGCCCTTCTGGAAAACAATTTGGACGACTCTCAAAAAATTAGATATTGAATTCCCATTTGACCCAGCAATACCACTGCTGGGAATATATCCCAGAGAGGCAAAAAAGTACAATCGAAACAACATCTGCACATGTATGTTCATCGCAGCACTGTTTACAATAGCCAGAATCTGGAAAAAACCCGAATGCCCCAGAACGGATGACTGGTTGAAGAAACTTTGGTACATCTATACAATGGAATACTATGCAGCTGTTAGAAAAAAGGAGGTCAAGAATTTTGTAGTCAAGTGGATGGGCATGAAAAGTTTCATGCTGAGTGAAATGAGTCAGAAAGAGAGAGACAGACATAGAAAGATTGCACTCATCTATGGTATATAGAATAACAGAGTGGGAGACTAACACCCAAGAACTGTAGAAATAAGTACCAGGAGGTTGACTCCATGGCTTCGAGGCTGGCCTCACGTTCCGGGGAAAGGTCAACTCAGAGAAGCGATCACCAACTACATTGTAGTCGAAGGCCATGTGGGGGAAGGGAGTTGCGGGCTGAATGAGGGCTAGAGACTGAGCACAGCGGCCACTCAACACCTTTATTGCAAACCACAACAGCTAATTAGAGAGAGAAAACAGAAGGGAATGCCTTGCCACAGTGGCAGGGTGGGGTGGGGGGGAGATGGGATTGGGGAGGGTGGGAGGGACACTGGGTTTACGGGTGGTGGAGAATGGGCACTGGTGAAGGGATGGGTTCCAAACTTTGTATGAGGGAAGTATAAGCACAAAAGTGTATAAATCTGTAACTGTACCCTCACGGTGATTCTCTAATTAAAAATAAATAAATTTAAAAAAAAAAAAGAAAAAAAAAGAAAAAGCAGGGGTTAGAGAAACAGAAACAGAACAAACTGAACTAAAATTGTCATGACATGAAATTTTTAAAAAAAGTAGTCCTAGATAACATATGACTCAAGTTGAACTTCTTGCACTACAATATCTTTACCCTTGATTCTATCTTACTCCAAATAGATAAATTTATGATAAAAAAAATGTTTTTGCTCTGGGAACTGCAAAAACAATAACAATACAGAGTGTGAAATGCTTGCCTTGCACAGAACCAAGTTCGGTTTAATCCTCAGCACCACATATGGTCCCCCTAGCACTATAAGGTATGACTCCTGAGCCACCACCAGTTTCGGCCCCAAAAGAACAACAACAACAACAACAACAACAACAACAACAAAATAGTTCAGCTATCATTAATTAAAACGCAGTTCCATTGACAAATAGTTTGAACCAATGTTAGGCCACGTATATACTTTAGCTTTTATTTTTCCTACAAAGTAGGCAAGCAGATGCAGAGAGAGCACAGCAGATGAAGTAAGTAGGGCCAGAGAGAGAGAAAGCGCACAGCAAGTAAGGTGCCTAGTCCATGGTCGACAGAGGTTCCATTTCCAACACCACGTATAGTCCCCTGAGTCATGCCAGGAGTGATCTTTGAGCACAGAGTCAAGAGTAAGCCCTGAGTACAGCCCAGTTTGCAAATCCCCAGGCTCCCAATAAGAAAAAAAGTAGTAAGTATCTTCAGATAAGTAAACCAAGACTCAGAGAGATAAAGAAATGTATTCAAGGTTTTGGAACATAACTTCATACCAAGTTATGAAGACAAGATTCAAACTCATGGGCAATTATCTCCAAATAGTTTTCATTCCATCAGCATTGTGAACCGATGGCTCATAAGCTCTCGTAGGAATTACAAAACTAAGCAGGAGAGTAACATTTGGAACAAAAAATAGTGAGAATATGTCAAATTGGTATATCTAAATGTACTTGAAACTTCACTCAGACAAATACATCACTGGCATGACAGGATGTGTTATATAGTTTTAAGTTTATCCTTCCTAGTGTAGATTTAATTTACACTTTCAATAGACAATTTCTTACAAGGAAAATATACTTCAGAACCTGTCATCATCTAACTTAGAGTTGGTAATATGTCTGGTCCAAATATTACAACATTATTTCTCTGGCAGACAACTTGAGAAGTGTCATCTTAAGTTTTCAATGTCCTGTATACAATAGCATAGTTATTCTATTTACCCGATTATGACACTTTAAAAGATTTTAATGTAACCAGCTATCTACAGAATTACAAATAAATTCCTCCATTTAGAGTGTAAGGACTGGTGGGAGAAAAACTGGGGACACTGGTGGTAGGAAATGTACACTGGTGGGATGCATGCTGGAACACTGTATGACTGAAACCTGTAATCATGAACAGCTCTGTAACTGTGTATCTCACAGAGTCAATTAAAAATAATTATAATAAAGTTTTTAAAAATAATAAATAAAATGTGAGGAAAGGGGCTGGAAAGATAACATAGCAGACAAGGAGTTTGCCTTGCATGTGGATAATCCAAATTTGATTTCTGGCATCCTGTATGGTGCCCAGAGACTGCCAGAAGTGATCCTGAGTATAAAGCGAGAAGGAACCGCTGAGCACTGCTATGTGTGACCAAAAACCAAAGGCAGCTGAGAGAGAGAAGGGACCACGAAGTAAACGATGATTGGAGGGATCACTCAGGATAGGAGATGTGTGCTGAAAGTAGACACTGGACCGAACATGATGGCCACTTAGTACCTGTATTACACGAACCATAATACCCAAAAGGAGAGAGAGAGTAAAAGGAAATGTGCCTGCCACAGAGGTGGCAGGGAATGGGAGGATGGTGGGAGGGATACTTGGGACACTGGTGGCAGACAACAGGCAGTGGTGGAGAGATGGGTACTTTATTATTGTATGACTGAAATGTAATCATGAAAATTTGTAAATCTGTAACTGTATCTCATGGTGATTCATAAAAAAATTTTTAAATAAAAAGGTAAAAAGAAAGAATAGATATTATATATACAATATAGCCACAAATTTTGAATTAAAAAGCACTGCACTGTAGCACTGTTGTCCCGTTGTTCATCGATTTGCTCAAGCGGGCACCAGTAACATCTTCATTGTGAGACTTGTTGTTACTGTTTCGGACATTAAAAAAAAAAAAGAAATTTTTTCCAAAGATTTGTTGTCATACTTTTCACCAGTATATTTTTAGGAAAATGTTTATACTCAAATTGAAAATTCACAAGGCTTGATCCGAGTTAATTTCACATGAGCAATGGCTAAATTTGTTTTCTTGTATGAAACACAATCACTGTATGTTATCTGACATTTAAACATGTAAATCCTACTCCTAACAACATCACTCAAAACCATTCTGAAATCCAAGCATGTCTTAATTATTAATAGTAACTAAGTGGCTTATTATCTAAGCAAAAAGACTCAATGAACAAAGAATTGGTTTCAAGCATAAATAAAATAAATTATCATTTCTTCTAAATTATCAGAGCAGCCATTTGGTTTTGAATACAACGATTTATAAACACTTTCTTCTTGCTTGTAAGGAATTTTAATTGACTAAGTAGCTTTAAAAACCAGGGGGATAAAAACTGGAATTCCCATATATTTCCCATATATTTCCACCAAAGACATTGGAGATATTAATTTGTAACCATTTGATTTGATTTATATAAAAATCCTATGGTTTTATATTATAGTCAACACAGGAAAAGTATTAAAATTATTTAGAAAACAATGAGTTGCTACTTTTGCTAAACAGCCAAACCACAAAGTTTAAATGTTGAGTTTAGTGAAAATGAGGCACCAAAACAACCTCATTCTTATCAATGAAATCAAGTACTTGCATATTTTGATTCTAAACCTGCCACAGACACACTGCTGAACACAATAAAGTTGAAACTAAACTGCTATGATGGAAATAACGTGAAAAGAAATAGAAAAAAATACTCTTCCATTACACATAAATCAAGATAAATATGTTCTCATTCGATCTTACTTGAATTCTATAGAATTTTAACAAGACAATCTTTAAGAAGAAACTTTTTTTTTTCTTTTTGGGTCACACCCAGCGATGCTCAGGCGTTACTCCTAGTGCTGCACTCAGGAATCACTCCTGGTGGTGCTCAAGGAACCATATGGGATGCTGGGATTAGAACCCGGGTCGGCCGCGTGCAAGGCAAACGCCCCACATGCTGTGCTATCACTCAAGTCCCCTAAGAAGAAACTTTTAAGGAACGGATGTAAGTCTCTACAAATCAGGCTACTGGAACTGTCCTTAAAAATATATATTTTTTAAATACGGTACCATGATTTACTAAAGTGTTAATATTGGGCAATTCAATGTTAGACTATTCTTGTTGAACCTTAGTACCAATTATGCAGCAATATAGATATTAGTGAATCCACAGTGGGAAAACAAGTAGGATTGATTTATCTTTACAATTAAAGCAAATATATACCAAAATAAGGATGAAACCTGGGCAAATAGTTTCCACACAGCAAGAAATAATGAGACAGCTAGTAAGTAGAGAGAAGGGAGAGTGGCATTCTCACCAAGGAAGAAAACTCACATCAGGGGTAAAGAAGTACACACAAGAACAGATGATGAAGGTATGGGATACTTCCCTGGGATGAGGGTAAAGGCTATGCATAAAATCCCACTCTGGCATAAATGAAAACAATGCCCTGGAATATCCACACTCAGGGCTAGAGGTAGGGGAGCATAAGAAACCAGAAGAAAAGGCTGCATTAGGAATAATCATTAAGTATAGGGCTAGCTCTGTGGCTTAGAGAGCCCGCCCTCTTAAGCAGAAGGCCGTAAATTTGATCCAATGTACTGGATACACATAGAGATACGTAATGAACACGGGCCTCAATGTTGTTTGCGACGGGCAGTTCTGCTGTAACACCTGGAACCCTTTCTATATACTGTAGCTGATTGTCTTTGAGCAACACAACTAAAAACCAAAGGCTCTTAGTAAGCACTGAAACTGAAAAAAAGATTTGCCAGCATCAAAGTCAAGAAGTATGACTCCTGATTAGCACATGTGTGAGCACCATAGAAGTCCTAGGTGAACAGCAATAATGTGCAGGAGTATCAGAGCCAAAGCACTGAGACTCCCAGTGAGCAATGTAGCAGAGTGTGCGGGCAGCACCACCTGAAGTGCCACTCTTGGTTATCACAACAACAAAGGAAAGAGAAGGAAGATTTTAAAATTGATTTAAAAAAAAACAGTCCTTGATAAGCCTTTGAACAGATTCACTTGTCTCGAGACCAAAATAGAAACATGGCATCTGACCATAGAGAAGGAATTTCAGATAAAACAAGTGTAGGTGACTCTTATATTTGAAGCAATGATAAAAAAATAAAAAAATAAGACCTTAACCAAATAAAGTAATTCATTTCTACCAAATCAGTCTTGCAAAGAGTACTTAAAGGAAAGAATGGAAAGATTACATACTTAAAGAAGTAGACACAGAAAACACTAGATGAATGGGGAAAGACTCAGAATAACCTTGAGATTCACTATATCACTATCATCCCGTTGTTCATCAACTTACTCAAGCGGGCACCAGTAATATCTCCATTCGTCCCAGTCCTGATATTTTAGCAGTCTCTCTTACTAGTTTTTCCCAATGATTGGAGCTCTGTTCAGGGTCAGGGGAATGAGACCTGTTATTGTTATCTTGCTTTTTATTTTAAAATAAGTTATGTGGTTAGAAGCGTGTATGCAAATCTCAAGATAACCTCAGGTAACAAAAATGCCTGAAAAAAACACATAGGAGCAAATAGCAAGAATATCACACAAATAGTTGACAACAGAGATCTCCAAGAGAGAACCCAAGCGACCCAAGCCAATAGCAGCAAATTTTCAAGGATTCGCTTAATCTCTCCCTATCTAGGTACAGGCCAGTGGGGGTGACATTAGATTCTTGACCTAATTAGTTATTCTCCCCCTCCAGATCACATAAGAATCATAAATTTATCCTTTTAGGTGGGACTTTCACTAGAGCACCCCGATAACCAAAAAAAAGTTAGGACAATAATTCATTAGCCTCCACCTCAACTAATATTACACCAAAAACACAACAGTAACAGTGACTGTTAAACCATGAAAGTCTAAACCATACAGGTCACAGTGGTAAAGCAACACAGAAGCCCAGCAAGCTTAGTTAGTGAAGAGACTAGCCCAGAACACTCAACCAGTAATGAAGCGCTAGAAAACCTCTCTGACAAGGAATTTAGAAGGGAACTGAGAATACATAAGGAGCTAAAAGAAATGATGGAATGAACCGCCAATAAAATACAAGAGGATTTGAGAGCAGAAATGTGGAACATGCAAACAAAATTGCAAACAGAAATGACAGATCGGAAAAACCCAGTAGGTGAATTGAAAAACTCGGTGGGAAGACCTCAGTAGCAGAGTAACTGCTGCTGGGGACAGAATCAGTGAGGTCCAAGATGAAGTGCAGAGAATCTCCAGACAACAGCAGAAAATGAAAAAGAGCCTCAAAATGAACCAGCAAATGTCAAGAGAAATTGGGATGAAGCCAAGATGAATAAAATAAGAATCACTGGAGTCCCAGAGGGACAGGAAGAAAACGTTGACAAAGAGAAACTGTCAAAGACATCATTGGTAAGACATTCCCAGAGCTGAAGGGAACATACAACCACATTCAGGAGGCTTGAAGGGTATCAGATAATCCAAATAAAAGTACTCCAAGATACATCCTGATCAGAATGAAGAAACCATAGACAGACAAAAAATTCTGAAAGCAGCAAGATCAAAGAGAGAAATTGTCTATAAAGGAGCATCCTTAAGATTTACAGCCCATTTACTGACGAAACCTTCAAGAACAGACAACTGGTTAAAGAAATTTTAGTACACCTACACAAGTGGGTGATCATGGAGAGTATCATGGAGAGTATCATGCTAAGTGAACTGAGTCAGAAAGAGAAGGGACAGTCATAGAATGACTGCACTCATTTGTGGAATATAAAATAACATAATAGAAGACTGAGACCCAAGGACAGTAGACACAAGGGCCATGAATATTGCTCCATAGATGGAAGCCTGCCTCATGAGCAGGGGGCGAAGGCAGCTGGAATAGAGAAGGGGACACTAAGTCAACGATGGTTGGAGGAATTCCTAGGGATAGGAGATGTGTGCTGAAAGTAGATAAAGGACCAAACATGATAGCCTCTCAGTATCTATACAGCAAAACATAATGCCCAAAATAAGAGAGAGAGTATGGGGAAAAATTGTCTGCCATAGAGGCACTGGGGACATAGGGGGTGGAGAATGTGCACTGGTAGGGTGTTCGATCATTGTATGACTGAAACTCAAACATGAAAAATCTGTGACTGTATCTCATAGCGATATAATAAAAAAAAAGTTTTTTAAATACTTTCTCAGTGAGAATCACAAGCTAGATAGTTATCAGCTGTTAGAGAAACCCAAATGTTACTACATAAACACATTTTGTTTTGTTTTGGGGTCATACCTGACAATGCTCAATGGTTACTCCTGGCTCTGTGCTTAGAAATCACTCCTGGCTATGCCTTGAGAATTTCATGGGATGCTGGGGATTGACCCTGGGTCAGCTTTCTGCAAGCAAGTGCCTTACCCACTGTACTACCTCTCCATCCATATCAACACATTTTAGGAAGGAAAGCTTTACAGAGTCTCCATTACTGATTACTTTACAAGAACTAGTCATGAGAGTAGAAAAAACAAATTTTATGAAATTTCACAATCACCAATTTACAACAAAAATTAAATCATAATGCTTATGCTAACAAATATATCGCACATATTATCACCTCAGCACATAACTGCAGATAAATATATCTGGATTTTTTTTTAATTTTTTATTGAGTCACCATGTGGAAAGTTACAAAGTTTTCAGATTTAAATCTCAGTTATACAATGCTCGAATACCCATCCCTTTCACCAGTGCTCATATTCCACCACCAAGAATCCCAGTATAGCTCCACCCCGCCCCCCACACCCCTAACCCCCCACGCCCCTAGCCCCCCACCCCTAGCCCACCCCCCGCCTGTGTAACTAATAAATTTCACTTTACTTTCACTTTGATTGCATACAGTATTTCAACAAAACTCACTATTATTGTTTGGAGAGTCTCTCCCCTAAAGTCAGACCTGCTGAAAAGGAAGCATTAGATAATTTGTTTTCCATTGCTGAGGATGAAGAGGTATGAGGTCAAGTGACCACACCTTAGCGGCCTCTCAGTTTTGGGTTTCTGTAATTTAGTATTTTAGTAACTAAGTCCAGAGACTTAGTTACTAAAATAAGTCTCTGGACTTAGTTACTAAAATACTTGAGAGAGATATCTGCCAGAAGTTGCATCGTTGCCAACTTGTACTTCTCAGTTACATTATATTCCACATATGAGTGCAATCTTTCTATGTCTGTCTCTTTCTTTCTGGCTCATTTCACTCAACATGATACTTTCCATGTTGATCCATTTATATGCAAATTTCATGACTTCATGTTTTCTGACAGCTACATAGTATTCCATTGTGTAGATGTACCAGAGTTTCTTTAACCAGTCATCTGTTTTGGGGCACTCTGGTTTTTTCCAGATTCTGGCTATTATAAACAGTGCTGCAATGAACATAGAAATACATATGCCATCTCTACTATACCGTTTTGCCTATCCGGGATATATTCCCAGGAGTGTATACCTGGATTTTTACTTAATTCATTATTCAATGAATTTTAAAAATTAAAAGGTGGCATAGTTATGAACTAAAATCACAGGAAGAAACTCTCCATGATCTATCCTCAATGAGGTCCTATTCCATTAATCTTTATGGATTAATGGAATACCTGACTTGTGATTCTCACTGAGGAATTAGAAGCTCTGTTCTGGTTACTGGAACAGTTATAGAATGGGATGAAAATGGCAGAGCAGTCAGGGGCTACAGTAAGAATGTGCCGTGTAGAAAAGCTCCTAGAAACAATAAGTCGATATAGTAAAGAGGCAGGCTATAAAAGCAACACCCGAAAGTCTATGGCTTTCTTATATACAAATAATGAAAGAGAAGAAAGATATTTTAAAAAATCCCATTCACAACAGTACTTCAGAAAATCAAGTACTTTGGAATCAGCTTAAGCAAAGAGGTGAAGGAACTATAGAAGGAAAATTACAAAACAGTACTTCAAGAAATAAAGGAAGACACTAGGAAATGGAGACAGATCCCCTGCTCATGGATAGGGAGAAAAAACATTATCAAAATGGCAATACTGCCCAAAGCACTATAAAAATTTAATGCAGTCCCTATCAGGATACCCATAACATTTTTCAAAGAAATAGACAAAACACTCCTGAACTTCATATGGAACAATAAACCCCCATGAATAACTAAAGCAATCCTTGGAAAAAAGAAGATGGATGGCGTCACCTTCCCCAACTTCAAACTCTACTACAAAGCAGTAGTAATTAAAACAGCATGGTATTGGAATAAAAACAGACCTGCAGACCAATGGAACAGAGTTGAATATCCTGTCACAGACCCCCAAATGTATGGCCACTTATTCTTTGATAAAGGAGCAAGAAATGCAAAGTGGAACAAGGATAACCTCTTCAACAAGTGGTGCTGGGAAAACTGGATAGCTACCTGCAAAAAAAAATAAACTCTGACTTCTGTGTAATGCCAGGCACAAAAGTCAGATCAAAGTGGATTAAAGACCTCAATATCAGACATAATATATAAGGTTCATAGAAGAAATGTACGCAGAACTCTCCATCCTTAAAGATGATTTTAGCTTCAAACAGCACTGACCATACAAGTAGAAGCAAACATAAACAAATGTGACTACATCAAACTAAGAAGCATCTGCACTTCAAAAGAAACAGTGACCAAAATACAGAAAGAGCCCACAGAATGGGAAAGAATATTTACCCAATACCCATCTGGGTATAAGGGATTCATATCCAGGATAGACAAGACGCTAGTAGAATTGTATAAGAAAGAAACCTCCAACCCCATCAAAAAATGGGGAGGAGAAATAAACAGAAGTTTCCTCAAAAAAGAAATACAAATGGCCAAAAGACACATGAAAAAATGCTCCACATCCCTAGTCATCAGGGAGATGCAAATCAAAACAACAATAAGATATCATCTCACACCACAGAGACTGGCACACATTCAAAAGAACAAAGGCAATCACTGCTGGCGTGGATGTGGGGAAAAGGGGATGCTGCTTTACTGTTGGTGGGGATGCCGTCTGGTCCAGCCTTTCTGGAAAACAATATAGACAGTCCTTCAAAAACTAGAAATTAAGATTACATATGACCCCGCATTACCACTTCTGAGAATATATCCCGAGGATGCAAAAAAATCACAGTAGAAATGACATCTGTATCTATATATTCATTGCAGCACTGTTCACAATAGCCAGAATCTGGAAACAACCCAAGTGCACAAGAAGAGACGACTGATTAAAGAAACTTTGGTACGTCTACACAATGGAATACTATGCAGCTGTTAGGAGAGATGAAGTCATGAAATTTGCTTATAAATAGATAAACATGGAGAGTATCATGCTAAGTGAAGTGAGTCAGAAAGAGAGGGACAGATATAGAGGGACTGCACTCATTTGTGGAATGTAGGCTAGCATGACATGAGGCTGACACCCAAAAACAAGGGCCAGGGGGATTGCCCCATAGCTGGAAGACTTCTTCATGAGTGGAGGGGAGAAGGCAGATGGAACAGAGATGGGATCACTAAGAACATGGCTGGAGGAACCAGTTGGGATGGAAGATGCATGCCGAAAGTAGATAATGGACCAAGCATGACGACCTCTCAGTGTCTGTGTTGCAAGATATAATGTCCAAAAGTTGAGAGAGAGTATGGGGAATATTGTCTGCCATAGAGGCAGGGGGAGGGTGGGAAAGGGAGGGTATACCCAGGATATTGGTGGTGGGGAATGTGCATTGGTGAAGGGATGGGTGTTTGATTATTGTGAGATTGTAACCCAAACATGAAAGCTTTTAACTGTCTCACGGTGATTCAATGAAATTTTTAAATTTTTTTTTTTAAAAAGAAGAATGTGCTGTATGTACATGACACATTTCCAACCTGCCACTTGGCTGTCTTTCTCAATTTTATGACTTTGTATAGAGAAGAAACAAGCCTTCTGATTTTAATTGAAAAACAAGAAAACTCCCATTTTTTTCGCCCCATTCTTATCAAATCTTACTTTTTATCAGAGTTTTGTGTTGTTCCTTTATTAGTTTTCCACTAGACATCTAGTTAATAAATTTACCTTTGAGATATCTAATGAGTCTTAAGCATTCCCTTTAAAATGATTGAGGACAATTGCCCCAACTAAATGATTACAAATTGGCCTGAGATCGTCTTCTAAGGGAGTGAACAGATCGCCTCTAAGTGGGCCAATTTGGGCTGGTACCAGATCATGGAAAAAGCATCTGAGAAGATGGATGCAAAAAAATACTTTCTTCTTTTCTCTAATATTTTACTTTGAAAAGATCCCACATGTTTAACTCAGTGTTTTTAATAAGCATATAGCAAATAGCCATGGGCCAGGATGGATTCTGAGAGCTAAAACTATATTTGGTGTGTGTTTAAATGTTGGACTGGAAAAACAGCACAGCAGGTAGGGCATTTGCTATGCACGCGGCCAACACAGGTTCAATACCCCCGTCCTTCTCAGAGAGCCAGACAAGCTACTGAGAGTATCCCGCCGCACGGCAGAGCCTGAAAAGCTACCCGTGCTATATTTGATATGCCAAAAACAGTAACAAGTCTCACAATGGAGACATTACTGGTGCCCACTCGAGCAAATTGATGAACGGTGGGATGACAGTGCTACAATGCTTTTTTAAATGGTTGACAACAATAACAACAAAACAAACACATACGAAAATGCTAATTCATAAATTTCATGTAAATTTAAAAAAAGAAATGCCTTGATGGATAAGAAAAATTACAACTGTTTTATACATAAAATGCACTCGTGATCCAAAAATTAACACAGATTCAATGTAAAAGACATGAAAATCACCCTATATACAAAAGATACCTAAAAAAAAAAGCAGATGCAGCAATGTTTGCATCAAATAAAATATATTTCGAACAAAGCAACCAAAAAAGCAATGGGAGATAGTGATAATCTCTTAAAATGACCAAAGAGTTTATTGAGAAGATAGAACAACTCATTTATATATGTGTGTACATACATTGTACATATATATATCTTTATATTTCCAACTATGTACAAGCATTGTATATGTACATATACATCAAATACAGCATCAAAATAAACTATTAAAAGAATTGAAGAATGACACTGACAGCAACATAAATGAAGTAGAGAACTTCAATTGTCACCAACGAACTTAAAACACAATAGGATACTGCACTCCAAAACGCTCAACATACTTTCTTGTAAAAGTACACATGGAACATTCTCAAGGACAAACCACAAAACAAGTGTCAATCAATTCCTAAAAACTGATTTCATAGCATCATGTGTTTCAACTAATGTTTTTAGTTTGTTTGTATGTTAAAAAAGTGGCATTCTGCTTACTCCACAGTAAGAGACAAAAATCCCAAGACTTTTTTCCAGATAGTGTTTGTGAACTCCTTTATCTAATTCATGTAAACACACAGTGTGTTCCAGCTTGCTGAGTTACACATACATGCTATGACTTAGTACAAAGTGTGAATGTTTAGTTAACTAGAAAACTGTTTCCATTCTGTGATTCATTGGGTCCCCATGGTAAATCCACTTCCTTCACTTTATGGAAACATAAAATTATATTAGTTTGTCCTATTTTGATAACCCTTATAATTGAAGTTCTGTGCAGGAAACTTATTAGTATTTTAAAACACAGTCATAAACCATTACTGAGGTGGCATAACTAAGCCACAGAAAAGTCATGAAGAGGATAGAACAGTGATATACAGGAGCTCATTCTAGGAGATAAAATGACAAATTAAAACAAATTTATAAATAAGAATGGGTGGAAGACTCATTACCTACTAAATTAAGAAAATTTAAGAATCATGCTCTTCCACATGTAAATCTATAACTAACTTTCATAATAAAATATTACAAAAATGATACTGAAAAATTGTTTCTTAGAAGCCATACATTGAATGACTTACTAGTCATTCTTACATGACTTAACTAGTTTTCTACTAGATAAATATTGAAGACAAGCTTTTGAGATGCAACTAGATAGCCACATTTTCTGCACAAAACAGCGATCTGGGAGCCAGGGAAGTAATACTGCAACTTTAAACAAACTGAAAAATTGAAAGTAACAGTGATTAGAAATTGTAAGTTTTACATTGAAAAAGCCATGTATATTAAACCATCCTGCATCACTAGGATCGATCATACTTGGTCATGGTGCATGATCTTTTTAATGTGCTTTCAGATTCTGATTCAAAATTGACCTTTATTATTTTTCTGGGTATTGGAAATGAAGAACATGGCATGATATATATATTTGAATGATCCATATAAGCTCTTTCAATCACACTTCTGGGAGTGGGGACCTCTCTAGCCATGTGAACAAAAGAGAGGCCACTGCTGGTGATACTCTGTCCAGCTGTTCAGATCTGACAGCTCAGAGTTTAGACCCAGCCAATGATGGGGGACACTTGCATGCACCGTGGGGTTGGGTATGTGATGACGGGATTGAATCTAGGCCATCATGCATGCAATGAGTCCAGCTCAGGTAGCTCACAATTATCTTTTTGTTTTGGTTTGGGATCATACTTGGCTGTATTTAGTGCTCAGTCCTGGCTCTGTGCTTAGGGACCATTTTGGTGGGCTCAGGAGACAACATGGAGTGCGGAGGACCAAACCCAGGTTATCCTGGTGCAGGGCAAAAACTCACTGCACTATCTCTTCAACCCCGATGCAATCACTTTGTTAATATAAAGTCTCATATTGCAATTCATTTTCACCACACATTTTTAAGTAGAGACATATGTCTAGAAATATACATCTTCAGGAAGCACAATAAAGCTTTGCTAGCTCATATTTAAAACAACTTTAAAATGCAGTATTCCAGGAGCCAGGCATATAGTTGAAGTTCTACAGCACATGCCTAGCACGTCCAAGGCCCTGGCTTTGATCCCTGGCACAACATCCTACCTCCTCTCAGCCACTGGTGACACCACAGGTAGCATTAATAATATATGATACATGTTAAGTATGTATGTATATATGTTAGAAAAAGACAATGATTCATACTCAAGAGTTTCTCATTCAAATTAGGATACTTTTCTTAGTGATGATCACTCCTAAATTTTTGGCTGAGAAGTTAGAATATAGTCTAGCAGCTGTCTTTGGGCATTGGCGTGTGTGTGATTTGTTTGTTTTGTTCTAAGCTCTGAAAATGGCTCTCGCAAACTTCAAGTTGAGAACCACTGATAAATGCCTTGGAGCAGATTATGAAATAAAAATACAATCAACCACCCAATTCATCAGATGAGTTTTGTGATGATTTTATTGTTTTAATAATCAAGATCACCCAAAAGGGTAAACACACAAGGATGTTTTGAGAAACATTAGTATTATTGAAAAATTGTGTAACATCTTAAAGATGTTTTGAAACTGAAAATAAACAATGACATGTATTAGGGCATAAAATAAACAATGGTTTCATTACTTAACAACTTAAAGTTGTAGAAATGGGATTACATCAAATTAAAAAGGTCTTGCATGGCAAAAGAAGTTCAGGCAAAAATAAAGACACCCTACTGAATAAGAGAAATATATGCATATAATACAACAGAAAAAGGGCTAATATCTAAGATATTAAAAGCCTGCACGAAGTCCAACAACAAAAATACTAATACTCCAATTAAAAAAGACATGCAGGGGCCATACCATTGGTAGAGTGCTTTTCTTGCACTCAGTCAACCTAGGTTCAATCCTCAGCATCCCATGTAGTTCCATGAGGCCCCCAGGAATGATTCTTGAATGCAGAGTCAGGAGTAAATCCTGAGCATAGTTGGGTGTGGCACTCAAACAAAATAATGATATAGAAATGCCCAGTAGACATATGAAAAAAGAGCTCAATACCACTGATTATCAGGAAAATGCAAATCAAAATGACAGTGAGCTATTATCTTACCCCAGAGAGAACTGCATATATCAAAAAGACCAGTCCTGGTGAAGATCCAGAAAAAAGGAAACTGTCATTCACTGTGTGGAATGTCCTTTAGTCTAGTCTCTATGGAAACCTGTGGAGATTCCTCAAAAAAGAATAGAACTCCCAGTGACCCAGCAATTCCACTTTTTTTTTCTATTGAATCACCATGAGAAACAGTTATAAAGCTTTCATGTTTGAGTTTCCACTTCTTGACATCGAATCCCAAGACACAAAAACATAAATTTTAAAAGATATATGCATTCCACATGTGGTCTTCTGAGCACCACCAAGATTGATCCCTGACACTGCCAGGTGTGGCCCCCAAACCAAAACTCTAAATAATTAAATAATAGAAAGAAAGTGAATGAGAAGTCTGAAATTTTACATGTTCTGCAAATAATAAATAGCTGTGACAACTGACACTAGCCCTATATTTCATAAGAATCAGATTTTAATAGACCCTATCGTATTGGGATAACTGAAGAAATGCTATGATACACTGACTAGATATCTGGCATGTGCCTATTTCTTTCTGTGGAGAGTTAAGAGGAAATTCCAAGAAGAGCCAAAGGTATTTTTAATAAGATTGAACTCACATATTTTCATTCTCATTAAGTTTTAGACTACATTATTAAAAGCACTTGGTTTGGAATGGAGAACATGGAAGCTACTTCAATAGCTTATGTCATGATCCCAATTACTGATAAGTGCTTTCTGATAGGAGAGATGTTGTAACAGAGACTGTAATGGGAATCACCTTCCTCTCTCCTAAACAGGCAGGGCTCAAAACTATATAATTCTTCTCGCTCCTATTATTTGTGTACCACATTAGACAGATCTGTCTTCTATTAACAAAGTGACTGATAAGAATAACCTTATAGGAGGCAGGATGGAAGGAGGAGAGAATACTGTAAAAAACTAACTTCTTTTGCTTTCTTTTTTATATCTCTGTGACATAACAGTTTCACAAGTTTTAAGAAAAAAGTTCTATTAAAGTAACATGACTTTTTGCTAAAATTAGGAAGCATGTTTTCCTGAAAAAAAGGAAAATGGGGAGAGAAATGAGTAATATGGCAATAATATGATGCATAATTCCATTAACTTTCTTGGTTAGGTAATTGAATCCCTGAACTTTGTAGAAAAATTACATAATTTTTTAAAACATAGGCTAGTGATATCTTAAAATATACACTCCAAGAAAAATAAAACTTGTTTCTATCTTTGATCAACACAGAGGTCAACAATTAATCATTTGTATCATGATATCTATGTTGTACAATCCAATTAAAGAAACATACACTGAATCCTCTGATTGATATGTCCTATGACCTACAATACCCAAACACATCAAGAACATAAAAATGCATTAAGAAGTTCTGGCTAGGCTAGAAATTTTTTGTCAAAGATCCCATCTGAGGGTGTGTAATATTACCAATTGTCATGTGCTTTAAAATTATTTTCTCAGTGTCTAAACACATAAGAAAACTGAATTCTTTAAGGGCAAAGGTAATATCTTATTTCAAGTTATAAAACTAGAACCAGAACTGTATTACTCCATAAAGGTACAGTAAAAAAATTAAACTTGTGAAATAAAGAATGGCTAATGTTAAAGCAGAAAACAGGCCAAAACAATATACAGCATTCTAGATAAAAAGACAACCTGCTTTGTTGATGAATCTGTTTTCAGGACATTTTTCAAAGCACAACTTTTATGCAGAAAAGACATTTGAGAGAAGCACATTTTTTTAGATTGTATGGATAAAACTTAAATGGGATTTTCACATATAAGAACCATTAACAGTCAATATAGAGAGACCACTACTAGAACAGAAAGGATATTGTAGTATTAAAACAGCTTTCAGAACAGAATTTCCTAATTTTTTTCTACATAGTACAACATGTTTGAATTGCAACCATATACTACCAAATGACATTATAACATGTTATAATTTCAAAGACTAAAAATAGTTTTAAAAATTATTAAAAAGCCGTGTTTCATATGCCAGTTTAAATTGAAAAAAATAGATACAGAGTTTGAAATATATCAGGAGACTATCAAAATAGGTAACTAAATAAGCAAAGGTCTTTTTTTAATTAATCAGTTTAAATCTGAGGAAAAAGAAACTACTACATTTTTTTTTAATTTTTTAAATTTTATTGAATCACCGTGAGATAGTTACAAGCTTTCATGTTTGGGGTACAATCTCACAATGATCAAACACCCATCCCTCCACCAGTGCACATTCCTCACCACCAATATCCCGGTACACCCCCCGTTTCCCACCCTCCCCCTGCCTCCATAGCAGACAATATTCCCCAGACTCTCTCTCTACTTTTGGGCATTATAGCTTGGAACACAGACACTGAGAGTGAAACTACTTCATTTTACTTCAAATTTGTACCTACTTGAAAGCAATTCATTCTTACTTTACTTGAAATTGAAAGTAGGTAAGATTATGGCACAAATATACTATGATAAGAAAACTACTATAAGTCAGATGCAAAAAGAGAAGAAAAGTAAAGAAGAAAATCTTAGAGTGAATTTATTATTGTGGTGGCAATTTGACTATTTATAAATACCAAATCATTGTGTTTTACATATAAAAATGAATGTAATATTACATGTCTATTATATTGCAATAAAACTGAAAAAAGTATAAATTTTGATGCAGGGAGTTCAATAGTTTACCAAATGATTAAAATCAAATGTAGTCAGGTAAAAGGTAGTTAGAAAACACCACACTGATTCTCTCACTGAATGCAATAAATATTGAATTGCACTGAATGTATGTACCAGATTCTGAAAGGTAAATGGTACCAGACTTGAGAAAGGAAATCAGAATTCAGAATTCAAAACCAGCTGGCAATGACTTTTATGATTTTTATTTTAAATCTTATCCTCGACACAAAAAGAATGGAAAATCTGGTCTGTTTACAAGGCATATACCAAAGAACTATAAAAGAAGTCAACCAATTTGGCTGAAGGAGAATTGGACAGCAAGGTGTGGAAAAGAATTTAGAGTATGGGAGGCAAAGGGGGGAGGGGAGAGAATGGTTCTGAATTTTGTCTGTTTCTGAAATAAACAACAAAACAAATGCCAATAACAAAGGAAATATCAATATTTTAGTAACTGCATAATAGTATAAATCAAGAAATGATCAGCATTTAATTATCTTTCTCACCATTTTTTTTTATTCCTTCCTGAAATTGGGCACATGCCAAAATGGATAAGCTCATGGGAAATGCAAATTGGACCAAGCCAAAAAAGCGGTCAGGAGTGGCAGGGGCCAGAGACAGTACAGGTGTAAGGCCCTTGCCTTACCCATGGCCAACTGGGTTCGATCCCCCCGAAGCCTGTATGGTTCCCAAGCATTACCAGGAGTGATCCCTACGTATCCATAGGGATTTTAGTATTTCTTCTATACTCACTCTAACACAATATAGAAGAAAAATATAGCTTTCTAGGGCGGAAGAGATAGTGCAGCAGGTACGGCGGGCTAACCAGGGTTCGATCCCCACCATTCCATATGGTCCCCTGAGTACTACCAGGGGTCATTTGTGAGTGGAGAGCCCGGAATAACCCCTGATATTGCTGGATGTGGAACAAAAACCAAAAATAAATAAATAAAAATGACTTTTCCAAGAAAGGTCTATCACTTAATGCTATACTTCAGTCAAGTCAGAACAGATATATCACAATCAGAGATTTTAAAAAACAGAACAAGAAACTATCCTATTATTACATTGATACGGAGATACGATCATTCATCATAATAGGCTCTTTCATTAACAGTATAGGTAAATTTTCATAGTAACCACTGATGATCTTGAATTTCTGTGGTATTTGTTGTGAAGTCTCCCCATTCTTTTCTTACTCAGTTTATTAAAGTCTTCTCTCCGTCTTTGTGACTCTACATATGACTTATAATCTTATTCTTTTCAAAGAACTAACTGTTGGTTTCATGCATCTTTTGAATTATTTTTCAGTTTTCATTTAACTGATTTCTTCTGTAAGTTTTAGTATTTCCTTCCTTCTTGTTTTAGGTACTCTTTGTTAGACTTTCTCTAGCTTTTTAAGCTTGTTCGATTATCTGAATCCTTCTTACTTGCAAATAAAGGCTTTTATTGCTATGAATTTCTCTCTTTTGCTGTGTCTCATATGTTTTAGTAACTCATGCCATCATTTTCTTTTGTTTACAGGACTTACTCCTGGCTCTGAGCTCAGGAGTCACTCCTATTGTTGCTTGGAAGGTCATTTATTGTTCTGGGGATCTAATCCGGTTTTCTGTGCAAGTCAAGCGCCTCATCCTCTGTACAAATTCTCAGCCTTCAACTGAGAATTTTGTATTTACTGTTATGCAATTCCCTCCCTCCTAGTCTCCCTATCTTCTAAAAAGACATCTGCTTTTTCAAACCTTTATTGTTCAAGGGCAATAAATCTGGCTGCATATTAGATTTATCCTGTGTCTTTAGTACCTGCCACTTTGAACAATGTATTTCCTTGGTTTTAACCTATTCGGAATTACTCTACTTCTCTAAATTTAAGATTTACAACCTTCGATAAATTTCATATGTTTTCATTCATTATGTTATTAGAGATCACATTTTTAAGAACAGCGAAGATGGTCAAGTAATTAGAAATAAATCTACTCAGAATAGGAAGTGTAAAAGAGAAAATGTTAAAGTACTCCTGAAAGACTCCAAAATAATCTGAAAAAACGTACATTTCCTATATTTAGTATTTAGATTTTATAGAGGCAATATGGACTGGAGTGATAGCACAGTGGTAGGGCGCCTGCACATGGATGACCCGGGTTCGATTCCTCTGCCTCTCTTGGAGTAACCTGGCAAGCTACTGAGAGTATCTCGCTCACACGGCAGAGCCTAGCAAGCTACCCGTGGCATATTCAATATACCAAAAACAATAACAAATCTCATAATGGAGACAAATTGCTGGTGCCCGCTCGAGCTAATTGATGAGCAACAGGTTGACAGTGACAGTGACACTGACAGGGGCCATATACATTAATGTTTGGCCCAGTGGTCAAATACTTGTATCTGCAGGTGTCTGGAGATGGCCAAAACTACATCTGTGGTGCTGAGTGAGCCTAAATTACCAGGGACTGAATTCAGGACTGAACCTATATGCTTAGGTATGTACCCCACTACTTTAAGTCATATATGAGGCCTCATTCTTAATATTTAGGATGATTCAACCCTCCACATATCTTGCGCTCTCTAAGCTAATTGACAAATTCATGAAATTTTAACAAAAGTACCACCAAAACAATTCTGTAGTGCTACAAACTGTATAGTAATATTGATACAGAAATCAATATAAAAACCTGTAGAAAAATTACAAAAAAATCTAGCACAACAATCTTTAATATTTGAAAAAATCTACAGAATTAAAATTATTCTATTATCACACCTCTAGGCAAATTAACCTTTGAAACTGACTCTAAAAGCAGATTCCGCCCTCTAAGATCGGGCAAAAGGCAAGATTGCCCACTTTCGCACTCCTATTCAAGTCCTGGCCATAGCAGTTAGACAAGAAAAAAATATCAAGGGCACACAGATAGGAAAGGAAGATGTCAAGTTATCACTATTTGCAGATGATATGATATTATACTTGGAAAACCCTAAAGACTCTACAGAAAAGCTCCTAGAAACAATAGGTTGATAGAGTAAAGTGGCAGGCTACAAAATCAACACCCAAAAGTCTATGGATTTCTTATATACAAATAATGAAAGAGAAGAAATTGACATTAAAAAAAACAATCCTGTTCACAATAATACCTCAGAAAATCAAGTACCTTGGAATCAGCTTAACCAAAGAGGTGAAGGACCTATATAAGGAAAGTTAAAAAACACTACTTCAAGAAATAAAAGAGGACACTAAAAAATGGAGACACATGCCCTGCTCATGGATAGGGAGAATTAACATTATCAAAATGGCAATATTGCCCAAAGCACTATATCAATTTAATGCAGTCCCTATCAGGATACCTATGATATTTTTTAAAGAAATAGACAAAACACTCCTGAAATTTATATGGAACAGTAAACCCCACGAATAGCTAAAGCAATCTTTGAAAAAAAGAAGATGAATTCCTTTTTCTTCCCCAACTTCAAACTCTACTACAAAGCAGTAGTAATTAAAAAAGCATGGTATTGGGATAAAAGCAGACCTGCAGACCAATGGAACAGAGTTGAATATCTCACAGACCCCCAGTTACATAGATACATGGCCACTTAGTCTTTGACAAAGGAGCAAGAAATGCAAAGTGGAACAGGAATGCCTCTTCAACAAGTGGTGCTGGGAAAACTGGATAGCTACCTGCAAAAAATGAACTCTGACCTCTGTCTAATGCCAGGCACAAAAGTCAGATCTAAGTGAATTAAAGACCTCAATATCAGAAGTGAATCTAAAAGATACATAGAAGAGAATGTAGGCAGACTCTCCATGGTCTTGAGCTGTGAAGTCAAGTTATTTATGCGGGCCCTTTCTTCCTTCCTGAGATATGCTTGCAGAGCTATAAATTTTCCCCTTAAAACGGCTTTAGCTGCGTCCCACAGGTTCTGGTAGCTCGTGTCTTCATTCTCATTTGTTTCCAGGTACCTTTTGATTTCCTCCTTGATTTCCTTCCTGACCCACTCATTGTTCAACAACGAGCTAATTAATTTCCAAGAGTTTGATTTATTTTTCTGCATCTGTCCATGATTAAATTCTATTTTCAGTGCATCATGGTCTGAAAAAATAGCTGGTACAATGTCTATTTTGTTGATTCTGTTGAGGGATGTTGCGTGGCCCAGCGCATGGTCTATTCTGGAAAATGTTCCATGTGCACTGGAAAAGAATGTGTATTCCCATTTTTTTGGATATAGAGCCCTGTATAGATCTATTAGCCCTCTCTCTTCTATTTCTTCCTTCAAAGCCATTACTTCCTTGGTGAGTTTTAATCTTCTTGATCTGTCCAGAGGTGATAAGGCGGTGTTGAAGTCTCCAACTACTATTGTGTTGCCCACAATGTCCTTCTTAAGGTCTGTTAGCAGCTGTTGTAGGTATTTAGCTGGCCCCTCATTGGGTGCATACACGTTTAGGAGTGTGATTTCTTCCTGCTGTACATATCCCTTGATTAATAAAAGGTGGCCTTCACTATCCCTTCTAATCTTTTTCAACCTGAAGTCTATGTTATCTGATACTAGTAGAGCCACCCCAGCTTTTTTGAGGGAGTTGTTTGCTTGCAGAATTGTTTTCCATCCTTTGACTTTGAGTCTGTGTTTGTTCTGGCTATTCAGATGTGTTTCTTGCAGGCAGCAGAATGTTGGGTTGAGTCTCTGAATCCATTTTGCCAGTCTGTGTCTCTTAATTGGTGAATTAAGACCATTGACATTGAGATTATTGCCATAGGGTTTTGTGCCATCTTTCTGTAAATGTTTGTTGTGCTTGTAGGGGTTTTTCTTGTCTTACAGTAGCCCCTTTAGCCCTTCTTTTAGGTTTGGTTTAGAGTCTATGATGTTCCTGAGTTGTTGTTTATCCCCAAAATAGTGTATAATTCCTTCGAGTTTGAATGAGAGTTTGGCCAAATAAAGTATTCTTGGTGAGGCATTCATTTCATTGAGTTTTTTCACTATATCCCACCACTGCCTTCGAGCTTGAAGGGTTTCCTCCGATAGGTCTGCTGTGAACCTAAGGGGTGCTCCATTGTATGTGATTTCCTTCTTTGACCTTGCGGCTTACAGGAATGTGTCTCTATCTGTTACGTCCATCATCCTAACTATGATATGTCTTGGAGTTTTTCTGTTAGTTTTTCTTTTAGCTGGTACCCTTCTGGCTCCTTGAATCTGGATGTCTGCATTATCCAGCTCTGGGAACTTTTCAGCAATGATTTTTTTGACTGTGGCTTTTTTATTGGGGTTGGTTCCCTGTCCTTCTGGTAGTCCAATGATTCTAATGTTGTTCCTCTTGAATTCATCCCCTAGGACTCTAATTCTCCCTAGAGCTATTTTGAGGTCTCTCCCCATTGATTGTTGTTGTTGCCTATAGGCTGTCTGGAGCTGATCTTCAAGCTCACTGATTCTGTCCTCTGTTGCAGACATTTTATTGTTGAGGGCACCCACTGAGTTTTTTATTTTTAATTCATCTACCGAATCCTTTATTTGTGACATTTCCTTCTGTAGGTTTTTTCTTTCTGTTCTCATTTCTTCCCGTAATTTCTCAGCTGTCTGTTGTATCGTTTCTGTGAGGTCCTCCTTTAATGTAATAAATACCTTGTCAAACTTTCAATTGAGTTGATTGAACATCTTGAGGATTTCACCTCTGAATTCTTTGTCAGAGCTCCAGTTTGTAGGTAAGGTCTACTGATGCATCAAGACTCTTTTCTTCGTCCTCCCCTTGTGGCGGGGATTTGCGCTGTTTCTTCATATTGCTGTGGTAGTATGGAAAAGGTTTACCTCTGGCTGTGAAAAAGAATTCTGAATGGGCTTTGTCAGTGGTGATCAATTTCTTCTGTACTCCCTGTAGCACATGTCCCTCTCTGATGTTCCTCTATTATTTATGTGAAACTTCAAGCAATACTTTTTGAGAGTGAGGTCCGTTAGCTTTGGCTTGAATAGCTGCTTCTATTCATTGGTAGTTTTCAAATTTGGAATTAGCTAGGAACTTATTTAGGAAGTATTTTAAGGCCCTCTAAGATGATACTCAGGGATATAGGTGATGAATATTGAGAAGTACCAAAAAATTGCTCGGTACTTGAAAGAAAATAACTGCAGCCGCGTTAGCGTCCACCACTCCGGAGGAGGCCACGCCCACTTTGTTGAAGCCACGCCCACTATCACAATGTGGCTGGGTGACCTCAGGGGGTGGGGAGGTGCAGGCGCAGATGGGATGGCGCCCATTCACTCTACTAACCTGAAAAGGGAGTGGACCAGTGGGCCGGAGCTGAAGGTGATGCGGGTCTAGGTGGGCTTGCTCAGAAAGGGTGGAGCCAGGGTCCAAGGAAGATGGCGCGGGGGGGTGAGGTGCAGGCGCAGATGGGATGGCACCCGTTCACACCACTAACCTGAAAAGGGAGCGGACCAGTGGGCCTGCGCTGAAGGTGATGCGGGTCTAGGTGGGCTTGCTCAGAAAGGGTGGAGCCAGGGTCCGAGGAAGATGGGGGGGGGGGAGGTGCAGGCGCAGATGAGATGGCGCCTGTTCACTCCACTAACCTGAAAAGCTCATCTTACTTTTAAAGGAAAATAAAGATTAGAAGTGTTAAATAACCACCTCAACTTCACAAATCCATCTAGTTGCAAAAGCTAGACCTTTAATTTTATCCAGAATTATTTTCCTGAAATACCATGTTAAATACAAAATCTGTAACAAATTACAAAAATTTACCTTGAATGCTCATTAATTAAAGATTAGATTAACAAAATTATATAAAGGAAATTGGGTTCAATTACATTGTATGACTAAGTAATTCTTTAGGTTTTTAGAGAGATAAGTAACAATTTCAAGAAAGCTATTTTAGTCAGTCCCTTAGGCTTGCAAAACACAATAACACAATGACTAAACTGTATTATTTTTGCAGAAATTTAAATCAAAAAATGACTTTCTATAACATTAGATATAGCCATACTATAATGACAAATTTTACCCAAATTTTTACCACATTTCATGGACTGGAAACCTAAGAATCAAGAAACCTAAGAGATCTGTCTATAGCACTAGAACAGTAAGCAATGAAATTACATGCTATGAGACAATTATTTAAAGATAGACTTTTACACTCTGAGTTTAGAAACTGTCTAAAATTTGTTCATAAGACTTTCATTGAGAAACACTGTGAGAAATTCTGGAAGAAAAAACTTGTTTCTTAAGGTAATTACTCTATCATTTTCCTAAACTCAATTCTATAGCATTGAAAATCAATTTAGAAACAGTGATATACACAGAACTCCAATACAACTGAAGGTTTTAGTGACAAAATTCTAAACAGGCTGTGGTCTGAGAAGTGAAAAAGTTCTCCAGTTTTAAGCCATGAGATGATGGTGGTGATAGCAGCATACATATTTTTTTATCCTTTATTCATTTAATAAATACCTACTGTTGACATACATACACATAGACACGTATATGAATATGAACATATATATCACTATACATGTACATATCATATAATTGTTGTGGGGTCACAGTTAGTGGTGCTGTGGGGGTCAAGAGTGCAGGAACAACTACAATGGTGCTCAGGAACAGACATGCTTGGGGGGCACTAGGGCCATATCCAGCGGTGCTCTGGGTTAAAGGGCATGCTTGATCAATGTAGGACCACCACTCAAGTCACTTCCTCATCAGGGTTTTCTTCCTGTTGCCCTGGGACTCCAAAAATTCTTATATTACCCCTCTTGGCTTCATCACGATCTTCTCTTGACATCTGTTCCCGGATTGTCTGTCTCTTTTCCATTTTCTGTTCTTTTCTAGAGTCTCTGGACTTCATCTTCGAACTCACTGATTCTGTCCTCAGCAGCTATTAGTCTGCTGTTGAGGCCTTCTACTGAGTTTCTTAATTCGCCTACCAGGTTTTCAGGTCTGACATTTCTGTTTGTAATTTTGTTTGAATTTTCTGCATTTCTACCGTCATATCCTCTTGGATTTTATTGGCAATGCTTTCCATTGTTTATTTTAGCTCCCTAAGCATCCTCAGTAGCTCCCTTCTAAATTTCCTATCAGAGAGGTTATCTAGCACTTCATTGCTGCTGGGGTCATCTAGGCTAGCCTCTTCAAAAAGTAAGCTTGGTGGGGTCTGTGTTGCTTTGCCATTTACCTATGTGGCTTAACCCTTCACACTCATTGTTACTATCCTGCTTATGATGCAGTATTAATTGAGATGGGCTTAATCAGTTATTGGCTAATGTGTTTCCAGTGGTTATGCTAACCTGGTGATGAGGCTGGAGTGATAGCACAGTGGGTAGGGCGTTTGCCTTGCACGCGGCCAACCCGGGTTCGATTCCCAGCACACCATATGGTCCCCTGAGCACCGCCAGGGGTAATTCCTGAGTGTAGAGCCAGGAGTAACACCTGTACATAGCAGGGTGTGGCCCAAAAAGAGAAAAAGAAAGGTAACCTGGTGAAAGTTCAAACTAAGAGGGTAGCTTATGGTTCTTATGCATAGGATATGGAGGGGGCAGAATAATTCGTGGCCGAGTTAGCGGCCACAGCTCCTGGAAGGAGCCCTGACAGGGCAGGATACCCGAATGGGATCAGCAGAGGGCACACAGAACGTTGCAGCTCGGGGTGCACGTGCACTCCTGAAATACATATAGAACAATAAACCCCCACAAATAATCTCACAGACCCCCAGATACATGGCCACTTAGTCTTTGACAAAGGAGCAAGAAATGCAAAGTGAAACAAGGAAAGCCTCTTCAACAAGTGGTGCTGGGAAAACTGGATAGCTACCTGCAAAAAAATGAACTCTGACCTCTGTCTAATGCCAGGCACAAAAGTCAGATCTAAGTGAATTAAAGACCTCAATATCAGAAGTGAATCTAAAAGATACATAGAAGAGAATGTAGGCAGACTCTCCATGACATTGAAGCTAAAAGCATCTTTAAGGATGAAACACCACTGACCATGCAAGTGGAAGCAAACATTAACAAATAGGACTACATCAAACTAAGAAGCATCTGCACTTTAAAAGAAACAGTGACCAAAATACTGAGAAAACCCATGATATAAGAAAGAATATTTACCCAACACCCATCTGATAAAAGATTAATATCCAGGATATACAAGACACTAGTAGAATTGTATAAGAAACAAAACCTCCAACCCCATCAAAAAATGGGGAGAAGAAATGAACAGAAGCTTCCTCAAAAAAGAAATACATGGGCCAAAAGACACATGAAAAAATGCGCCACATCCCTAGTCATCAGGGAGATGCAAATCAAAACAACAATGAGATATCATCTCACACCACAGAGACTGACATACATTCAAAAGAACAAAAGCAACCACTGCTGGCGTGGATGTGGGGAAAAAGGGACGCTCCTTCACTGTTGGTGAGAATGCCGTCTGGTCCAGCCTTTCTGGAAAACAATATGGACAGTCCTTCAAAAACTAGAAATTGAGTTTTCATATGACCCTGCATTGTCACTTCTGGGAATATATCCCAAGGATGCAAAAAATCACAGTAGAAATGACATCTGTACCTATATATCCATTGCAGCACTGTTCACAATAGCCAAAATCTGGAAACAACCCGTGTGCCCTAAAACAGATGACTGGTTAAAGAAACTTTGGTACATCTACACAATGGAATACTATGCAGCTGTTAGGAGAGATGAAGTCATGAAATTTGCTTATAAATGGATAAACATGGAGAGTATCTTGCTAAGTGAAAAGAGTCAGAAAGAGAGGGACAGACATAGAGGGACTGCACTCATTTGTGGAGTGTAGGGTAGCATCACATGAGGCTGACACCCAAGGACAGTAGATACAGGGCCCAGGGGGATTGCCCTATCGCTGGAAGACTGCTTCATAAGCGGAGGGAAGAAGGCAGATGGAATAGAGAAGGAATCACTAAGAAAATGATGGCTGGAGGAACCAGCTGGGATGGGAGATGCATGCCGAAAGTAGATAATGGACCAAACATGATGACTCTCAGTGTCTGTGTTCCAAGCTGTAATGCCCAAAAGTAGAGAGAGTATGAATATTATCTGCCATGGAGCCAGGGGGAGGGTAGGATAGGGGGGGTATACCCAGGATACTGGTGGTGGAGAGTGTGCACTGGTGTAGGGATGGGTGTTTGATCATTGTGAGATTGTAACACAAACATGAAAGCTTGTAACTATCTCACGGTGATTCAATAAAATTTAAAAATAAAATAAAATAAAATCAGATTCTGATTTTTATTTAGCACAATATTCAAAGGGTCTCTCAAAGAATTAAAAAAATATGAATTTAAATAAAAAAGATGTCTGGAAAATGGTGGGATCAGACACATAGTTCAAGCAGGAATAAAAATGATTACAATCCTATTGCTCAAGCTGTTCCTACATGCTCATTAGAAATTCTTTCATGAATTTCTCTATGTGATTTTTTTAGTCCTGTGTTCCATATATACTAAGGATATAAATTCACAGTTTGAGCTACAGGACACAAATAAATGTTCCCAATGTGTCTGCTGTTTCTTAACTTTGCTTTGCTTTCTTTGGCAAGAGGAGGTTCCCCAGTAGGTGCTTCGGGGTCCAGGAAGACGTGGTGGTATTAGGCAAATAGAGCGAAGGATTATCATTAGGGTTACGTGTAGAGCTCTTCAGACCCTTTAATGCAGGGGATAACCCATGGATACTCAGTGACCACCAGGGTCACACCTAGTGACCTTAGGGGTCTCCAGGAATCAAACCCAGATCATCAATTTGCTTGCATGCATCTTACCCTCCATCTTAACCTATATCCTGGCCCCTGATCTCCTGGCTTTGTTTATCTGCTCTATGCACAAAAATATTTGTATTTAACATAGTCAATTGCACTAATTCTTTATTGCTAACTTTCATATACTGAGTTTCAAGTGGAATTCACTTATATTACCTTCTAGTACCTTTATGGTTTCACTTTTATACATATACAGACTCATTTAATCCATAGACACATTTATATAATCATTAAAATCTAAGTGAATGATTATAAAGGATTTCAGATGAATTACAATAAAAAAAACACTGAAGAAGAAAACAGGAAATTACCATTAGGAAAATACCACAGTATAATTCTCTTAAAGAAAATCCACCAATGACTATTAAATATACAAAATTTTTCAGAAAAAGAGATTTTCAAAATAGTCATGAGCAACCTATAACCAAAGATGAAACAAAGTACTAAATTCATTTTAGTAGATAAATTAAGTATATAACACCTTTTAACATTCCTAAAATGTTATGGTCATAAATGACAAGGAAAGATTGAGGAACTGTCATCAGAGATAGAAGATGACTATAGAGAGATGAAAAAGACAGATGATTTGTTATGCTGAACTGTCTTAAGACTTTTTAACTAGTATTGTGGCAATGTTACTTTCAGTATGTATACTATGGTTATTTGTGACATTCACAGAGGAAGCAACAGAAATCTGGAGTCCTACATAATAATTCTGTAAATCTAAGATACAAATTTTGAAAAAGGTTTTTTAAGAATTCTAGGAAAACTATACTTCTACTTTTAGATCAGGGTTACCAAAGCTCGAAAGATCATGAAAAAGACTGATTACGAATGAACACGAACTGGAAGCTGGAGATACTTTATATAAAGATTTTGCTAAACCACAACACCCAAATGGAGAGAGAGAGAGAGAGAAAGGGAATGCCCTGCCACAGAGGCAGGGTGGGGTCAGGGGGAATGGGTGGGGGTGGTGGGAGGGATACAGGGATCACTGGTGGTGGAGAATGGGCACTGATGGAGGGATAGGTACTCGATCAGTGTATGACTGAAACGTAAGCACAAAAGTTTGTAAGTTTGTAACTGTACCTCATGGTGATTCATGTAAAAATAAAAAACAAATTTTTTAATTAAAAAAAATTTTTAAAGTATTTATACATTAGGGGCTAAAATATTTTTAAAAAAATTTAGCCCTTTAAAGGATATAATGATATCCCACACTGGGCAAAATTATTTGCCCTCCACTTATCTAATAAAGGGTTAATAAGTAAAATATATAAAAACTGATAGAACTTAACAAGAAAAAAACATCTAGACCCACCCAAATATGTGGAGAAGAAATGAATAGAAACTTCATGAAAGAAGAACTATAATAGCCAAAAATAATATGAAAAAGGTGCTCAACATCACTAATCATCAAGAAAATGAAAATCCAAACTATAAAGAGGTATCACCTCACAGTAGAGAAACTGGAACTCATCAAAAAAGAGCAATAACGACCAGTGTTGGTAACGATGTGCTGCTGATGGGAAAAACTGACTGGTCCAGTCGTTTTAGAAGGTAATATGCATTATCCTCAAAAATACTAGGAATTGATTTTCCAAGTGATTTAGCAATTTCTATACTGGAAATCTACTCCAAGGGCCTAAAAGCACAATGCAGAAAAGACTTCTTAACTTTTTTCATTACAGCACTATTCACAGTAGCTAAAATCTGGAAGCAAATGTCCGAGAACCGATGACCAGAAAAAGAAGCTACAGTGCATATGCACAATGGAATACTATTTGGCCATAAGAAAAATGAAGTCATACACTTTTCTGTCATGTGGAAGGATCTGGAGAGTATCATATTGAATGAAATCAGTCAGAGGAAAAAGAACAGACTTAGAATTATCTCTCTCATATGTGGGATATAAAGAAACTTCATAGGGGAATATCAAAAGCCCAAAGACAATAAAAAAGAAGAGCAAGAGAACTGCTCTTCAGTTGTAAGCTTGCCACTAGGGCTGGTATGAGGGTGAAGTTAGGGAAGGGAACACTAGTATAGTGGTGTAAAGCAAAAGTGCCTGGCACAGAGGCAGGCTGGGGACCCAGAGGGAAAGTGGGGACATTAGTGGAGGGTAGTAGACAGTGTTGAAGGGACTGTGCCTGAAACACAATCACAAATATCTTTGTAGCTTTGTTAATAACAATGATTAAATAAAAAATAATTTCATATGCAAAGCAAAAATTTTTAATTAAAAAAAGATTTTGCTAGGGACAAATGTGTATGTGTCATTAAATCCTAGATATTAACAAATCTTAACAACAATAAAACTTCTAGACACAAAAGTAAAAATGCTTATACAATAATCTTAAGAGCTAAGGTAGTTTAATAAATACAGCTGTTAAATTCCTAATTTAAATATAATCTCTTGAAAAAATTTAAATTTTCAAAATTAGATTAAAAGTCCTATAAAGACACCAGAAGAATCAGTGAATAATGTATTTGTTCTTACCAAATTTATTAGCTGAGTGTGTACCACATCTTCTACCAAAACTGCTGTTTCATGAAGAGGCCTCCTAGCATCACCTAAAGAAAACCTGAAAAAATTAGACACCAGTATTATCAACCATAGAACTTATAAAATAAACAAACAAAAAACACAAAGCAGACAAACAAAAAAGTCATGTCTACCTTTCAACGTAGTTTTAAGTGTGCAGAGACTTTCATGGCATATGTCCTCAAACACTGGAAAAAGGACTCTTATTTGTAGATCAATATGCACAGATACTTTATACATGATTGTCAAAAGGCATAAACAAACAAATTGCCCATCATTAGATATAAATTTCAAAATTTCTAGTGGAAGCCTGAAACCACAAATAATACTGTACCTTATATAGTGTAGATTTTTTTCCTCATTACATACCTATGATAGGTTTAATTTAGAAGTTACAGTAAGAGAAGATTAACAGTAATTATAATAAAGTGGACATTATACTATAATAAAAGTATATGAATACAATATTATTTGTTCTCTAATTATTGTCCTAATTCCAATATTTTGGGGCAATGGTTGACAATGGATTACTAAAACCATGGGAAGTAAAACTGAAGATAAGGAAAAACAACATGTAAATATTCTATTGGCTGTAGGATCAATGGCTTCTGGGAAGGAGAAATGGAAAATGTTTCTCAAAATATACACACCATTTGTTATAAAGGGCCTGCTCTGGGTAATGTACTGCATAGTAACAGTAGCATATATTTGAAAGTTGTTAAGAGAGTACATTTAAAATTGAGTTCCCATTTGACCCAGCAATACCACTCCTGGGAATATGTGCTGGAGAGGCAAAAAAGTATAGTCGAAATGACATCTTCACTCGAATGTTCATTGCAGCACTGTTTACAATAGCCAGAATCTGGAAAAAACCCAAGTGCCCGAGAACAGATGACTGGTTAAAGAAACCTTGGTACATCTACACAATGGAATACTATGCACCTGTTAGAAAAGATGAAGTCATGGCCTTTGCATGTTAAGTGATCAACATGGAAAGTATCATGCTAAGTGAAATGAGTCAGAAAGAGACAGACATAGAAAGATTGCACCATCTGTGGAATATAAAGTAAACGAATGAGAGACTAGCACCTAAAATAGTAGAGATAAGTACCAGGAGGTTGGCTCCACAGCTTGGGAACTGGCCTCACATGGTGGAGGAAAAGGCAGCTCAGATAGAGAAGGTAACATCAGGTAAAGTGTGGTTTGAGGACTATCGGGGATGGGAGATGCACGCTGAAAGTAGACTATAGATCAAACACGATGACCACTCAATACCTCTGTTGCAAACCACAACACCCAAAGGAGAGAGAGAACAAAAGGGAATGCCCTGCCACAGAGGTGGGATGAGTTGGGGGGGTGGGGCAGGGGGTGGGAGGGATACTGGGATCATCGGTGGAGAATGGGCACTGGTGGAGGGATGGGTACTCGAGCATTGTATGACTGAAACACAAGCATGAAAGGCTGTAAGTCTGTAACTTACTTTTATTAGTGATTCACTAATAAAAAAAATTTTTAATAAATAAATAAATAAAATTAAAAAAAATTATCATATATAAGGGCTGAGCAGTACTACAGTGAATGGGCTATTTGCCTTGTATATGGCCAACACAGGTTTGATCCCTGGCATCCCATATGTTCCCCCAAGTCAGAAGTCTGTCCCTGAACACAGAGCCCTGAGCACCACCAGGTGTGGACCAAAACCAAAACAAAACAAAATTTAGCACACATATACACACAAAAAAGCTATGATCTGCTGAGATGAAATGAACAATAAATAAACATACCACATCAACACACTGCAGCCACTGAATTTACACTATATGTCAATTATAATTCAATAACATTGGGAGTAAAGCAATGATGGAAAATGCAATTTAAAAATAATAGCATCTGTATTTAATAGGAAAGACTTAGAAGCAAAGACAAACAAACATAAAGAAACCAAGAATAGTCAGTGGGCCAGAGAAATAGTATAGCTCATAAGGTGCTTGCTTTGCACACTTTGCACACTGAATTCAATCCGTTTCAATCCTAAATACCATCTATGTTTGCCAAGACCTACTAGGAAGTGATCCCTGAGCACAGCACTCCTCTCCCAAATCTGAAAATATAGTCAGGACAGTTTTGAACTACTAGGTTTACAGATAATTCCTACTGACTGAGACTTATTATAAAACTGCAGTTAATTGAGAGTGTGTAACCAATAATCCAACAAAAGCAAAAAGACAGTATCAAGTAAACCCGACACTGGCAAAAATTTAGTGTTAACTTCACCAACATATCCAACATTTAATTCCTTGGACTGCCTAAATGAAATTTACTTTCCTTTTTTTAACTTACTGTAAATATCCATATGCAAAAACGAAAAAAAAAACAAGAAAAAAACAGTAAATAATCAACATAAAATATTTAATCCAAAACACAGTCCACATGGACCTAGTGAGATAGAACAGCTGGCAGGACACCTGCCTTGCACACAGCCAACAAGGTCTAATCCCTGCCAGCTCAGATGGTTCTCCAAGCCCTACCAGGAGTAATCTCTGAATGTAGAGGCCAGAGAAAATCCTGAGGATTAATGGTTGTGGCTCCAAAACAAACAAAAACTACAGTCCATACATTTATTAAAAGAATATTCTAAAGATCCTTCATATAAAAATATTCAAGTAAGTTCTGTATTTTAGCTTTAGTGTTTATGAAATAAGCACTTAGCATCATACTAAAGATTTCCATACTGAAAAACTTCATTAGCATAACTAGAGTAAATTTTCGAAAAAAAACTAAACTCAAAAAAAAAAAAAAACTAAACTCATAGACTAGGTAGAAGATTTGATGAGCATTATATTTTAATGTTCAGATCAAGCTATTGCTGAAAGTTATTACTACTGTTAAAGTAAAACATTCAAGAAATGTTATTACTTAAAGCTTTAGTTACACAATTTTCCTTACTTCTGCTAATTTTTCTCCTACACAGAGAGGCAGACATTGACCTAACAGTTTTAGGAAAACAGGAATAAAATATAAAATAATATTATAAAATATAATAATCACTGTCACTGTTATCCTGTTGCTCATTGATTTGTTCGAGCGGGCACCAGTAATGTGAGACTTGTTACTGTTTTTGGCATATTGAATACACCACGGGTAGCTTGTCAGGCTCTGCCGTGTGGGCAGGATACTCTCAGTAGCTTGTCGGGCTCTCCGAGAGGGGCAGAAAAATTAACCAGGGTGGACCTCGTACAAGGTGAACGCCCTACCTGCTGCGCTATCGCTCTCTATATAATAATATCTAAGCACAGTCAATTTCTTTTTTGCTCAGCAATACATAAAATAATTCAAAGTCAATTAAGGAAAAAACCTTCAAGTAACTTTTGATATTTCTACAACTCTTTAGGGTTTTTTTTTTCTATTTAAAGATCCACCATATCACATTCTGTCGCTCAGTTGATTTGAAGTCTTCACTGACTTGTCCTCAGTCTAGTCCTGACATCCTGAGTCCGATACTCAATTCCTGCTGGAACTCTGGGATGCTTGACACACCAGTTCTACTAGACCAGCCTCTATAGAGTTCTTTCAGGAAACTACTGAAACTTCGATTCCTTTCCTGGTCTCCTGAAGTAAACTTTAACTGCTGTAACATAGAACGTGTGTGTCATCTTGGAAGCTGGGTTGCTTTCAGCACTTCACTGGCTACAAACTCTAATGTGGTTAAATTATTTTGCATGCTGTGGTTAAGTAATTACTGTGGTCTTGGGAGCTAGTTGCTTTCTTTTTTTAATTACTTCTGGTATTTTGTGAACATTTTTCTACCTCAGGTAGTTAACATTGCCTTGGGTGGGTACTGTATGACTTGGACATTGTGTAAGAAGGCGCTCCGTGCCTTTCTATACTGTCTCTGAATTGAAAGCTACATTTTCCCACTCAAACCACGTATTTGATTATACTTTAATAGAACTGGCATTACTATAATATCCAAGAAGTTTTCCCAACTGAAATTAGAGTGAGTAGCAGTCTAGAACCCTAACTAAACTATATTCAGCTAAGCCAGCTCTAAACAACACAGACATTATACTGTCAAATCATTCTTTCCCAATATTTGTTCATTCTTAACCAAAACTTGTTGCTTACCCCCTGTAAAATAAAGAAATGCAGTTTGACCATAATCAGTCATTGAAAGCAATGAGAAGCCATAAATAGATGTAAATTATCCACACTCTACTAATTTTCATAATTTTAACAGTAATTATGATTTTATCTACCTGCTTTGCAAAGAAAGAAAAATTCAGTAAACACTGGCACTGAGAAAACCAAAGTAACAGGTATGTTAAAATATCAAATAAGGTGTTGGAGAGATATTGCAGCACATACAGTACTCGGCTTGCACATAGCAGACCCTATTTGAACTCCAGCACAGCAAATGCCCTATTCCCCAGGACCAAGAGTAACTCCTGAACACAGAGTTTAGAGAGAGCCCTCCAAGACACTAACTGTGAACCCAAAACAAAACAATCACGTACGTTTACATTGTATATATAATAGATAAATAAGACAAAAACTTTCTAGTAGTGATCAATTTTCTCATTCCTTGACTTTTCAAATTTATCTCTACCACTTTCATTATGTACATATTAAAACAATATATTTATATATAAACATGGAGAGTATCTTGCTAAGTGAAATGAGTCAGAAAGAGAGGGACAGACATAGAGGGACTGCACTCATTTGTGGAGTGTAGGGTAGCATCACATGAGGCTGACACCCAAGGACAGTAGATACAGGGCCCGGGGGGATTGCCCTATCGCTGGAAGACTGCTTCATGAGCGGAGGGAAGAAGGCAGATGGAATAGAGAAGGGATCACTAAGAAAATGATGGCTGGAGGAATCAATCAGGATGGGAGATGTGCCAAAAGTAGATAATGGCCCAAACATGATGACCTCTCAGTGTCTGTGTTGCAAGCTATAATGCCCAAAAGTAGAGAGAAAGACAATATGGGGAATATTATCTGCCATAGAGGCAGGCGGAGGGTGGGAAAGGGGGGTATACCCAGAATATTGGTGGTGGGAAATGTGACTGGTGTAGGGATGGGTGTTTGATCATTGTGAGATTGTAACCCAAACATGAAAGCTTGTAACTATCTCACGGTGATCCAATAAAATTTTAAAAATTTAAAAAAAGAAAAAAGAAACCCCAATGTTCGAGAGCCCAACCCTCCACCAGTGTCCATTCTCCACCACTTATGAACCCAGGATCCCTTCACTCCCCCTATCCCATCCCCCCCACCCCGCTCTGCCTCTGTGGCAGAGTATTCCAATTTGTTCTCTCTCTCTCTCTCTCTCTCTCGCGCCTTTTGGGTGTTGTGGTTTGCAATAGAGGTATTGAGTGGCCATCATGTTCAGTCTCTAGTCTACTTTCAGCGTCTATCTCCCTCCCCACTCGGGATTTCCTTGAGGGAAAAACAAGCACGAAAATGTGTGAATCTGTAACTGAACCGTCACTGTGACTCACCAATTAAAAAATAAATAAATTATTAAAAAATAATAAATAAAGATAAATAAAATAAGTCAAAACTCAAAGAAATAATTAGATGGAAAATTAGAACATACATAGCAATAAATGTCAATGAAAATGCTAAAAAAAAAAAAAGGAAACCCCAAGATTCGGCCTATGTAACTAAGTTTGCCAATGGAGAAGGAATAGAATGAGAGAAGACTGAGGGACATTAGTGGAGGGATGCTGGCATGCTGCAGGTGGTGTGGGGCCAAAATGATACAAGCATAAAACATTAATTTTAATATAGAATGGGAAACTGTGTAAAGTTGCTATTATACCAGACAACTCAGAAATTAGCTGTACAAATCTCTGTGCCTGCCAACAGGAAAATACAAAATATATTCCACTTGTACCTAATATATTCCATTAGCCTCTTCAGAAAGGGCCTCAGTTTCAATAAGGAAGTGTATAATATTTTTCTAGGATATGTAAACTGGGCAATGATCAGTCACTTTTGTCTTGAAAAAGATTAAGAAACTTTCCCACTATTCCTAATATTCCTCAAATTAGATGAAATTTAGTATGCTTCTCCCCATAAAACACATCTTAAGTCTGTTTTCTAGAATATGCAGAAGAGTGACAACATAAGATATTATGAAAAATATAAGAATTCTACTAAAATATGCATATACAATAATTCTTTGATACTTTAGATTAGACTCTACAATTTTAAAATTCTGACACGGGGCCAGAAAGAGAGTACAGAGGGTAAGGCACTTGCCTTGCATGAAGCTGACCCAGGTTCAATCCCTGTACTGCATATGGTTCCCTAAACATACCCAGGAGTGATTCCTGAGTACAAAGCAAGAAGAAGCACCTAAACACCACCAGATGTGGTCACAAAACAAGACAAAGTTTTGTGTCAAAATAAAATCTGAAAATTAAATATGAATCTTTTACAGATGTTTACATACACCATCACTAAAATGTGTATTTTAATCTTTGTAGTATATGATAAAAATATTAGTACTTCTAATATCTTACAATGAATGTTTTCTTCTAAATATATTACAATACTGAAATGCACATCTATGTACTATGAAATGCCATCCTTATATTATCTAGTATTTTTATTATAAATGACAATTTTTGAGGGGTTTTAGGTGGGAAGATGTGGGAGGGACACATTCAGCAGTGCTCAGAACTTCTACTGTTTCTGCACTCAGCGGCCACCTTGTGGGCTGCCAGAGATTGAATATGGGTCAACTGTATGCAAGTCAAGCGCCCTGTCTGATATATCTGCTATTCCCTCTCCTGTCCCTATATCCAGTATTTTAATGAAAACTAGTTATGTGGCCACAAATATAAAATAATAATAAAACAGTACTAAATGACTAGATTTAAAGCCAGAGACTTCTACAACTTTCAAGTTTCCTTGTTTGTGACACAAAACTCTTCACAATCTGATTCTGTCTCTGATTTTAGCCTAATTTCTAGCCATACAATCTTTGGCCTTGTCTGTCATATCAAACTACCTATTAATAGGGGACACATGATGAGTATCATTCACATCCTCTGGGTTCCATATATGATGTCTAACAAAATGTGATTTTTTGTATTTAACTAATTTCTTCACACTTAAGTTCAAGAAGTATAATATTTGGTAAATTTACACCAAACCGCATTTTAGTTTAGGTACCACTCAGTATACTATCCTGATAGTCCAAACTCTTTACAATGCACTACATTCCACTGCCAACTAATCGTAGGCGCCCTCACACTACACCTTGCCCTCAGATTTGGTCTGTTATTTGCTGAGACCAACAGGATGTTAGGAAATGTCAGCAAGAAGAAGCTAGGAAGAAATTTAAGCGTTTCAACTTGTGCTACTGCACTCAACCAGTGCCATGAAACAAGTACAGGCGGTTCTTCTACAAGACTGAAAATACCTACAGCAGAGCTGCAACCTCCCAAATGAAAATCCTGAGACTGCTTCCATCAGCAGGCAGTTACTTCACACTGTGACGGATGACAGAAAGGTTAAGATTGGTAGAAACTGCCTGTCTACAATCCCAGACACATAAACATAAATGCTATTACTTACGTATTACAGCTTTTTGTCATTCAGCATCTTTGGGGCAATAAATAACAGATCTAGCTCCAACAGCACTTGGAGGACATGTTACATTTATAGTGACATTTCTCATAGCTGGGACTTTAGAAGAGAGAGTATGCCTTATTTCAAAATATTCCTTATGCATTTATGACGAACACACTTGACACTAGTGCATGTGCCGTCACCAAAAAAATGCAGTGTTGGCATCAACATGCTAATTACCGTGTGTTCTGAGCAACAAATACATTGTCAGTAACATCTAAGCATAAAATTTCTCTTCATGAGCCTTTCCGGCCCCGCGCGAGATCGACCCCGGAGGCAACTAAACCACTTTGGACACAAGCGGCGCCCCAAAAATGCCTCCAAACTGTGTGCTCGAAGCTTCTGGCCCAGGCGCTGCCGGCGGGGTATGGTCTTTTCTCTCTCAACTCTTTCTTTTTGAACGCAGCGAGGCAACAGCCGGTTTTTAGACTATGCAGGAAGCCCGGGAAAGCCGATGGGGCGGGACTCCAGGATCCGCCCTGTGCCGGCCGACATTTAAGCACAGAGCCATGTGGGGACGCTCCTTTCCGGCCCCGAGCGAGATCGACCCCGGAGGCAACTGAACCACTTTGGACACGAGCGGCGCCCCTAAAATGCCTCCAAACTGTGTGCTCGGAGCTTCTGGCCCAGGCGCTGCCAGCGAGTGATGCAATTACCAAAAGAATTTTCCCTGGACTTCATACAGAAATCGAAAACCGTGCTATCACAGCCGCGCGACCTAATATCTCTTGATTGTCAGCAACGTGTAAATGTTCCTTTTTGGCAGGGCTTAACGTGGGGGGAAACTCCAAACAATAGTACTAAGTTTTTTGTTGAAGGGTAAAAGATTGTAACGATAGAATTTTAGGCAGAATTTTCCCTGGACTTTATATAGAAACCCAAAACCGTGCGGCCGCGGCAGCCTAATGTCATCTAATCATCAGCAATATGAAATGGTTCCTTTGTAATGGGTTGGACTTTGGGGGGACCATAATAGGGTTAAAGTTTGTAGCGACGTGTAATTTCTGGCTGTACTTTCCCTGGACTTTATACAGAAATTCAAAGCCGCAAGGCCGCTGCCATGGCCACGCAACCTATTGTCATTTCATCATCACCAATATGAAATGGTTCCCTTTTAACGGGTCGGACTTTGGTGGGAAATCCTAATAAGAATAGTAAGTATTTTGCTGAAATGTTGAAGGCTACCAAAGTGGTAGCCATCTCTATAGACTGAACTAAGCCATATCCCCACGCCGGCTGAGAAGAAATATCCTTCTTTCTCGGGAAGAAACGCGGCGTGGCGTTAACCATAGTATGATGTCCATTAAGCTGACACGGACCTGGTGGCGTGGGAATGGGATACAATGGAATAAATTATTATGTACTTGGAACAGCAGGACGCTGGTGGAATCTTGAGCCGGGGCCGATACCAGCGTATTACTTTTGGTTCCAGAAACTGCTTGCAGACATTCTACCAGACTATCAACTAAGCCAGAGCCCCACGCCGGCTGATGACGGGAAATAACCTTCTTTTTTGGTTTGTTTTCCCTTTGTCAGGCAGCGTGGTGATTACTAAACAGACGTGATCTCGGTGGCGCAGGACGAGGGGGGAAAAAAATAGAAAAGTTATGTAACAAACAGCAGGACTTAATATCTCTACATTCTCAGCAATGGAGAGCCATCAAATGCTTCCTTGACAGTGGAACTGTCTTTTCTTTTTTGGGGGGAAACCCTAGCAACAATAGTGAGTTATGTGTTGAAACATGGACTGTAACCAAGACAAATCATAAACGAAGTGAAACTTATCACGTAGAAGGGCGGGGACTGGGGGGGTGGGAGGGGCCGGGAGGTATAATGGGGTGGTTGGTGATGGAATATGGGCACGGGTGAAGGGAAGGGTGTTTGAGTATTGTATAACTGACATAATCCTGAGAACTATGTAACCCTCCACATGATGATTCAATAAAATTTAAATTAAAAAAAAATTTCTCTTCATGAAAAGAAAGGGAGGAAAGAGTAGAAGAAAGAGTGGGAGGAAGGCAGGAAAGCAATGAAAGAAGAGTAGCAGTTAAAATGAAAACCTCCTTATGTAAATGCGTACACTGATGAAAAAAAGAATACGGTTAAGTTTAAATGGGATTTACCTCCCATAAATTTCACTGGGATACCGAAACTGCCATCCCATGATATGAATTTTCAAAATACATAATAGATAACTGGGCAAACAGATAAAAACCTTAAGGCAGGGGCCAGAGAGATAGTACAATGGGTAAGGCATTTACCTTGCACATGGGCAACCTGGGCTGAACATGGGATATCCCACAAGGTTCCTCAAATACTGTCAGGAGTAATTCCTCAGCAGAGCCAGGAATAACCCCTTAACATTGCCAGGTGTAGCCCCCCCCAAATAAAAACAAAAAATTAATATATACATAAAATCTTAAGACATATACAGTCAGCTGTCTTGTCAGAAAATAATATCTACACTTCAAATGTGAATAGAGTGAATATAGTGTTAGCAAGTAAAAGTCAGTAATTGTAATTTTTGCAAATAACAAAGGGTAGTTTTAGGATATGTAGGAAAAACACTGAGGCAGGGAATCAAAGAACATATACTTAAGAATCTTCATATGCAGAAGCAAGAGAAAAAACTTCAAAGATAGAAAGAGAAAAAGAATTCTCATTTCACTTTTTTCTATAATCCCTGGTATTTCTTGTAACTCATTGCTTTTTTACCTTTGCTTCTACCTAGGTGGTTTTGCATTAACTTTCACAATCTGCAATCACTGTTTATCACCTGTTTAAAACAAGATCCCTTAAGATCTTGATTGAATGTTTCCCCTTCCATAAAATCATCTCTAACATCTATCCCCGAAAGAAATTATACACTTGAAAATTTGTACATGCATGTTAAGTAGTTTAAGAATATTGTATTAGTGGTAATTGGGTTATGGTAGAGATCTAATCTTTTTCATTTTAGTAAAATGAAATAGTATACTATGAGAATTCAATAAATGTTTACTAAATAAAATAATAGCTTAGAGGAAAATGTTCAAAATTTTAATAAAATTAGTATGCTTTTAAAAGGTACCAGATAAGCAAATTATTTTAACTACAAACATTGGAAAACTCTAAAACATAATCTAAAGGAAATAACTTGAGTCATCACAATGACAAGGAAAATGGCACAATATTTATATTTAGTATTTAACTTTCTTACTACTGGCAAAATACTGCTGAGCCGATTTAAACATCAAAACAACCTATTATCCCCGCTCCTCTACCCTCCTCTCTGTCTATTTTATTGTTCTGATGATTGGCAGTTGCACATACGACTAGGAATGGTGCTCACACATTTTCCTGTGGTACTCACTGAGGGTCACACATCAAGTCTCAGTGCTCAGAAACTGAGTTCAGAAGTTCACTGGGGATAACACTCCTTATAACTACACATGAGCCCTTAAGGGTCACATTACTTTAGTTCTGCTACTTGTGCTTCTTCTGGTGGTGGTGCTCACTGGGGGCCACTGGAGGCGGCTCACACACCAGCTCGCCAAGGTTTACAGGTTTACACTCCTGTACACAGGCTTGAACAACTTTTGGCTGTAGTACTTGGCAAGGGTCAAGCACTCTAGTTATCGTACTCGTACCTATCTGGTGATGGTGCAGCGGGAAATCAGTTGTGCTGCTGGAATCACTGTCAGAAGAACTGAGTCACAAAGACTAAAGCCGCCACCATCATGCTCTCTCTGTGTGTCAGCACCAGTGTGGAATTCACCACCTTCCTTTTGCATGGTGAGCCCTCTATGCCTTCCTCCAGCAACTATCACTTCCTGGTCCCAACACACGGTTTTTGTTTCCATTTCTTGGTTCAGTAAATGTAACTAGATTACCAGAGATCACCAGTGCAGGGGGCAACAGAGAGGATTTCCACTCTTACCAGACTAATTCTAATAACCTCTGAGAATCAAACTGCTATATAGAAACTGAAGAGACCTCACATGTAATTTATCTCTACTTCAACCACAATAAAAACAAAATAAAATAAAAACTGAAGACCATGTAAAACTATAACCCACTGGTGTGGGTACTTTAGGACACTGGACAGCACTTGGATAAATCACAAATGACTTTTTGACAATTAAGTGTGAACATGCAAACAAGTAAACCAACATGCAAAGATTATAAGAGTTGTGTTTATAAGATTAAGGGGGAAATCTGAAGAACCAGAACATCAAATGCATTTTGTATCAAGAGCCAAAAAGAGAACTATACTACAAAGATGGAAAATATATTCCAAGGCAAATGTAAATTAATGGTTCCTTCTATATTTTTTCAAGTAACTGAGTTTACCACATAAAATACATCTTTTAAGTCTCCCGAATTAATTATAAACTTTAAAAGGGCATAACTGGGAATCTCCATGGCATCTTAAAGTATAAATCATATATAATGTACATAAATCAGTGAGTGGAGTTCTGGAACACAGTTCAGAAATCATCCAACTAATGTAAAAATTTCCCCAAGGATAAAACATGGTAAAAATTATGCTTTTCTGCAGAAATACAAAAGCAACACGGTGGTTAAGCACATCATCTATCTATTATAAAACAGATAATACACAGAGATTAAAAGTGATATCTGAGAACTGTCTGGTTGACTAAGATATGTAATTACTATTATATTCAAAATGAAATTTTCTTTGTAGCTAAAAGACACCAATACCATCCACATGACAGAGAGAGTATGATTAACAAAGAACAATCCCAGAAAAATCTCCGCCCTATAATTTCTCAAAATAACACCAGGAATCCACGGTCTCTAATTATAATAACTTCAGGTTCCCACACAATTAAGAATTAGAGCTTTTTTTCACTATGAACAAATTTCCTATCTCAACCCCCTTGCTGAAGATGAGCTGTATCAAGAGATAATTTCAAATTAAATGAGAAAAATCTGTTTTTTTAAAAATATTTTTGAATTTTTTGGTTTTTTATTAATTTTAAATCATATGAATACCACTCTCAGATTCAATTCTTCATCATCAATTATCACATGAAAATTGTTAAATTCTTTAATTTGGATTCTACACTGAAGACAAAAAGCCATCTTTCATCTATAATCAGTCTCTATATATATTGTATTATTAGTCTTTATAGAAAGACTTCCTAAGCAATCAATCATAAGAAGGAAAAAGGAAAAGTGTATGTCCTCAGGCCTGGGGCCAAGAAGTAAACTAACAAAAATGTTGTTTCCTTGAATATAGACAAGGAAATAGATTATCATATAGATAATTCAGCATTTTTTTTTCACTTCGACAGCTCTAATGTCCCCTTCAAGGATTCAAAAACCAATCATATTAGGTAATTGTCTGAATATCGCTTTAACAGCTAGTTGACTTAGGATAATATTTAAGATCTAAAAGTAAATTAATCATATATGCCATTCAATTCTTCATTAAATTCAGAGTGCTCATTTCTAGTTTACAGATCAAAGGGTCCTAGCAAAAACAGATTGAACTAGGAAAACTACAAAACACACTGTACTCCAAATGACAAAATCCAAAGATAGAGACAGAATACTGAAAACAACAACTTCAAAAATTGAACTTATACGCAAAATAATGCACATAAGATGTATAGCAGATCTATCAAAGGAAACTCTGTGAGCCAGAAAAATATGGAGGAACATAGGACAAAAGTGCCATGAAATGCACACCTAACCAAGAATACTGTATCCAGCTAGATCATCATTCAGATTTTAAGGATACACAGCTTCATGGACGGAAAACAGCTTAGGGAATTGATAGCATTCAAACCAGTTTTGCAAGAAGCAATAGGGGCGTTTATGTAAGGACAGGACATATTTTCCATCCTGTGGCCCAGAGTATGGCTCTTACTAATGGTGCATATGGTCGCCCTCTACTAGATTCAGAAAGAAAGGTATGTTTATTCCTAGCTTGCTAAGGGATTTTATGCATTTTCAATAATGAATTAACATCTGTTTATACTGCTTAAAATAACTTAGCAATCAATCATCACTAATTGACTTTTATTGATTTATGTTCTGACAATTCCATTTGCCATTCCTTTATGTTTAGTTGGAGCAAGTGATGATGAAATGTGTTTGTTAAACACTGTATGCCTGAAACAACCCTATTATTATTTCAATAAGAAATTAAAAAGAAAAAAGGAAAATGGAAATAAAATAACATTTTTATATGTGATCAATTTTAAAATGCAAAAAGTTAATTATATTTTCACTTGCTATATTGACAAATAATTTTAATCTTTAATACTCTATTAAAATAATACCCTACCTAACCCAGACATTAGGCTGAAGCAAGGAATTGGAGAGTGAACAGAAAACTAACAAGATTATCTGAAGCGGTTTTAGTATATGTTACAAATGGAGCACATGATAGAAAAACCATAATGTAAATCAATATGACTATCACAAGTTTTTTAACATTCCACATTCTTTATATTTAAAACCCTCTCTCATTTTTTCTTTAAAAAAAATGAGAACATTTTGGCAGCATCACTGGAATTGTAGAACATAGGTATATTTTTATTTTTTAATTATAAAATTTATTTAACTTTTTAAATTTATTTGCTAAGAAAACAATGAATGAACTTGAAAAGGAACTAAATCAGCCATCATTAATTTTACTTTTGTAAAATTCTAATAACAAAGTTATGCTTAAAGGTCAAATCAGCATATAGTAATTAAAAGAGCAAAGATGGATGGGTTGTTTTCCTTCCATAAAACAGTTTTTAATAATTTTTGTGAAATTGAAGCCAGTTAGAAGTGTTGCTGAAGAAGAACTGTATCAGGAGATAGTTTCAAATTAAACAAGAAAATCTGTTTATTTTTTTTACATTTTTTGCTTTTGTTTTTTTCTAATTTTAAATCATATTGAATACCACTCTCAGATTCAATTCACCATCATCATCAATCATTATATGAAAATTGTTAACTTCTTTAATTTTGTACTCTAGACTGAAGACAAAAAGCCATCTTTCATCTATAATCTGTCTATATATGTATCATTAGTATGTTTCAGACCCTGGGTGATCTTCTTTATATGAGCTAAAAATTCTAAGTAATCAGTTCTTAGATATTTGTAAGGACCAACATGCATCTTAATTTACACACAAACTTAATTCCATTTAACAGTGTCTATTAAATATAAACTTAAATTAAAGCACAATTTTATGTAAGCAAATATGTAAATAACGCCAAGTTCATCCTAACTCTGTAAATAGTTGCACTACGTTAGTAAGTACATATAGAAATAACTGGGAAGGGGGCCCTGTGTTCTCTAATATATTAATATCATTTTAGTAAAATAAAATGACATTATCTGTTTTTTTAGTAAAGTCTTTTAGGTGAGGAATAAATTACAGGCAATTTGCAAATGTTTCTATACAAGTTCAGACAGTAAACATTTTCTCCCTCTGCTTGTAATTACATCACTCACAACACAGCACCAAAGCAGTCACTGACAATTCATAAATGATGACCAACCATGGGTCTGCTCTAGAAAAACTTAATTAAAATCATAATGTCACGTATTTGATATACACATATACATATGTATATATATCACAAAATATTTCTATCATGGACTCTATCAATTTTAAAATCTACAAACCTTGGTAAGCTACATATTCTATACAAAAATATGTGGCTCTCAGGGCTTGGCCCTTAACAGCCAACTTGGCAACTTATGTTAAAATCAAACATCAAAAATACTAAATACTATGTGAATTTACAGTGATGATAGTGGTACTATCATTGCTACTGAAGTTTAAAATAGGAAAAAAGGTGAAATATGTTAACATAATCAAAAAAGACTGCCATGAGTAACAAATACTGAGCTGTGAGCTTGAGAGATGATCTAAAGATGAACACAACTCATTCAGCACATCTCCCAAGTTAGAAAAAACACTATTTTAAAGAAAAAACACTATTCCATTCTGGAAAAAAGATGATTTTTTCCAAAGCAACATAAACAATAAATTATGCATCATACCCTGGTTTAAACTGCAGTGTAGCAATGGCCAATTTCTGAAATATTGTATTTCCAAATTTAATTTTTTTTCAAAATCTGTTACAGGTTTGTCTGAATTGTTACAGGTTTGTTTGAATTGTTCTAGGTATGTAGAAAGCCTAATTCCCTGTACCTCAGAAAATGACCTTAGATGGAAAGAGGGTTTTTACAGAAACAACAAAAATTGAAATCAGTTCATTAGGGTGAGTCCTAACTCAGTGTGGCTGGTACTCTTATAAAAAGAAGACAGTCAGATATAGACACACACAGACGAAAGACCCTGTGAAAACATGTGAGAAGAGCATGGTGACAGGAGAGTGAAGCAACTAAAAAGTAAGGCATGTCAAAGATTGTCTGCAAATACCAGAAAATACAAGGAAAGTCCTCCCTAGAGTCCTAGAGAAGACAGTGATCTTACACTTAAGTTTCCAGAATTGTGAGACAGTAAGTTTCTGTTGTTCAAAGTTATGCAAAGTTTGGTACTTCGTCACAAAAGATGGCCTCAGAAACTAATGCACAAAGAATTTGTCAGGAATGCTTTTCAAGTAGAAAAAACATAAATACTGGTGTGGTGACTGGTGTAGTGTTCTGCAATTATGAAAAGAAAATTTGAATACTTCTGTAAACTATGATACCTCAATTTTTTACAAGAAAATATGTTCACTTTTTAAAACTTCACTATAGTACTCAAATAACATGCCAATCTAATGAATAAATCAAATATTAAATCTGAATGAAATGGAACCAACCATTTCAATTTTCATATAAAAATTAAATTCCGTTTCTTTATGCATAATATGGCCATAAGGCAAGTCATTACTGGTCTCTTCCCCTAAATTTCAAACCCAGATGTTCCACCAAGATATAGACAATGGACTGGCAAAATGTGAGACAGAATCAAAACTATCTTGTTGACTCTGCACTAAATGAAGAAGACAAATTATTAATTAGATTGCAAAACTTAAGGACCCAGCATCCCCAATGTCTACATGGTATATTTCTGCTCATTCAGCCCAGTGTGGCTTCTAAATAGTCCAGGGACCACCTTCTTATCAAATGGAGGTAATATAAGCAATTTATACTCATCAGGATCCATGTCAATTTTTTTATTTTTTGATAAAACATCACCTTAAAGAAGCTGTTAGGGGCTGGAGCAATAGCACAGCAGGTAGGGCATTTGCCTTGCACTCGGCCAATCCGAGTTCAATTCCCAACATCCCATATGGTTCCCTGAGCACCACCAGGGGTAATTCCTGAGTGTAAAGCCAGGAGTAACCCCTGAGCATCATCAGGTGTGACCCATTGCTCATCGATTTGTTCGAGCGGGCACCAGTAACGTCTCTCATTGAAAGACTTATTGTTACTGTTTTTGGCATATCCAATATGCACGGGTAGCTTGCCAGGCTCTGCCGTGCGGGCTCTATACACTCAGTAGCTTGCCAGGCTCTCCAAGAGGGGCGGAGGAATCAAACACGGGTCGGCCGCGAGAAAGGTGAAAGCCCAACCGCTGTGCTATTGCTCCGCTGTAGGCAATTGTCTGTGGTTGGACACTTAAAGCAAATGAAGCATACTTATCTTACCTAGAACATTTACCTTCATTGTGCATTTTGACAGAACATTTCTGACACTATGAGCTTAGTTAAAGAAAAGTTAGCCTTAATTGTAGCCTTAAGCCTTAATTCCAAAAAGTTAGCCTTTATTTTCTTTACACTTGCATCCCAGTAGGTGATTAATCTAGGCCACACCTAACTTTTATAGTGCCTTATTTTGGTTTTCCTTCTCAGGTTTCCAATATATACACACACTTCATGTGAAATATTTTCTAAATCCTTTTTATCTCAAAGTTTCTATTTTCTATAATGTGTAGAATTGAAACAAAGTGGTAGATTAAAATCTAAGCCATTAACCATAGTCTCAAGATTTTAATGACCTTGTACAAAGATAAGAGAAATATCTGAGCAAAAAATTACTAAATTGGGTACATGTAGCAAAGAACCACTGTGGTAATTAGTGGAGGCATCCTAGGTACAAATTTGGAGACACAGATTTATGCTTAAAGAAAAAATTGGGATTTCCAACAATTAAACAATTAAGCAATTAAACTTATTCTCAGATTTAACAATATCACCTTATAACGTGTGAAAAGAAAACTTTCTCCCAAGTGCCAATGACACAAATACAGCATATAAATGTCCTTGAGAAACACCATTCAGAGATAGTGGAATGTTTCCATATTTTTTCAAAACAACAGGTACTGCATCACAAAATGATGATGCTAGTGAGTTGTCCTACTAATGACAAGGGCATAACAAAAGAACACTGTTCTTGAAGTTGGGACATTTAAGTGACAGAAATGCTGATTCTCAAATATTGCTCTACAACAACCTGAATGCAAATGATTGTTACAAAGTACCATTTACATGGGCCGGAGCAATAGCACAGCAGTTGGACTTTCACCTTTCACTCGGCCAACCCGAGTTCGATTTCTCCGCCCCTCTCGGAGAGCCTGGCAAGCTACCAAGAGTAGAGTATTGAGCCCACCTGGCAGAGCCTGGCAAGCTGCCCGTGCGTATTGGATATGCCAAAACCAGTAACAATAAGTCTCTCAATGAGAGACATTACCTGTGCCCGCTCGAACAAATCGGTGAGCAACGGGATGATAGTGACAGTGACCATTTCCATAGAGTGGCAAGGACTCAATTTATTCTCTTTCTTGTAGATGATTTGTGATTCTGAGATATTATGAGAACAAAGGACATGTGTACTATCATTTATGTTTCTAAAAATATAAGCTAAGATTTGAGAGGACAGGCTTGAGCAAACCCTGAATCATATTAAGTTTCAAATATCATTTTTTATTTTCTACCTAGAGTTTAACTTGTGAAAATTAGAAAAAAAAAACTGCATGTGCTTGGAAATTCTGAATTACAAATTTAAGGAGCAGATTTGTAGCCTAAGAGCTGAGTGCATGCCTCTCATGAAGACTGGGTTCATACATGGCACTACACAGGAAAATCAATATATGAAAATAATAAGGACTATTGACCCTGACCTACTGCAAAAGTAGTGGGATCTCTATCGTTTTAAAAGACATCCAGTAAGAAGGAAGGAAAGTGGGAAGAAAGGGAGGGAGGAAGTGAGGGAGGGACGGAGGGAGGGAGGAAGGAAGGAAGGAAGGAAGGAAGGAAGTCATATTACTATTTATGTAAAAGTTTCCATTTAGAGTAAGTTGTGTTTTATCCATTTAAAAAAATGTTACAGAAAATGAGAATCACACAGAATATTGGTGAAACTTTCAAAGAGATCCAAACATAATCTCTTAAAATATATTTTTAATGTTTGGAATTTAGGTTTGTACATTTCAATCTCACCTATATGCCCAAGTTTAAATTTCAAGGCTGCTTATCAAACACAGTAACTAAAAACTTAGAACTAAACTCACAAGTGTGCAAAGAAGTAAATACCCATTGGAAAAAAATCCTTGATTTACAGGGTGGCCCATTTAAAACAGTTCCTATTTAATAATGTGGCTGTGTACAGGGCCTCTTTTAAATGGGCCACCCTGTATGAATCTTAAGCCCGAGATAAAAAATGTCCTCCCTTGAGAATTCTAAAAACCAAAAATACTGTAGGTTTAGTGGTTATTTTTAAGATTTTAGATGGTTTCTTTGGACTCCTTTAGAACTGAAAAAAGATGGATACACATTTAAAAAATGAAATGTTACAACCACACATCTATAATGAGAACCAGTGCCAGTGGATATTTTTAAAGCAAATTAAAACGGTCAACTTTTTTCTTTAACCTAGACAAACAGCTGCTACACACAGTGCACAGTAACTACTTTTCAGCAAAAGTTCAGAAGGAATTTCCTAATGAAGATTTATAGGATGCCCTGGGATCGATAATTAAAGGCTCTCCCCCAAAAAGATATAAATGACACTGTCAGAAATGTAAGGGTTAAAGGCAGTGTGCATGCCTCCCCTATAAGGGAGTGGCCTCGAATTTAGAATAAAAACTACACAGCAATTACCACAAAGGGAAATAAGGATGAAACAAACATGGAGCAAAGCTTTATTTATCTTTTCTCCAAAGACTTCCAAGTATTTCATATAATTTCAAAGTGATTTCTAATGTTTAAACAACACTGTAATTTAGTTCTCTCTCTCTCTCTCTCTCTCTAGTCTTTACTGAATAAATGCTGATTTAAACAATGTTTTAGGAGTACAGATTCACCCCTCTTTGAATACAGCTTATCATAACTCACCTGCAACCAAAGTAGGAAAAACTTTGACAGAGAAATAGCTCTCTATCAGAGCTCATGGAACCCTCCTGCAATTGCTCTCACAGCTCTCTCCCCCTCATACCTCCCTGCAACCTCATTTTGCACAGAGAATCAAAAAAAAAAATTTTTCTGACTCGGTTTTGTCTATTCATTTGTTTTATTTCTTTATATTTCATATGAGTGGAATCATCTGGTATTTATCTTTTTCCTCCTAACTTATTTCACTTAGTATAATTCCCTCCATCTGTACTGGTACTAATGACTAGATTTAATATTATTTTTATAGCTGAGTAGTATTCCATTGTGTATATAGTCTACATCTGTAGGCAATTGTCTGTGGTTGGACACTTAAGTTATTTCCACAACTTAGCTATTGTAAATACCACGGCAATGAAAATGAGTGCATATCTTTGCAAATTAGTGTTTTCACATTTTTTAAATATCTAGTTAAACTGATGGTCCGTATGGTATTTTAATTTTTCAGTTTTTGAGAAACATTCATACTATTTTCCATTGAGATTGCACCAATCTATGTTGAAACTAATAGCACATGAAGAATCATTTTCTCAACACTCTTTTCCACACTCTTTTCCACCACCTGCCTTTGGGGGATTTATGATTCAAGCCATTCTCACAAGCCTAAGGAGTTATCTCACTGCAAATTTTATTTACATTTTTCTGATAAGTAATGACAGTACTTTTTCTTATGCCTTTTGGCCATCTGTATGTCTCCTTTAATAAGTGTCTATTCACATCATCTATCCATTTTTATTGGATTATTAGACTTTTTGTTGCTGAATTTTATGTTACTTATTTATGTCTTCAATATTAGCCACTCCTTGCATTAATGCAAAATATTATTTTCCCATTCGATAGGATGTGTTTTCATTTTAGTAAGTTTATTTCAACATGCAGAAGCTTTTATCTTGATGTAGTTCCATTTGTTTATTTCTGCTTTTGTTTCCCTAGACATTGGTGTCAGCTCCCTAAAGACATCACAGAAGCCACTTTGAGGAGTGTATTCCCTATGTTTTCTTTGATGGATTTTATAGTTTCAGATCTAGCATCCATGCCTGAAATTCATTTAAAAAAAATAACTGGGGGAGGGAGCTCTGGGAGGCATGCATCACTCCTGGAGGTGTTCAGGGGCCTCTAGCAAGTTAAGCATGCACTCATTCCACTGAGCTATCTTTCCAACCTTACAAATTTTGTGTATGCTGCACAACAGTGATCTAGCTTCATTATTTTATATGTGAGGATTCAGCCTTCCATTACAATTTATTGAAGAAACTTTCCTTTCCATATTGCATACCTCTGCCTCCTTGTCATAAACTAAGTGTCTATATATAGTTTGGGCTTATTTCTGGGATCTTAATTCAAGTCCTTATTTTCATTATTGTAATTTTGTATAGTACATTTGAAGTTGGACAGCTTGATATTCCATTCTTCCTCCCCATACACACATCATTTTGGCTGTAGGAATCTTGCACAGCTTCACAAAAATTTCAGTAACATTTGTTCTACTCCCTTGAAGCAGCACTTTGCCTATTAAGATCAGCATTAACTTCAGTAATGTTTTTTCTATATTCTTAAAACTAACCTTGAGGGGCTGGAGTGATAGCATAGGTAGGGTGTTTGCCTTACACGTGGTTGACTCGTGTTTGATTCCCAGCATCCCATATAGTCCTCAAGCATGTGCCAGGAGTAACTGCTGTGCATCACCGGGTGTGACCCAAAAAGAAAAAAAAATCCTTGAAATTTTGATGGGATTTGCACTTACTCTGTGTATTATTTTGGGAAAGATGGTCATTTTAACCACATTCATTCTATCTTGGGGGATTACGATGAGGAAATTCTTGGGAGTGCTCAGGGCTTACTCTTGGCTCTGTGCTCAAGGGACTATATACAGAGGTCAGTGACTGAATCTGGATTGACTGCATGCAAGGCAAGAGCCCTAGACACTGTACTATCTCTCTGACCCAAATCATATTAATTTTTCTAATAATCATCAAGTGCAAAAACATTTAATAATTTCTGCACCTTCTTTAATTCCTTTTTCTGTAGGACTTCACCCTACTTTGTAATGTACAGATAGTTAAATCTTTCAGCTGTGGTTGCAATGCTTATTGCTTTTTTTGGTTGTTTGTTTTGGGGCTAAACCCAACAATACTCTTGAGTGCTTATTCCTGGCTCTGCACTCAGGAATTACTCCTGGTGGGTTTGGGGAACCATATGGAATGTTGGGAATATAATCCCAGCTGGCCACATGCAAGGCAAATACCACATGTACTATACTATCTCTCTACAGCTTTCTTCCTCGAGTTTGTTTTGTGTGTACAAAAACAGATTTGGGCATATTTATTGTATAGACTGACATTTTACCATATTATTTTATTACTTCTTACAGTTCTTTTTTATTTTTGGGTGGGCCATACCAGCAGCAGTCAGGTCCCTGGGACAACTCTTGGTGGTACTCCATCCAGTGTTATACTTGGTGATGGTGCTTGAGGGCCATATCTGGTGCTTCTGGAGTGGACAAAGGAGATTTACTGTGCTTCATATGAAACCTAAGACCTTACATATATAGGGCATGTACTCTATTACTTAAGTTACATCCTCTCTAAATGGTGTCTTTACAATTTTTAATATATACTACCATGTCATCATAAATTATGATTTTCCTCTGTATTTTTAAATACTGATTCCTCTTATTTTTATTTTCTTATCTCACTGACCTGGATAGGACTTCCAATCAGGTACTTGAGAATAATGGTTAATAGATATCCTTGTATTTTAAGTGATCTCAGGGGAAAAGCTTCAGTTTTTCAATACTAAGCGTGATGTTAGCTGGAGTTAGTTATGTAGGTCCTATACTGTAATAAGTTATGTTCCCATTATTTTTTATTGATAGCTTTTATCATAGTCTTCTTAAATGATGTCAATATATGTATACATTGATAAAATCATATGATTTTTATTCTTTTGTTGATGTGGTATATTACATTAATTTTTTATATGCTGAAACACCCTTCTACTCCTAAAACATATCACAACTTGGTCATGATGTATGATACTTTTCATGTACTGCTGAATTCAATTTGCTGAAGTTTTTGTTCATTTGCTTGTTCTTCTGTCAGAATGAACTTACAAACTCACGTATGCAAGTCAAGTGCTGTATCAGTAAGTCAAATCTCAGGCATCTTGAAATTTCTGCCACAATGTTCACAATGGACATTAGAGAAATTCTTCTTTTAAAATAAAGAATCAAGCCCCGAGTCATCACCCATGAACAGCCTCTCTAACTCCTGATCAAATTGCTGAAAGGCCATGATCCCAGAGACTCAGAAACAAATACCAGAACCCAGTGGCTTTTGGCAGAAATCCCTTCAGATTTAATTATTAAAAGTCTAGAATTTCAAAATTGCGAGGCTGCTAACACGACAACACAACATCCTATGCTATTCATAATCAGCAATAGGAAACATAGTGTCTAATGTTGCCTTTTCGGCAGATCTAAGTGTTGGGGAAAAATTTCAAATAACAATGGTGGGCCTGGTGTAGAAAGAGAGTAATGTGGACATCATCTGCCACACAGGTAGGGGGAGGGTGTGGGATGGAGGGTATACTGGGGTTGTTGGTGGTGGGAAATGTGCACTGGTGAAGGTGTGCACAGGTGTTTCATTATTGTATGACCAAATCAAATGTTTTTGAAATATACAATATACCAAGATTGAATCAGGAAGAAACAGAAGAGATGAATAAAGTAGTAAGAAGACTGAATCCATAATTTAAAAACTCCCAGTGACGAAATTCTCAGGACCACAAGGATTCTTTGGTGATTTTAACTAAGGTTTGCAGAAAATTAATAGCAATTATTCCAAACTCTAAATAATTTGAGCAGTGCTTTCCAAGTCATTTTGTAAGATAAGCATTGGTCTGACAACCATGCCAGGAAAAGAAAAAAGAATATCACAGATTAATATTCCTGGTAATCATAAACGCAAAGCCCCTCAAACTGAATTCACCAGAACATTAAAGTGATCATTTGCCATGATCATTTGGGATTTAACCCTGGGATGCCAAAATCCCTGGAGCACAAAGATGCAAAGAATTTATAATATGTTCACAAATGGAATACCAATCTGCAACTTAAAATGCAAAAATCTCACCTTTTGCACAACATGAATGGAATTTCAGTTTATGTTAAATAAAATTAAGTCAGAGTAAAATCCAAATACCAGATGGTTTCTCTTATGTGTAGAATATAAAATAAATGAAGGAGCAAAATACAACAGCAGTAACAAACCAACAGCAGCAACAAAAAAACCTCCTAGAGCATTATATTGTATCCATAACAAGCGATACAAAACACATCGTCTAGCATTACATTTTTGGCAGATATGAGAGGTGGTGAGATTGCTCTCGAAATATTGAAGGTAATTCAAGTAGAGAAAGAAAGTACTGTTCAAATTGCCTGCCACACAGGCAGGGGGAGGTATAGAATGGGAAGAGGGGAAGAATACTGGGGATTTTGGTGGTGGAAAACGTACAATGAATGGTGAAGGGATGGGTGTTTAATGACTCTATGATCAAAGCTCAAATATAAAAGTTTTGTTACTGCACCTCACAGTGAATCAATAAAAAATAAAGAAAGAAAATAAAGAAAATTAAAATCTGAAAGTCTTATTTATTCAAAGTTACCATATCCTAAAGCAATTTGAACCAAAAGTCAGCTTACTTGACCAGCATCTTCACTATTTACAGTGGGGGTTTTTTCCTAGTTAGGCTATTACTTATTATTCTCTAAGTCAATACATGTTTTCAACCTTATAATCTTTCTTAATAATAAGTCTCTATGATGAAAACCAACTGCAGAAATCAATATAGTATGCCTGAAAGAGAAGGCATCTACCCTGGCTATAAATGATAAATCAACCATATCATCTCTTGTGTAAATTATGAATAAGAAAGTCAGAAAGAGAGAGTGTGAGCTGAACAACAATAAATATGACCATAAGGAAGTTTTAAAAACAACAGTATTAGAATTGAGAAATAGTAAAAGACATCTACATGGACCATACAGAAAATAACTATGGTCATCAGAATATTCTAAAGATCATTATGAATAACTTTATACAAATATATATAACACAATCACCAAATGTTTAAAGTTTACAATCAACTGGTTTTCAGTATGTTCATAGTTGTGATATCATCACATAAATGAATTAAAAAACAATTCATCACCCCAAAAGAAACTACATTTTATATTAGGAGTCATTTCCTGATTTCCATCCTTATCTACAAATAACTTTGTCTCTATAGATTTGCTTATTCTAACACTGGACAATAGAAGCATATATTACGAAGTCTTTTTTTTTCTAAGATTATTTCAGTTGTTATTATCATTGAATTCAAGTTAACATTTGTAACAAAACTAACATTTATAACAAAATATTCTTCTGCATTAATAAACTTTATTTATAGTACAATTCAGCTGGGCTGGAGCGATAGCACAGTGGTTAGACGTTCGGCTTTCACGTGGCCGACCTGTCTTCGATTCTTCTGCCCCTCTCGGAGAGCCTGGCAAGCTACCGAGAGTATGGAGCCCGCACAGCAGAGCCTGGCAAGCTACCCGTTCGTACAGGATATGCCAAAAACAGTAACAATAAGTCTCTCAATGAGGGACGTTACTGGTGCCCACTAGAACAAATCGATGAGCAATGGGATGACAGTGGCAGTGACAATTTGGCTGGTGGGCATCTCACACATACACACTTTAGGTGTTATAAGTAATGCTGTTATGGGGATTTCTGTATGAAGTTGCTTCTTTCCAATTTTTATTTAAGTACAATGTTTTTTATTTGGAGGCGTGTTTGTTTTGGGGTCATACCCAGCTGTGCCCAGGGCTGATTCCTGGTTCCACACTCAGGGATCACTCCAGTGAGTTCTGAGGTACCAGAGATTGAACCCGGGTCTGCCTCATGCAAGGTAAGTACCCTACCTGCCATACTTCCTCTCTGTCCCCGAGGTACAATTTTGACAAAACTGTTGGTTGACTGAGTTTGAGTTTGATGTATACAATGTTCTGACACCACATTCATCACCTGAGTGCCAACTTCCATCCACCAATGTCCTATGGTTTCTTCCAATCCACTCCAATCTCCCTTGGAAAGCTCAGTTCCAGAGGCTAATTTTTGAGTGTTGTGACCACTGGTCATTTATTATCTCTTTATATCCCTCATATAAGAGAGATAAGTCTGCATTTTTCTTCTTCAGATTGACTTCACTCAGCATAATACCCTCTAGTTCCATACAAAAATTGCATAATTTCATCTTTTCTTTTAGCTGAATAATAATTCACTGTATATCATATGTCACAACAATAAAAGTACTCTTGTCCTTTTAACAGTCTTGTTCTATAGGCTCTCTAGTTATGAGAGTGAGTTTACTTACCTCTATTTTCTGCCACATTTTTAGCATATGTGCTGCCCAAGCGAGCACTCTGTTGCATTTTTAAACAGAAACCAGTATTATCTGAGGAAATCTGAGGAGATCCCTTATTCTGTCAACTTGGAAAACCATCATAAGTAAGAATAAATATTTTGCAGGAGGGGGAATTAAAAAGTTTTAAATACCAAGAAAGACTGAAAATCAGGTAGGTGAGTTGTCTCCCTTCTAGTCTTGTTTTGCTTCTATGGCTTAGTGGTGCCCATGGGCATCCAGTGGTGCCCATGGGTACTTCTAGCATGCTGCGTCACTCCTGGCAGTGACTGGGAGACTCTGTGATTCCGGGAACCAAACCCAAGCTTCCTACAAGCCTCCTACTAGCCCTATGGGAAAGCTTCCTGATCTTACAGTCTATGAAAAAGCTATTGCCTCAACAGTTGTGGCAGTAGTACTCACGAGGGGCCCAAAGATGAAAGAGAAATAGCATATAAAACTTGTAGCATATATATCGAAAATCAACCAACAATTAGAAAATCTAAAGAACACATCTCATTCACAATAGCAAATGACATTATAAGAAATATATAACCCACATATCTGGAAACATTACTAAAACAAATACATTTAGTAGTTGGGGTATGGGAGAATGGAGAAGGAAGCAACAGGGATCTGTCTTCCATTCGAGATAGCAGCTGCATAGGCAGACTCGATTTTAGAATCCTGGTGTCTGTTGGAGAAACTTCCAGGAAGACTTGAATCATAAACTGTGGCTAATTCTGATCAAGTTCAGCTCTCAGCATAGCAGCTACCCAACCCTCTTGCAGAAGCAGTCTGCAAAGGGCATGCAGGAGCTGAACCTAATCTCCAAACAGATCTGTGTTCTGATCACCATCTGCGGGATGTTATCATAAAGATGTAGACAAAGATGTAGACAAAGAAGTGGGCTTCTAATGTTGCTCTACCTTGTACCGCTATTATAATCCCCTCAAACTCAGACTAAAGTAATTTCAAAGGAATTTTTAAGGCCTGGGTCCTGTTATTCCCTGATTCATTTACTGCTTTTCCCCATTTTGAGAACTAGCCACGGAAGACTAGTCATTAGAAAACAACTTCTTACATGGGGAAAATCTGAAAGTCACTGTGCATGCTTGAAAAATATCAGAAGTTTATACACAAGGCTGATTCTTTGCATAAAGACAGCATACAAACACCAAAAACAATTAAAAACAAGGAAAGTGAGAAATAGTGGTAAACTATGATTTCCAGAGTTACCACTTTATTAATCTAAAATGTATACTGTTCAACAACAACAAAAGATCACAAAACATAGAGTAGAAAATAAGATACCTTCAAGAACAAAATAAATGAGCAGAGACATTCCCTAGAAAAGATCTACTGGTAAATAGACAATGATTTTAAAACAATTCAAAGATTCTCAAAGATAAAAATAGAAAGTGTGGAGACAACGAAACAAAACTATGAAGATAATGACATATGGGATATATTAGTAAGGATGTAGAAAGTGTAAGATAAATTAAGAAGAAACTCTGCCGTTACAATCTAAAACTACCATTAATAACATGAAAGATTTACCAACACAAGTCAAAGACAGATATGAAAGGTAGAAAAAAGAACTGGTAGTCTAGAGTGATGGACAGTACATAGAGCATTTGCCTTGCATGTGGATGACTTAAGTTTGATCCTAGGCACCTAATATGGTTCTCGAGCCTACCAGGAATGACCCCTGACTGCAGAGTCAAGCAAGAATAAACTCTGGGCACCACCAGATGTGCCTCTCCCACAAAAAAACAAAACAAAACAAAATAACAACACAAAAGGAATTTATAACAGAAAAAAAAGGAAATTACTGAATAGTTTGAGCAAAAACCAAAAAGTACTGAACACAGAACAGAATCTAGGGGAACCCGTGAGATAAAATCAAGCAGAGATGGAGCAAGAGAGATACCAGCAGGTAGGGTGCTTGTCTTGCACACAACTGGTGTCCCCTGAGGAGTATCATCAGGAATGAGCCCTGAGCATAGACACAGGAATAAGCCTTGGGTATTGTTGGCTTTGGCCAAAAATCAAAACAAAATCAAGTCACTTTATGCTGTGAAAGTAAAAGTAAAACTGTGATAAAAAGAGAGAGGCACACGAGTGAGAGAAAGAGTGAGAGAGAGGGAGAGAAAGAGAGAAAGAAAGAGCATTCGAAAAATTGGTGGTTGAAAACATCCAAATTTGGAAACAACATGAATGTAAATATATAATATGTCCAGTGAAAATCAACTAAAGTAACATAAAATAAGCACAGTATAATCAAACTTTCAAAAGACAAAGACAAGGAGGAGATACAGAAGTTGGAAAAAATTGTTAGAAAAGATTCTAAGTAAGATAATCAGATTTCTCATCAGAAATTTTGGAGGATCCAAAACAAAAACATTTTAGCATCTTAAATGAATTCAAGATGCTAAAAGAAAAAAATGTCAACCACAAGTTTGTTATCCTGCAAAAAAGATCATTCAAAAGTGACAAAGTAGCATAATATGAGACAAACACCTAAGGACAGTAGAGATAAGGGCCAGGAGGATCACACCATGGCTTGGAAACTAGCCACAGGAGCTGGGGGAAAAGGAAGTTGGAACGCAGAAGAAACCACTAAGTAAAAGATGGTTGGAGGGATCGCCCAGGAAGATGTGTGCTGAAAGTAGACCAAGGACCAAACATGATGACCTCTTAGCATCTGTATTGCAAATCATAATGCCCAAAATTAGAGAGAGAGTAACAATTGTACCTGCCACAGAAGCAGGCTATGGGAAAGAGGTGGGGGGCGGAGAGCAGGTGGGACACTGGGAACAATAGTGGTGGAAAATGTGCACTGGTGGAGGGTGTTCAAACATTGTTCGACTGAAACACAATCATGCAAGTTTGTAACTGTATTTCCCGGTGATCCAATAAAACTATAAGAAAAAAAAGTGACAAATAAATTAAAACATTCCTAGAAAAAGAAAACTTGAGGGAATTTCATAATCACCATATTTACCATATAATAATTAAATATTCGCTCCGCAGGTAGGGCAATTGCCTTGCATGCAGCTGACCAGGGATCGATTCCTCCGCCCCTCTCAGAGAGCCTGGCAGGCAACCAAGAGTATCTCTCCCACATGGCAGAGCCTGGCAAGCGACCAGTCGTGTATTTGATATGCCAAAAACAGTAACAAGTCTCACAATGGAGACATTACTGGTGCCCGCTGGAGCAAATCGATGAGCAACGGGATGACAGTGATACAGTGATAATTAAATACTGACAAGAGACTTGCAATGTGGAATGGAAAGATGCTAGAGGATAACTAAAAATCACAGAAAGAAGTAAAAATATCAATAGAAATATAAATACATGGGCAATTAGAAAAGCCAGTGTAAAAACAAAAGTCCGTAGTTAATTTTGCTATCAGCGTAATTTAAGAGACTAATACTCTTAAAGGACAAAAACTAGTTCTAGATTAAATGCTATTATTACTATAACGTTGATCTGTAATTCCAAATCATGTTTGCCATATGATTTAGTAAAAGCTGTATTTAAACTACAAGGAATGTCAAAATCATGTATTTGCTGCAACATAGCTAGAACTGTAAGATATCAAGTTGAGTGAAATAAGTCAAAAAAGAAAGACATATATAGCCTGATCTCACTTATCTGTGGAATATAGAATACTGGATGAGGAAATGCATTATAATAAAAGTGGGATGCTTAGATCAGCCTTGAAATAGTGTCTAGAGGGGAAACAGAGAAGGAAGGAAATCAAGTGGGGGAGAAGAGAATAAGAACTAATGGTGTAACAGGCACCAGAGCCTCAGCTATATCAATGATATGAGTGAGGGGTATAGCCATATACCCAAAACACATTAAAGAGAAATGAAAACATGAGACCTAAGCGGCAACCACCGGAACTTTATAATGTACCTGTCAAATCAAGCAGGGGCAGCGAGGGGTTGGGGTGGGGAGGGGATCTAGAACACTGTTGGAGGGAAGTTGACACTGGTGGAGGGATTGGTGTTGAATTACTGTATGCGTAAAGTGCAATGATCAGTAACTTTGTATATCATGGCTCTTTAATAAAAATTTAAAATAAAAGCTACATTTAAGAACATTATCAGGTGGAGTGGGAGCAATAGTACAGTGACATGTCATTTGGCTTACATGTGGCCACCTAGGGTTCAATCTCCAGAGCCACATATTGTCCCCTGAGCCCTGCCAGGAGTGATCCCCCACCAAACACAGTTAGGAGTAATTCCTGAGTACAGGAGTAAGCCCTAAATATCACCAAGTGTAACTGGTGTAATTGGCCCCAAAATTAAATAAAATAAGTCAATTTTATTTTTTTTAAAAAAAGCAACTACAGAGAAAAGGAACACAAATTTTCTTTCATGTATTCATAAGACATTAATGCATGTAGTAACAAAGCAGAATATTGTATCATATATTAAGAGATATTTCTAATCAAAACCTAAAAAGATAAATCTATTCTAAATCTAACTTGATAAACAAATAACACATATTTTCCATAGTTTTAACTTCTCTAAATGTGATAATTCTTAAATAGGGGTACATAAAAGGTGCTTAACTTTAACGTATATGCCGCCAATATGCTAAACTTACACATATCCATTTAGTTATCTCAAAAACCCTAAAAGTCAATATTAACTCTTTTTTTAATATGCCAGGGATGAACAGCAGATCTCATGCAAGCAAGGAATGGGCTTGACTGCTGAATCACACTTCAGGCCCAAAACTCAATAATATTATTCCTATTTTAAATATGGGTAACCAAGACTCTGAGAGAGTAACTAATGTGATAAATACCATTATAACATTAATTCTGACTTCTTTTGAAAATGGAAATTTATTTCAGTACAACTACTATACTTGATAACAATGCCAACACAACTTATATTTTATACTTTCTTACAAGCCATTTTATCCAAAAGAAACATGGTAAAGTCCAACACTGCGCCTCACTGAAGTGCACGTGGGAATCCTGAGAAACACATAGTGCATTTCACTGTGTCAGGTGTGAATCACATCCTTTCACACAAGTGCTACAACTTTCCTTCAGATTTTAGTAAACACGTCCATCTCTCAAAAATAACCTCATAATCTTACAACCCTCTAATTACCCACTTCTACAGAGGAAAATGTAACTTACAACATAAAGTGCTAAATGTATTACAGTACTCATTTGCTAAATCCTTAGCATATATGAAATTTTTTATATGTCACCAACAAAGGTTTGTAAATTATATCATAACCTCACATTCCCACAAATCCTAGGGTCTCTTCACATTGTGATTTTGCATAGGACAATGACTGTTTTTAACAATTATATTGAACTGCAAAGATAGTACAACACATAGTATGCTTGCCTTGCATGCAGCTGAGACAGGTTTGATCCCTAGCACCCCATGTGGTCCCCCGAGCACTGTGAAGAGTTATCCCTGAATGCATAATCAGGAGTAAGTCCTGAGCACAGTCAGCTGTGACACAAAAAAACAAGAGAGAGAAAAAAAAACAACAGAAAAACAACAACCAAATTGCATTATGGCAGAACTAACCATTGAGTAGTAGAAGTTTGCTCTAGTACACTCATTTCAAAGCCAAAACTCTTAATAAGTAGGATCTCCATCTTCATCTCTTGCATATGTTTCTGATGTTGATCAAAACAACTTTCAATAACAAAGTAAAAAATAAATAGTGGCATAATAATAATTGATGCTTCTAAAGTCTGTGCAGGAACCATAATTCACTATTAAATAGAAAAAAAAGATTATACATATCCATTTATAAAGACAGGTCTAAAGTGATTGCTAGACAGTCACAAAGTATTGTATTCAGGAGTGACCAAGTCATTAGGTTCCCTAACTAAAACAGATTTTAAAAGTTAACAATGCACTGTCACTGTCACTGTCATCCTGTTGCTCATCGATTTGTTCGAGTGGGCACCAGTAACATCTCTCATTGTGAGATTTATTGTTACTGTTTTTGGCATATCCAATACGCATGGGTAGCTTGCCAAGCTCTGCTGTGCGGGCTCCATACTCTCGTTAGCTTGCCGGGCTCTGCCGAGAGGGGCAGAAGAATTAAACACAGGTCGGCCACATGAAAGGTGAACACCCTACCGCTGTGCTATGGCTCCAGCCCAAAAGTTTACTCACTTCGGGGCTAGAGCAATAGCACAGCGGATAGGGCATTTGGCTTGCACACTGCCAGGAGTAACCCCTGTGCATCGCCAGGCATGACCCAGAAAGCAAAAGCAAAAAAAAAATTTACTCACTTCAATAATTTTATTTCTATCTTACTAATGAGATAGGAATTATAATTCTCAACTTATCTAACCACACAATCAATAAATCACATTCTACCTAATAAAACATATTCAAGTAATTACAAATTTTATTTGGTCTTTATTCACCTAAAATGGGGAAATATAGGTCATATAACTTAAATTCCTAGTAAATGTCAACCTCAGTTCATCTTTATATTTAAAATAATCTCAGAACAAAAGGGTTCTGCCACAGAGGTGTGGTGGGGGGGATGGGATGGAGGTGGGAGGGATGCTGGGGTCATCGGTAGAGGAGAATGGGCACTGGTGGAAGGATGGGTACTCGAGCACTGTATGACTAAAACACAAGGACAAAAATATGAAAATCTGTAACTGTACCCTCACGGTGATTCATTAATAAAAAATAAAAAATTTTTAAATAATAAAATAAAATCATCTCAGAATAACAGATATTTTTACTCAGAAAATAGTGAAGGGGAAAATATTTTAAGTTATCTAGTCCAGTAATTTAAAATTACTTCAACCATTTTTAATAGTTGTTCAAATATTTTTCTTATTTAAACTCTTAGCTTGTTTTTTGAAGAATCATAAATTTTTGCAATTGTGTGCCCCTTTCCTTGTCCTCCAAAACTTAGAAATCAATGTAGCCAAGGAAGTAAAAACAAGACTGGGGAGGAAATGCAGCCCAGCACGTGCCTAAACCAACTATGTTTGGACTCAAATACCACATGGCTCTGAAGTACTGTGGGGTGTGTCCTTGGGAGCCACCCAGAGCACCGCCAGTTGTGGCAACACCTGAATGGGCCTGGGGACCCCCAGCACATAGGACCCAAGCACCTCTGTATTCATAGCTCCTAGCACTGACCTGCACACTTGGCGGTTACGGACAGCGGGGAGAGGCCCCTGGGTCCACTAAACACTATTTGGGAACCATCTTAAAACAACAAAAAGAAGGGGCTGGAGTGATAGCACAGCGGGTAGGGCGTTTGCCTTGCATGCGGCCAACCCAGGTTCGATTCCCAGCATCCCATATGGTCCCCTGAGCACCGCCAGGGGTAATTCCTAAGTGCATGAGCCAGGAGTGACCCCTGTGCATTGCCGGGTGTGACCTAAAAAGCAAAAAAAAAAAAAAAAAAAAAAAAGAAAGTGAAAACAAAAGGACCCGAGTGAGACTTATATTTGCTGGATATGATAACCCCATCTGGGAGAAGTCACCTTGTTATATTCTTTAGGCTCTCACTGGGCCAACAGACCAGTACAAATGCCTCTGTACTGATAAGGCCCAAGCTGGATGATGCTATCAGGGCAAACTGTCTGATGGAGTCCTTCTCAACCTCCAGTTATCCTTCTCCTCAATACCATATCAAAAATGTACTATTTCCTGCACACGTGGCATATGATTATGTATCACTGTCACTGTCACTATCAGCCCGCTGCTATCAATTTGCTTGAGCGGGCACCAGTAACCTCTCCATTGTGAGACTTGTTACTGTGTTTGGCATATCGAATACGCCACGGGTTGTTTGCCAGGCTCTGCTGTGCAGGTGGGATACTCTCGGTAGCTTGCCAGGCTCTACAAGAGGGGAGGAGGAATTGAACTCAGGTCAGCATCGTCCAAGGAAAATGGCCTACCCACTATGCTCATGTATTTACTCATGTAACACCAAAAAACAAAAAACAAAACAAAACAAAAATACACACCACATTATTGTAAAGATAGAACTATATATACTATTATTTTATCTATGGAATGAATTAAGTTAAGGTTTATTTGAGTCATGCCTAGATGTACCGTAAAATAGTCTTAGTCAAATAATTTTTGTTTATATTATACAATTTGGGTTATATTATACAGTCCACTTTGTTGTTAAGGGCTCATGCAGCTGCTTAATCTTTCATTTAGCAATCATTGATTAAGGAAGTGCAGGTATGATCATGTATGTCTACTATAAAGTCTTCAACTAAGCATCTCTAAGTTTTTCCTTTTAAATATTCACTATTCGGGGTTTTGGGCAACAGAACAGCAGTAAGGTGCTTGCCTTACATGAGACAGACTAGGAGCCTACCCCCAGCACCCCATGGGGTCCCCCAAGCACCCTCAGGAGTAATTCCTGAGTTCAGAACCAAAAGTTCAGAGCCCTGAGCATCACCAGATGAAACCAAATGAAACAAATATCTGCAACTTCCAGAAAATTTACAACAAAATATCACATATGGTCATTTTTAAACAAATCATTTCACTGATTAAAATTTTTAGACATCTATTTTCAGTTAAATCTTTTCACTAATATTTCTTGCCACATGTGCCTGTAGGAACCTCTCGATTTATTTTTAAAGACTTTTGTTGAATTTTACTATGTAATGACTTAAAGGTTGAGGGACATGCTATGTATTTCAGTTTCATTAGGCTTGAAAGTGTTAAAGGAAAACCAAAGAGAGCACTTAAGGATTCCGAGAGCATGCTTTGCATGAAGGAAGTCTGCTTTTAATCCCAGGCATTGCATAGTCCTCAGAGAACAGCCAGAAATGACCCTAGGTAGTGCAAAGTCAGAGTGAAAAACCAAAACAAAAAAAAACAGAAACAGAAGTGTAAAGGCCTCAATTTAGTAATTACATAGCTATCTAAAGGTAAATGTCTCTATGTACTTTTAAAATTCTTAATCATCAATGATTAAAATTACTAGAATCAGTCACCCAAATCATGTCTGGAAACATGAATATTTGGAGAGGCTCTGAAGCTAACAAACAAGAAGTCTCCTTTAAAAGAGATATTTACATGTAAACAACTCCTATAAGGGCATTCTCTGAATCAAGAGAAAAGACAGAACTTAGCAGGTGATTTTCTTTTCTTATTCCCCATTTTGGTTATGAACTTAACCAGCTTCCACTTATTCTTCCCGAAGTCCTATGTGCTAGTTAAACTATTTAAAATCTAATCACTGCTTTAAAAAACTAAAAAGGGAGCTGAAGTGACAGTACAGCGGGTAGGGCGTTTGCCTAGCATGCAGTGAACCCAGGTTCGATCCCTAGCATCCTATATGGTCCTCCGAGCACAGCCAGAATTCCTGAGTGCAGAGGCAGGAGTAACACCTGTGCATCGCCAGGTGTCCCAAAAAGCCAAATTAAATTGAATTAAAATAATTAAAAATATAAAAAATGAAATTATAAAACAGGATTATCTTGTGTTAATATGGTACCCTAGCACTAAAGTAATGTAGGAATAATAGTACTGTCTACACTCTAGTCTTTTCTATGAAGCAGGGCATATTAAAACACATAATATTAAAAAATCACAGTATATTCAGGATTGTGAGAGATACAATGTCTAATCCAAACAATTACTTCCAGAACTATAATTATTTCCAGATGAAGAAAAGGACTTCAGCTATTTAGATGCTGTTTTCTTAATAGGTTTAATTCAGAATAGCTTGATTTCTTTATTGTTCATTATTCAAAGACTATTTCCTTCACATTTATATATATAAAATAAAGAATCTGAAAAGAATTAGAAACCTACTGAACACATGTCTACCCTACCTCCACAGAGAACATAACAACCTCAGAGTAAAAATGATTTTGTTTCTATTTTTAGGCTACACCCAGTTGTGGTGAGGGCTTATTCCTGGCTCTGAGCTCAGGGATCATTCCTGGCAGTGCTCGGAGATCAGATGTGGCACCAGGGATTGAACCCAGGTCGGCCGTGTGAAAGGAAAGCACCCTGCCTACTGTACTATCAATTTGGCCCGAAAAATAATTTTCTAAGTTTTTTTTCTGCATTTGAGCACATCCTACCTAGTCTTAACTTGTGTTTTCAACTATCAATACTGGAAAGATGACATATTACTAACATATAACTCTAAATAAAATTTCAAAATAAGTATGTGCTTAACAGACACATTGTGGAAACTCATTTTATATACTATCTGAAGCTATTATAAAAATTGGAAACTCATTTTAAAATCATAAAAAGTGGAGGATGAAGCTTATGAGGATTATCATAAATTATCATAAAAACTGGAGGATGATGCTTACTTTTTTGCTGAAAAGCCTATTCAGCAAATAATAACTAAATGATAAAAAAATAAATAAAGCATGTAAAACAATTATCAGGGTTAAGAAAGATCATTTACACCAAAATGCCTTGATACATAAATATTGAACAAATAATTTCTGTGGAGAAGATAGCTTATGATTTGTAATTTGAAGACTATAACTAAGAAGAATAGTATGCAAAAATTAGTGGAAAAAAAGCTAAAAAGAAACTTGCTAAGCTGATTAGAACCTTGAGTATGCTTATTATAACTAACTTTCCAATTAACATATATAGGCTACATTATTTCTGCATGGTATCAAGGAAATTTTACAACTGACTATTCCTTTTTAATGAATGAACCAAAATAAGGGGTAGAAAACAAATTCCTAGATACAAAGTTACTGTGTTGAAGTGAAAAGCAATGGCATTGAGGTGGAGCAGAGGTTAACATAAGACAGTCGTACAGCCAGGAGTTTATATATTATATAACAACCCACTAAGCCCACAAATACACCAGTTCACTTCTGAAATATCTATCATGACAAATAATTCATCTGACTTTCAAATACAACCATAAAGATAAATCCAGTACTTCTTAGAGTAACAATATATTTATAATTATTTAGATTGATCTATTTGTGCTCTAGAATAAAAATAATTATAATAAAAATAGTATTAAATGGCTTGTCAAGAAACAGTCAAGACAACAGATCACATGGCCAATAATTATGCTACCAACCGACATGGAAGTTATAATCAATTCATTTTGCATACAAACTTGTTTCCCTCAGCATGAGAGAAGCAGAACCAAGGAAACCCACATCCTAAGCCACAGAATAGAACCACCTGGTCCTGTTCTTATCACAGGATGGCAAAAATCATTTCAATCCCCAAAAATGTCATGCAGACATCCTCAAAATTTGTATAGTTTTTTAACTAACAAAACCTGTGCATCCTTCCTGAGTTTTAGAACAGTCAAAGGTTCGATGCAAACACTTCTAGGGATAGTATTGCTACCACACCTAAAGGGAGAGGCCCAATGGCTGAGAGTGTCTCCCCTTCTTTCCCTGTCTTTCTAATATAATTATGATTTCAAATGTTGTCTGGGATCCGGGCTTCTACAAACATTTAAATAAATGCTAAGCCTTTAGTATTCACCCATCAACTGGAAGAAAAGAAAAATTTATGAAAACAAAAATTAAATATTTAATTTCATGATAGTAATTACAAGCAGTATAAGGATAAACATTATAACCTGGGCCTTTCTCTAAAAACATATATTCTTTGTGGCAATAAAAAAGGGTATTTCCTGAACCGGATATAAGAAAATTTATAGACATTAACTTGAAAGATTAATCTGTAATAATATTTTATTTTTAAATAAAAAATAATCCCATGGCTTTATATACCAAAATTTATTGATAAAAAAGTTCTAATTCTGATCAACTCAAGATATACATGTATGAAATTAACAATATTTCACCTCTGACATTTTATCTTTATTAACTGATCAGAAAACACTAATATGTGAGCAAAATATGACTTCCTATCATTTTCAACAAAGTGCAATTTTTTATTTTTTTTCTTCTTTTTTTTTTTTTTTTGCTTTTTGGGTCACACCTGGCTATGCACAGGGGTTACTCCTGGCTCTGCACTCAGGAATTACTCCTGGCGGTGCTCAGGGGACCATATGGGATGCTGGGATTCGAACCCGGGTCGGCCGCGTGCAAGGCAAACGCCCTACCCGCTGTGCTATCGCTCCAGCCCCAAAGTGCAATTTTTTGATAAAATATAATTTTACTTTAATAAACATACTAGTATCTTTCTTTTTCCTGCAACTGAACCTCTTTATTATTCAATTATGTTTATATACACTGCTTTCAGAAGTTTTCAGTGATGAAAAGAGTTTTCAGTGATGAATAGTTTTACACGTACTATGAAAAGAGAATGCCAACTTTTATATTTTAAATTCTTATTACCTTAATGTTTGTATTAAAATTAATTTTCAAAAATAAATATAACATCTATGGGGCTGGAGAGATAGTACAGTAAGTAAGGCGTTTCCTTTGCACCCAGCAGACCGGTTTCAATTCATGGCATCTCATATGCTGCCTGGAGCACCACCAGAAATGATGAGTAAGTGCAGAGTTAGGAATAATTCTAAGCACTGCCAGGTGTGGCCCCAAAACAACAGCAACAAAACCCAAATATTTCCCTTATAACATGTCAACACACCCCTCTCATTGTAACCCTAGATGCATAATACAATCTACAGATTTAAAATATATACCAATGTCTGAATTCCAACAGATGATCCTGATTCACTGGTGAAGGTAAGGAAATAGGTCTTGATATTTTTTAAAAAGACTTTCAGATAATTTAGTCAAGGATGAGAAACATTGTTCTAAACCATAAACATACATGGATCTGAGGAATCAAACCCAAGTTAGTCATGTGCAAGGCAAGTGCCTGACCTACTTTCTCTCTTGCCCTCTTTTAAAAGCCTTTAAATTGAGTTGAAACCTACTAAAACCTTCTTTATAAAATGTTCTTAGAAGTAGATTACATCATGATAGAATCATGCAGATAGGCCCATAAAGCATTATTAATCTATATAGTTGTCAATTAGAAATTCTGTGTTTTCAATCTCAGATTATTAGTTTTACTTCTGTCACAACCTTATCAAACTACACAATGTTTCATTAAATTATTTTATTTATTCTTTGCTTAGCTATTTATAATGAGACACATATCCGGTTTTTCTTTATCATATTCATTATCAAGTGGTAGGTTTGCCCTGCTGTTGAATTATTTTACTTTTCATTTATCTTAGAAATGTAAGAAAAAATAATAACATTTCGGTTCAATCGGTAATGCTAGGAAATCCTTACAATTACTAATCTGAGCTTTTATTTCTGAAAGTAGAACTGGAAGCTATAGTTTAAAACAAACATAAGTGTTCAATGCTGGGACCATTGGTGGTGGAAAATGGGCACTGGTGGAGGGATGGGCACTCGACCACTGTATGACTGAAATGCAAGCACGAAAGTTTGTAAGTCTGTAACTGTACCTCATGGTGATTCACTAATAAAATTTTCCCCCAAGGAATTTAAATTTATTTTTTAAATTAATTTATTTTTTAATTAGTGAATCACCATGAGGGTACAGTTACAGATTTATACATTTTTGTGCTCATGTTTCCCTCATACAAAGTTCGAGAACCCATCCCTTCACCAGTGACCATTCTCCACCACAAATAAACCCAGCATCCCTCCCACCCCCTCTTCCCATCTCCCCCCACCCCACCCTGCCACTGTGGCAGGGTATTCCCTTTTGTTCTCTCTCTCTAAATAGGTGTTGTGGTTTGCAATAAAGGTGTTGAGTGGCCATTGTGTTCAGTCTCTAGTCTATATCCAGCACACATCACCCTTCCCCCCAAGTGGCCTCCAACCACATTTTACTTGGTGTTCCCTTCTCTATCTGAGTTGCCCTCTCCCCAGCATGTGAGGCCAGCTTCCAAGCCATGGAGTCAACCTCCTGGTACTTATTTCATACTATTCTTGGGTGTTAGTCTCCTACTCTGTTATTCTATATTCCACAGATGAGTGCAATCTTTCTATATCTGTCTCTCTCTTTCTGACTCATTTCACTTAGCATGATACTTTCCATGATTACCCACTTATATGCAAAGTTCATGACCTCATTTTTTCTAACAGCTGCATAGTATTCTATTGCATAGATGTACCAAAGTTTCTTCAACCAGTCATCTGTTCTAGGGCAGTCGGGTTTTTTCCAGATTCTGGCTATTGTAAATAGTGCTACAATAAACATATAAGTGCAGGTGTCATTTTGACTATCCTTTTTTGCTTCTCTGGGATATAGTCCCAGCAGTGGTATTGCTGGGTCAAATGGGAGCTCAATTTCTAATTTACTAATAAAATATTTTTAAAAAAATAAGTGATCCAAAATCTATTTGTAGATATTTAACTACAGAAATTTAGGGTCACTGAGTAATTTATGTTATTCTCATCAGATAAATAGGCATAACTTCAAAATATCATTTGAGGCCCGATTTCTGCCGTAACGGTAGGCCCAACTCCACATCTCAGACTCTCTGCTGGCTCCTCCACCTTGAGGTAAGGTTAACATCCTGGCTTCGCCACCAGGGTCTCTGGGATCTGCAAGAGGCTTCCGTTCCCTTCCAAGGGGCTTCAAGAAGTTTCTGCAGCTGACTGCCACCATCTCAACGGCCCACCTCCACACCTCCTAACTGTGTGGCCACATATATGGCCATATGAGTTCCTCACCACACCTCAAATTTTTCATACATACCTCCAATCACTGGGTGAAAACAGTCAAGAAAAGAAAAGAAATACCCAGCCTCATTCCCTAATTTAGAGGCTAACTTTAAAGATTCCACCTCAGCACAGAAGAAACAACGGCAAATACAATGGTGAAGGTTCACAGAACCCCCCAAGCTCAAGGACTGAAAATAATTGATATAGAAAGCTCTACCAGATGAAACAAAGAGCTGGTTCTTCGAGAAAATAAATAAGATTGATAAACCGCTAGCAAGACTCACAAAGAAAGAAAAAGAGAAAACCCTAATAAACCGAATCAGAAATGAAAAGGGGGACATCACAACAGAAACCAAGGAGATTCAAAGGATCATCAGAGACTACTTTGAAAGTCTGTATGCCACGAAGCAAGAGAACCTAAAAGAAATGGACGAATTCCTTGACTCCTACAATCTCCCAAGACTGAGCCAAGAAGACGTGAAATACCTCAATAGGCCCATAAATATCAAGGAAATCGAAACTGTAATCAAAAGTCTCCCCAAAAACAAAAGCCCAGGTCCAGACGGATTCACTGGCGAATTCTTCCAAACATTTAAAGAAGACTTGTTGCCAGTTCTCCACAAGCTTTTCCAGGAAATTGAAAAGACAGGAACCCTTCCGAACAGTTTCTACGAGGCACATATCTCCCTAATACCAAAAGCAAACAAAGACACCACTAACAAAGAAAACTATAGACCAATATCCTTGATGAACACCGATGCGAAGATCCTCAACAAAATACTAGCAAATAGAATCCAACAACTCATCAAAAAGATCATACACCATGACCAAGTGGGATTCATCCCGGGGATGCAAGGATGGTTTAACATTCGGAAATCAATCAACATAATCCATCACATCAACAAAAGTAAAGATAAAAACCATATGATCATATCATTAGATGCAGAGAAAGCATTTGACAAGATCCAGCACCCATTCATGATAAAAACTCTCACCAAAATGGGTTTTGGAGGAACTTTTCTCAAGATAGTCAAAGCCATCTACCACGAACCTAGGGCAAGCATTATCATCAATGGAGAAAAACTAAGGGCTTTTCCTCTAAGATCGGGGACAAGGCAAGGATGCCCACTCTCACCACTTCTCTTTAATATAGGATTGGAAGTATTAGCAATAGCCATCAGGCAAGAAAAAGATATTAAGGGGATTCAGATCGGAAAGGAAGAAATCAAGCTCTCACTATTCGCAGACGATATGATTCTATACCTAGAGAAACTTAAAAGCTCTAGTAAGAAACTCTTAGAAACAATTGACCTATACAGTAAAGTCGCAGGCTATAAAATCAATACCCAAAAGTCCATGGCCTTCCTATATGCAAACAATGAGACAGAGGAAAGGGACATGAAAAAAGCAATCCCATTCAAAATTGTGCCCCAGAAAATCAAATATCTTGGAATCAGCTTAACTAAAGAAGTAAAGGACCTCTACAAAGAAAACTATATAACTCTACTCCATGAAATAAAAGAGGACATGAGGAAATGGAAACATATCCCCTGCTCATGGATAGGGAGAATAAACATTGTCAAAATGGCAATACTCCCAAAAGCATTATACAGATTTAACGCGATCCCTATAGGGATACCCATGGCATTCTTCAAAGAAGCGGAGCAAGCAATCCTGGAATTTATATGGAACAATAAACGCCCACGGATAGCTAAAACAATTCTTGGGAAAAAGATGATGGGAGGCATCACCCTCCCCAACCTTAAACTCTACTACAAAGCGGTAACAATTAAAACAGCATGGTACTGGAACAAAGGCAGAGCTGCAGACCAATGGAACAGGGTGGAATATCCCCCCACACAACCTCAAATGTATGATCATCTAATCTTTGATAAAGGAGCAAGAGATGTGAAGTGGAGCAAGGAAAGTCTCTTTAACAAATGGTGCTGGCACAACTGGACAATCACATGCAAAAAAATGGGCTTAGAACTCGACCTGACACCATGCACAAAAGTAAGATCAAAATGGATTAAAGACTTCAACATCAGACCACAAACCATAAGGTACATTGAAGACAAGGTCGGCAAAACCCTCCAGGATATTGAAGATAAAGGTATCTTCAAAGATGACACGGAACTAAGCAATCTAGTAAAAACAGAGATCAACAAATGGGACTACATTAAACTAAAAAGCTTCTGCACCGCAAAAGATACAGTGACCAGAATACAAAGACTATCTACAGAATGGGAAAGGATATTTACACAATACCCATCAGATAAGGGGTTGATATCAAGGGTATATAAAGCACTGGTTGAACTCTACAAGAAGAAAACATCCAACCCCATCAAAAAATGGGGCGAAGAAATGAACAGAAACTTTACCAAGGAAGAGATACGAATGGCCAAAAGGCACATGAAAAAGTGCTCTACATCACTAGTCGTCAGAGAGATGCAGATCAAAACAACCATGAGATACCACCTCACACCACAGAGACTAGCACACATCCAAAAGAACAAAAGCAACCGCTGTTGGAGAGGATGTGGGGAGAAAGGGACCCTTCTACACTGCTGGTGGGAATGCCGGCTAGTTCAGCCCTTTTGGAAAACAGTATGGACGATTCTCAAAAAACTAGAGGTTGAACTCCCATTTGACCCAGCAATACCACTGCTGGGAATATATCCCAGAAAAGCCAAAAAGTATAGTCGAAGTGACATATGCACTTATATGTTCACTGCAGCACTGTTTACAATAGCCAGAATCTGGAAAAAACCCGAGTGCCCTAGAACAGATGACTGGTTGAAGAAACTCTGGTACATCTATACAATGGAATACTATGCAGCTGTTAGAAAAAATGAGGTCATGAACTTTGCATATAAGTGGATCAACATGGAAAGTATCATGCTAAGTGAAATGAGTCAGAAAGAGAGAGACAGACATAGAAAGATTGCACTCATCTGTGGAATATAGAATAATAGACTATAATACTAACGCCCAAGAATAGTAGAAATAAGTACCAGGAGAATATTTCCATGGCTTGGAGGCTGGTCTCTCATTCTGGGTAACTCAGGGAAGGGACCACCAAGTAAAATGTGGTTGGAGGACATGTGGGGGAAGGGTGAGGCGGGTGGAATACAGACTAGAGACTGAACACAATGGCCACTCAACACCTCTATTGCAAACCACAACACCTAATCAGAGAGAGAGAACAAGAGGGAATTCCCTGCCACAGTGGCAGGGTGGGTTGGGGGGAGACGGGTCTGGGGAGGGGGGGAGGGATGTTGGGTTTACGGGTGGTGGAGAATGGGCACTGGTGAAGGGATGGGTTATTGAACTTTGTATGGGGGAAGCATGAGCACAAAGATGTATGGATCTGTAACTGTACCCTCACGATGACTCTCTAATTAAAAATAAACTAATAATAATTAAAAAAAAAGAAAAAAAAATAAATAAAAATTAAAAAAAAAATAAATTTTTCCAAGATAAAAAAAAAAAAAAAAAAAGAAAGCTCTACCAGTACCAAACAGCTCTGTAAATTCTCAAAGTGACTTAGGTAACACCATGCTGAATATGTTTAGTGATCTCAAAGAAATGATACCACAGGTTGTAAGCAATGTATAAGAAAGTATGAGAACCAAAAGGAGAAAAACTACAATCAGAAGGGACAGAAATGAAGAGTATCATCAGTGTCGCTGTCATCCCATTGCTCATCGATTTGTTCAAACGGGCACCAGTAATGTCTCTCATTGAGAGACTTGTTGATACTGTTTTTGGCATATCCAATACGCATGGGTAGCTTGCCAGGCTCTGCCGTGCGGGCTCCATACTCTCGGTAGCTTGCCGGGCTCTCCAAGAGGGGTGGAGGAATCAAACACGGGTCGGCCACGTCAAAGGCGAATGCCCTACCGCTGTGCTATCGCTCTGGCCTAAGATATAAAATAACACAATAGGCAACCACAGCAACAGAATAACGGCAGGTATGGAAAGTTCCAAGATGAGAGGGAGGTGATGCAGGAAATGTCTAGAAATGAAGATGGGAAAATGTCTGAAAAGAAATGTACGGTACACCAGAGAACTATGGATGGGTTCAAAAGGAACAAATTAAGAATCACTGGAGTCCCGAGAAATAAGAAAATAAATAAGATAAACTAGTTAAAGGAATCATCACTATATCACTGTTACCATCATTCAGTTGCTCATCAATTTGCTGGAGTGGGCACCAGTAATGTCTCCATTTTGGGGGGACTTGTTACTGTTTTTGGCATATTGATTATGGACTCTCCAAGAGAGACGGAGGAATCAACCCCGGGTTGGCCACATGCAAGGCAAAAGCCCTACCACTGTGCTATAGCTCCCTAAAGATTTCCCAGAGTTGAGGAATGCAGGTTCTGAGATCCAAGAGACGCAAAGGCTTCAAATGAAAATGAACTCAAACAGGAACCTGAGGAATACAGTAGCATGTATTACTATAGCAACAGACAGTACACATATACAGTATACAATATGCAGTATACTATACAGTAGTAATAACAGTAGCCAACAGCTGACCAAGGCTCAATTCCTAAGACCCCATATGGACCTTATACATTTATGTGCGTAGGTATCATCACCTCCACAATAGATAAATAAAACTTCTCATATTTGGGGTATTAAGAAACATATAGGGGGCTGGAGCGATAGCACGTGGGTAGGGCATTTGCCTTGCACGCAGCTGACCCTCGTTCGATTCCCAGCATCCCATATGGTCCCCCTGAGCACCGCCAGGAGTGATTCCTAAGTGCTGAGCCAGGAGTAAGCCCTGAGCATTGCCAAGTGTGACCCAAAAAAGCAAAAGAAAAAAAGAAACATATAAATGGCTGGTCCATACAACTGAACATTCATGAGAACAACGGTGGAAGGCAAAGGCCCTTGGAACACTGGTGGAGAGAAGCTGATACTCTGGTGATGGGTGTGACATTGGGACAATGTATGTATAAAAAGCATCATTAACAACACTGAAAATCTCAGAACCTTCCTAAAAAAAATGGTTTAATAAAATAACATTTGAGAGCTCAAGTAATGAAGCACAAATCTTGCACTTCTGAGGCCCTGGATTCAGTTCAATACCAGAAAACTGGCACCATCATAGAAATAGACAGTACACATATACAGTATACAATATGCAGTATACTATACAGTAGTAATAACAGTAGCCAACAGCTGACCAGGGCTCAATTCCTAAGACCCCATATGAACTTTATACATTTATATATATATATATATATATATATATATACACACGCACACATTTATATATATATACACATAACTGGCACTATCATCTCCTCCACTGAGACCAGTGCCTCACACATGCTTATGTGTTCATGACCTCCAGAACCCCTGGGTTTGGCTCCGGGGCCCCCATAATAACAGTAACATATGTATATGTATACGGGTATACATATATATACACACACACACATATACATGCAAATGTGTATACACACACATATATATGTACACAATTCCAAATGTAAATACTGCAATGGCTACTATTATGAAACATATCACTGTATCATTGTTGTACTGTTGTGCATCGATTTCCTCGAGCGGGCGCCAGTAATGTCTCATTCATCCCTGTAGCATTCATGGTTAGGGGAATGAGGCCCATTATTGTTACTTTTTTGGCACATCAAATATGCCATGGGTAGCTTGCCAGGCTCTGCCATGAGAGATTCTGCATTGCTCTCTTCCAGGAGCTTTTGTTTTATACTCTCTGGATCTGAAACATAACCATATACCTTTTAAATGGTTCAAACCAAGATCAGTGTAGGTAGATAAAGCTTACAGGAAATCAAAAGGGAATTTACAAAAAGATAGATCTATGGCAAGTATCTGGAAGAGCAGCATAACAGTAGGACTTCAGTGTACAAGGGAAAATATTTTAAAGCATGACTGTTTTCTTGAAAATTAGTCAAATATATAAATACTATGTCTTCAGTCAAGAGATGTAAAGATTTTCCATAAAAATGAAGGAGCACAACACACATAGATTCTGCTAGCATAGCAAAATCTGAAACTAAAAATATTGTTTTAGCTGGTAAAGCATTTTTTATACGTAAGTGAATTATGATGACTTTCCTAACGACCTGAAATGAATACTGAACTGACACACCAAAAACACTGTAAAATTCGTATGTTAAAAATGGAAGCGTGCAACGAGAAATTAATGTCACTACAAAGCAAAACAATAAAAAGGCAGTAAAACTATTCAGCAAAACAAAGAAGCTACATAACTTGTTGGAAGTTATGAGACAGGAAGTAAACAAAAATCATAAAAGTTTATGAGCAACAAGAGTAACAAAAGTAACAAGAATAACAAAAGCTTTCCAGATGATACTGAAAGCAAATGCTATTTTGACAGAGGCCTGAAAGATGACTTAATGGTGAAAGGCATTTGCCCAGTAAGTAAAAGACCTTGAGCTCAGACTCCAGTGCTCTCATCATGCTTTGAGACTATCCTGACAGCCCAAATCTTAGGGATCTCAGAGAGAAAGATCTTACTAGATGTCTCAGTGGCGTAGAAATTACCGGAGCAATTGTAGGCCATTAGTTTATTCCCCAGTACCACACATGTGAAGGTGGTCTGGTGCACCATGGCTCCCAGAGAGTAAAATAGATCCACCCCCGCCATTTGTTTTGAAACTCATATACCATTGGAGAAAAGGTGCCCTCTGTATAAGTGGAAAAGCTAAGTGAGTGCATAGCAAAGGGATACGGGCCCATGCTTTGCAGAGGCGGGGCCCAATTCAGTCTCTAGGACATATATTCCCCAACCATCACCAGGTATACCCCAGAAGGCCTCCAAGCACTGAAGGCTGTACTCTGATGTTCCCTGAGCACCACTGGGGTAGCCCTGGCATTTCCAGCACTGCAGGCCTAGTGGTTCCACATCCATGGGTCACAGCATTGGATTTTCCAGTCTAATCGTTTAAGACTGGCCAAGAGAGGTCTCTGAAGCCAGGAAGCATTGCTTAGGAGGAGCACAAAACCAGGTAAAAGTCTAACAAATTTTAAATGGTGAGTATGGGTCTCATTCACATATCAGGCCCCATCTCCCTCCCCAGACCATAATTTCACGCTAAGCAAAACCTTAATCCACTACAGAAACACGAAACCTCTTTGGTTCAGACTTCAATTGAAATTTACTAAAACCCAAGACCCCACATATGACAGGGCAACATTAGATTCCACTGAAGTAAGCTGGTGCACAGAGATGGACTCAAACCCAGGTGCAAAGGGTCCATCTAAGATTATATGTACACAAGTGAGAGGGCCGGAGCAATAGTACAGTGAGTAGGGCTTTTGCCTTGCACATAGCTGACCCGGGTTCAATCCCTGGCATCCCATGTGGTCCCCCAAGCACTGCTAAAAGAAATTCCTTCATGCAGAGCCTTCAGTAACCCCTGAGCATTGTCAGGTGTGACCCAAAAAGCCAAAAAAAATTAAAAAAAAACACCAAACCAAAATCCAACACTCGGTGTTAGAGAGATCGTACAACTAGTGTGGCTGATAGTTGCCCATCCAAGCATCACCTGGCCTGAGCTGTCAGATACGATCCAGGAGTACAGAGCCAGCAATAAAGGCCTAGGTACTGCTGGATGTGGCCCCTCCCCAAAACTATTTTAAAATATCCATACTTACATACAATTACATGCCTACTTAAATGGCTAAAATTTAAATGAGTACTGGCAAGGATCTGAAGAAAATAAAGGCCTCATACACTACTGAAGAATGACTAGAGGACAACATACCTTGGTTGCAAAATCTGCTTCCATTTGATTTAAACTTGAAGCTTTATAGTAACAGGCAAATACTTTTCACTTTAACCAGTTTCTAATTTAGTAACAACTAACAGACTTGTCACTAGTTTCTTGAAAATGAAGTTTACAAGCAGTTTTTTTTTAAGTGAATGCAAAAAGATACAACTTAACTGTGCCTTCAAAAAATCTTTTCATCCAAGCCAGAATCTGGAAAAAGCCCCAGTGCCTGAGAACAGATGACTGGTTAAACTTTGGTACATCTACACAATGGAATACTATGTAGCGGTTAAAAAAGATGAAGTCATGAAATTTGCACATAGGTGGATCAACATTGAAAGTATCATGTTAAGTGAAATGAGTCAGAAAGAGAGAGACAGACATAGAAAGATTGCACTCATTTTTGGAATATAAAGTAACAGAATGGGAGACTAACACCCAAAAATAGAAGAGATAAGTACCAGGAAGATTACTCCACAGCTTAGGAACCAGCCTCACATTCTAGGGGGAAAGGCAGCTCAGATAGAAAAGGTACCTCCAAGTAAAGGGTGCTAAGAGGGCCCGCTCAGGATGGAAGATGCGGGCTAAAAGTAGACTATAGACCTAACATGATGGCCACTTAATACCTCTACTGCAAACCACAACACCCGAAAGGAGAAAGAGAAAAAGGAAATGCCCTGCCACAGACGCGAGGTGGGGTGGAGGGGAAAGGGTGGGGGTGGTGGGAGGGATGCTGGTACCATGGTTGGTGGAAAATGGGCACTGGTAGAGGGATGGGTACTCAATCAATGTATGACTCAAAACGCAAGCACGAAAGTTTGTAAGTCTGTAACTGTACCTCACGGTGATTCACTAATAAAAAATCTTAATGAAAAAATCTTTTCAACCAAAGTCTTTACTTAAGATACTGATGAGGAAAAAATAATCCTGGCTACTGCTGACCTATCTTTTGCAACAGTTATATTTTCAACAGAGTCCACATATCATATATGACCAAATAATCCACTCATGATTTAATAAGCAAATGGTTAAAAGTACCTTAAATATGATTTTTCATAACTGTAATAGGATTCTGAAAAGAAACGGTATCATTTTAAATTGTTTAGGAGGGATTCTCTAAAGTTGATAAACATAGTGAATGAACAGGTACTGTTACTATAAAGACTAGATCAATCATTTCTTTCCATCTGAAACTAATGGTAGGGCAAGAATAAAGGCTGAAGATAAGGTACAAAAGGTAAGTCGTTGCAACAGCTGTATTAGGTTTGATCCCTGGCACCACATATGGCCCCTGAGCACAGAGCCAGGAGTAAGTCCTGAGCACTACGGAGTATGTCCCCGTCTCCATAAAAGAAGCAATCTAACAAAGAGTATATATTTTAGGTATCAGAAAATCAAATAATCTTTTGAAGTTTCTTTCGGAACTTTAAATCACTCTCAAATGTTCTCAATAAGCTTATTATATAATAACTAAGCATTTGCCTTTCCTGTGAAACCGTAACTCTGAGAGTGGGATGCAATTTTCTTTATGGTTTTTTTTTAAATGTTATTGCTGCCGTTTTTATTTGTGATGCCACACAGAAAACCCAGAAAATCACATACAGGAAAACTGCTATCGCTAATTAACATTCATACTTCTGGGATGCAGTCACGTTAAGGAACTTTCAATGGTTATGTTTAAAAAATGGATTTTTAATTTTCATCTTATATTGTCTTTGCTTATGCTTACTTAGCTGCTTTATTTTAGTGGGTAGAAGGTAGATAACAGGGTCACACAGACAGGACCCTGGGCTTACTCCAAGTGGGGCTCAGGGGATTGCATAGTGATAGGAATCAAACTTTAGCCTCCAGCAACCAACTCTGCCCTTTAAGCTATCTTTTTTGGTCCATTTTTTTTAAAAAAGACGTCTTTATTTTTGTATTTTGTTTTTATTTTGTATCACTGCACTCTGCCCTTTGAGTCATATTTTTGGCCCCTTTCTTTTAAAAAGAGGTTTTTATTTTTGTCACCGTGATTTACAATCTTACAATACTGTCAGTGATAGGGTTTCATGAACATAACATTCCAACACCAACACACGCACTTCTTTAAAAACATTCTGAATTCCAATGTGTGTGCAGCACCAAAGATTTTAGATAGGAGTCTGCAAGTCGTTACTAAAACAGAAACTGGTTAAAGTTAAATGTACTTGCCTATTTTTATAGAACTATCCAGTTTAAACTAAATGGGAGAACTTGCAATAGTACAACATACTTAAGTAGCTATCTTTAAATCAATTAACGAGAGCATGTGTAATACCTACGGATCTTTAATGTGAGGTAATTTTGATAATTACAGAATTATGGCTTGTAAACATATCAAAAGACTAAACACATGATTAAAGTGTAAAACTTCTCTTATCCTAGGGAAACGTGTAAGTTGAGGAGAAATTTTAGTACTCACCACACAATTCAGAATTTCCCGGATACAGGGATATGGTGTTGCCAACAGGTCAACCTGTACCTGTGGGGCTAGTGCAACCTGTACCTGATGGTGCCTTCATGCTTACTAACACCCCAAAATTGCTGCTGTGCCTTTGGCTGGACCCCAACAACTTAGAACCAAGTTTATCAAGAAAATAGATGGCCAAAAGTTAGGTTGTTGGAGCCACACCCACAAATCACCTCCAGCTCAGCTATACAAGCTCATTTACTGGCCTTATTTCAGAGACTCATAGTAAATCTCAAAAGAGATCAAAAGTCACAGTTCATCTCAGACCCATGCATGGCTGAACAGACTGCAATACGTCAGAGGGGGGGCGAGTTGTCCTAGTGGCCCGCCCAAGCAGAGCCCCAGCAGCCACTTGCTTCCACAATCCAAAATCACCACCATACCCCTGACCTGACTCTATCATCTCAGGACGGGCCTCAGCAAGATATATAATCTGCTGAAAATTCTGTTATGCAGGTTTTTTGACTGAAATCTCCAGGCTTTCTCAGAGTTGGGGTGGGCTACCTTCCCCCACTTCCCAATACACATGGAAACACTGGCAGTCACTCCCACAAACCAACTCCTGCGCCACCCTGTAAGCGCTACCACTGGCCTTGCTTCAGAGACCCATAAATAAATCTCGAAAGAGATCAAAAGCTGCAAATAAACTCAGACCTCCGCATGGCTGAATGAACCAGGGTAAATCAGAGGGGGCGGGTTGGCCTGGGGCATACCCAAACAGAACCCCCAGCAGCTGCTTGCTTCCACAAACCAAAATCACCACCACACCCCAGGCCTAACTCCACCATCTCAGGACCAACCTCACCAAGATAAAATCTGCTGAAAATTCTGGTACACTGGTTTTGTGACTGAAATAGCCAGGCTTTCTCGGTGTCAGGATGGGCTACCTCCCCCCACCTCCCTGTGCTTCCAGAAGCCTCAGCAGTCACATCTGTACCCCAAAGCAGCCACCCAATTGAAAAGTTACTCCAGCCTTATCACAGTCATAATCACAGTCAATTTGCTCATCGATTTGTTCGAGCAGGCACCAGTAACGTTTCATTGTGAGATTTATTGTTACTGTTTTTGGTGTATCAAATATGCCACGGGTAGCTTACCAGGCTCTGCCATACGGGCAAGATACTCTTGGTAGTTTGCCGGGCTCTCCGAGAGGGGCAGAGGAATTTAATCCCAGTCAGTCACATGCAAGGCAAACGCCCTAAGCTGTGGTATCACTCCAGCCTTATCGTCCTGATAAAAATAGCAAATGCCCTGATCAAACACAAACAATGCATAAAAGGAAAAGGAGAGAGAGCAAGAAGGAAAGTGCCTCCCTCCCCCAGAGGGATGTTGGGGCTAGAGGGTGGGGGGTTGGGGAATGGTGGTGAGGAAATGGGGGATATTGGTGGTGGAAGATGCGCACTGGTGGAGGGATGGGTGCTGGATCACTGTATGACTGAAACCCAATTATGAACAGCTTTGTAATGATCTAGCTCATGAATATACAATTAAAAACTTTTTTAATGTAATGTGGATTTTGGGGTTGGAGTGATAGCACAGCAGGTAGGGTGTTTGCCCTGCACATGGCTGACCCAGATTCAATTCCCAGCATCCCATATGGTCCCCTGAGCACCATTCAGGAGTGAATCCTGAGTGCAAAGCCAGGAGTAACCATTGAGCACTGCCGGGTGTGATCCAAAAAGCAAAAAAAAAAAAAAAAAAAAAGACTAATGTGGAGTTCATATCCAGCTCGATCAGCTTAATCAATAGCTAAATAAATAAGCAGTAGTCCTATATTGTCACAGTATCACAGTCATCCCGTTGCTCATCAATTTGCTCGAGAAGGCACCAGTAACGTCTCCATTGTGAGACTTGTTAATGTTTTCGGCATATCGAATACGCCACGGGTAGCTTGCCAGGCTCTGCTGTGCTGGCGGGATACTCTTAGTTGCTTGCCAGGCTCTCTGAGGGGGGTGGAGGAATCGAATCCGGCTCGGCTGCATGCAAGGCAAAATCCCTACCCACTGTGCTATTACTCCAGTCGAGTCTTATATTAATAAGTCCTATATTAAAAAAAAAAAAGAAAAATTTCCTGGATAAGCAGTGGCTTTTGTCTTTCCAACTTACCAAGATAAGAAGGAATAAAAAATAAAGTGGCCTTTAAGAAAAATAGCTTTTTCATACAAGTATGTTGTTTAATTCCATTAATAATATTATTAGAAACTTATGTTTCAGCACTTATCTGCATTTAGTACATTTAATGCATACAAGTATTATTTGAAATGAAACTTTTCTGCAGGCTGCTCTTGAAGTGATGAAAATAGGACTCTCCAGGTTCTTCTAATTTGCTACATTAAAACTATATTATAACTAGGCTTTCCATACTCTGGAGAGTCTGGCACTGTTAATAGCAGGGTTTCATGCATAAAACATTCCAGCACCACACCCTCGACCAGAGTGATTCCCTCAATCACTATCCCAGTACCCCCCCACCCCGTGTCCCAGTCCCCCATGTTAGAAACAAACCCTGTCTCGCCCCCCAAGAATCATACTTAAGACTAGTTCTGTTTCTATTGCCGTTGAGCATCTGTTGCTTCTTTACTATGTTTCTTTATATCCCACATTGAGAGAGATCATTCTGTTGTTCCTTCCTCTCCTAATTTCACTCAGCATGATCTCTCCAGATCCATCCACTTAGCTACAGATTGCACGACTGACTCTCTTCTTAAAGCCCAGTAGTACTCCACCATCTATATGTACCATAGTTTCATCTAGCCATCATTCTTGAGTATTTGGGTTGTTCCCACATCTTGACTGCAGTGAATAGTGCCTCACAAAACATAGAAGTGCAAAAGTCTTTTCTGAAGTGTTTTTGCATCACTTAGTATTTTTAAAAGCCTTAATCTTCTGCAACTTTTTTGGTTTTGTTTAATTTGATTTGGGGGCCACACCTGGCAATGCTCAGGAATTACTCCCAGCTCTGCAAGGAGGAATCACTCATAGTGGGGCTCGGGAGACCAGATGGAAGACCCTATCAGACCTACTGATAGGGTACTTCCCATCATTCTTGACACAGAACTCAAGTTGGCCAGGTGGAAAGCAAAGGCCTTACCCACTGTACTATTGCACCAACCCCTCCTCTGCAACAACTTTTTGCAAGACTTAACTTTTTGCAACTTTTTGCAAGAGTTACCAAGTATTATTTTAGACATGTGGGCATTTAATTAAAATAAAAAAAAAAAAGAAAACAATGAGATTTCTACAGATTTTCTTCCTCTTTCTAAATGGAAACAAACAAAAAAAAAGCTTTATATAAAATGTCACTGGATTAAAATTCAGTTAAAATTCTGACACTGGTAAAGTTACCATATCACTGAATATAATATTAATGACATCTATTTTCATAATTAGAATACTGTTTCCTTTTTCAAGAAATATAGCCTCCTAGGACTATTAAAGCTATGAAGCACTTTTTATTTTTAAAGCTATCAAAATTAGGATAACTATATGTTTTTTCTATTGCCATGCCTTTGACACTAGAACAGGAATATCTCTATCCCCAGGAACAACAGAAAATCACAAGACAAGAAAAAGCCGGTTTTCAATGGCTTCAGGACCATAATATTATTTACCCAAGAACATCTTAGAGGTATAGTGAGGGAAAATTTCCACTTAGTAAAAATCACCCTTTCTATATAATTTAACTTTTGACAACAATAAATACTGAAATGAAGAGAACATTTCCATAACTTGCTTTTCCTTGCATTCTTTATAATCCCCCCTCCCACAGCCAGCTCAGTCTGTACTAACTACTGATCTATTCTCTGCTGCTCTAGTTCTGTCCTTTCTAGATGTTGTAACTGAATCACCCCTGGCATATTCTTTTATTGCTAGATATTTTTCAGGTAGCAAGACGTTTTTGGCATGTATATCTGCTTTTTGTATGTATCAACATTTTGTCTCTATTTATGGTGTATTAGTATTTACTATAATTCATACAAGAAATTGTTTATTTCATTTACCAGCAGGTGGATATTTGCACAGTTTCCAGTTTGGGCTTACTAGGAAAGAAGGTGTTATTAACAAAGCTCCCCGAAAGATGGTCACGTAGGACTCTATTCCACTGTCCTGTTTTCAGAAGAATTCTAACTACCCTACTGATAGGGTACTTCCCATCATTCTCCAGATCCTATTTTCCACCTCATTTCTGCATTACTATTATTTATTCATAAATTTACTAAGAAACAAAGCCAGGAGAACCTTCTATGTGTATTAAGAGGTTGAGCTAAAAGCATATATTCAAATAATTTTACAGGAGATATCTAGCCAAATTATTCTATTCTGATAGAGGTAAATTAAGCAATAATGTTGATATAATCTAACATTAAATCCATTCCTCTGTTTGCTACTCAAATACAGTCTTACTTTCAGGCACAACAACTCTACTATTATTGTTACACATTAAAAAAACAAATGAGGGCCAGAGAGAAATACTACAGCAGGCAGGGTGTTTGCCCCACAGGTGACTGACCGAAGTTCAATCCCCATTACCCCACATGGTACATAAACCCATTCCAGGAGTGATCCAGGAGTACAGAGCTATGAGTAGCTCTGAGCACCACTGGATGTGGCTAAAAATCAAAAAAGCAATTATTCTGGAGGGAAAAATTCTCCATGATAAAAAATATTCTAAATTATACAGAAATTATGTGGACTATGTAATTTGTTGCTTCAAATTGTAAAAGCTATCCTTGAAGAATGTCTTTTGGCAAATATTGTCAAACCTGGCTATAAACCAAGTATTTCTGCTACTGGATGTTACATTGTTCCAAATCAAAATCACTTAATAAGTACTTACTGAGTGCTTATAATAAAATAACCATGTGAAAAGTTCCTTCAAGGATTTTAAAAAAAAATTACTATGTTTAGTCCCAATTTTTTACCTACAATTTAAATAGTGAAGTTAAGAGTTTTGAAGCACTCTCAGAAGACTTTCAGAAAACATTTAAAAAGGATTCATCACAATTTATATTGATATTGAAATATGACGGAATCTGATAAAATGTTAGAGAAAAGAGAACAGAAACAAAGATCTACTGAGAGTTCTGGGTTAAACAGTTCACATCTCTGGGCCTCAATAAATAGTAAGATACCAGTGTTAAGTAGTTTTTCACCAAAGAGATTGAGATCAAAATAAGAAGCGTTACCTAACAAAAAAAAAAAAAAAAGTACACCATGCAGAGAAGCTACAGTCACTGGTCAACTTACAGTGCCACTAATAAAAACCCACAAAGGGGAAAAAATTCCTAATTAAATAATCTGGAGAATTCTTCACAATTTACTGTATAGGTCCTGATCAGTGATCTCAGAGATCTCAGGCTATTTCTAACTCTACCAGACTCATTCTGCAAAATCACTGTTACTATCACTGTCATCTCTTTGCTCATTGATTTGCTCGAGTGGGCACCAGCAATGTCTGAATTGAGACTTGTTGCTGTTTTGGGGATATTGAATACGCCACGGGTAGCTTGCGTGCAGGCAAGATACTCTCAGTACCTTGCCGGGCTCTCGAGAGGAGCGGAAGAATTGAACTCAGGTTAGCCGTATGCAAGGCAAACGCCCTACCGCTGTCAAATATAGTTTTTTTTTTAAGCTGGACAAAAATATATTTAAACCAAATTTACTTCTTTATAGTAACCAGAGAATATAATATTAAGAAATACAGCCAAAAGATATAAAGTGACCCAAAAGTTAAGACAAACTGCTCGCAATGTATTTTTAATTTATACACTTAAACTTCATCCAACATATTAAAAAGAAACAAGATCATTTTCTTAAGTCAGGCAGCTCTAAATGCAGCCACAGGACAAGAGGTTGCAATGGCTAGGTAGCCTGCTCTGAGGTTCCTCACTTTTATCTGTAAACACGGTAGTAGATGTTCACCCATGATTTACAAAAAGATGAAGACTTAGGAAACAGATCAAAGTACATTCTAATTCCCTTTAAAAGAGCTTATGAGTATTATTTGTAGTGACTACAAATAAAATTGTAAAGAAAGTCTTTTGGGAAATTAGAAGACAGACGTACACTGTGTGCAACTGTGAGTCTGATTAAATTAGGAACAATGGAAGATTCTAAGTAGTACTATGTTTCCACAACTCTGACTTAAAATAAATTGTACAGAGACAGACAGACAGACAAATGGGGGAGGGTTCAGGCTGGTGGAGAAAAGGTGGTAATGGTGGGGAAAGTAGGGATATTGGTGCTGGCTAATGTACACTGGGGAAAGGATGGGTATTGGAACATCATTTCACTGATACCTAATTATGAACAGCTTTGGAAGAGACTATCTCACAATGATTCAATAAAAAAAGAAAAAAAAGACTTGTGATTAAAATAGATTTTAGAAATCACAAAATAAGAAATGTTTCCTCAATCTATCTACAGCATTTTCCCTCTCTTTCCTATAAAAGAACTTTCTGATCTTCCTAGCCACATGAAACATCAGTGTCTGCAGACTACTCAGTGTTCAAATGAGATGAGGGAAACAGCTGTTAAGTTTTTCAAAACATTTTAAACTATATGAAAACATGATCATTACTTTTAAACTCTGTAAGTGATGTATCACTACAAGAAAAACTTGTATTTTGCCTAGGTTATTTTTGCTTTTTGCTCTCCTTTAAACTTTCAATAAAATTCTTAATCTACATTTTTCACTCGGTCCTGTGTTCCAAGTGTGAATATAATTTTCTTTTAATTAACATGAATCCTATAATGGCTTCCATTACTATTAGTTCTCTACAGCACCTCCATAAAGAACTCTGCCTTAATTTATGTGATTCTAATACATAATGAGTCCAATATTCATTAAGATTAATGTTCAGATCAAGATAATCAAGATGTTTGGGGGGAAAATGTAGAAAAGAATGTGGAATCCAGAGTCAATGTGGAATCCAAGTCAAAAATACAATAACACCTCTTCATCAAACTGCTGATAGGTCAAGAGGACATTCTAACTAGAACATGGTACTATAAGTGGTAAAGTAAATTAAAAAGCAAATTATTCTCAGTGCTTCTTAATTTGAATTTCTAAGTAATTCTCTAAAAGACTTTTTATCCAGCCAGTGAAAACTACCAATAATTGGCAGATTTGTTTCAGATCTCAAAAATACCCAAAGAAGCACAATCTTAGCACATCTGAATGGACTGATTTTAAAATCCAAGAATTGAGCTCTACAACAGTTTACAGACTTAACATGTTTAATGTTAAGTATCCATTTTTGATACTTCTATTCAACACTGACTTTAAGATGATGGAAACAGAAAATTTCCATCACAGATCTCTAATTTATCAGCAGAAAGCACAGAAAGAAAGAAAAAAAAACCCTCTATGTTATTTACTTAATGAACAATTTATTAACATGCCAAAAAATATGCATGGTTTATACCTTTAATTTTTCTTTTACAACAAAAACAAGACAAAAATATACCTAAGAAATATTTGCTAGAAATAAAGCAGTACCAACATTGAATAAATGTAAACAAATATGGTAAGCATGTCTATACAGAGACCAGGACACTCTATTTTTAATCTAAACCCCAAACCACCATGACATTTTTACAGCTTATAACTGAAGAGAACCTTTGAATCCAGTACCACCAACTTGAACAGGGAGCCACTTTAAAACCGACAAAAGTAATATCACAAACTAGTATAAGACGAACTCCTCACTATTATAAAATGTACACAATTCTGTCAAATCACCCCTCCAGATTTCACAAAATTTGTCAAAAATGAAGAAGACATTCAAAAAAATTCTACACAACGTTTTAAACAGTGGTTGGATGGAATTATATGGTCACCTGTTTTCTTATTTTATTATGTATAGGTATTAAATTTCAGTTATGTTATAAATATTTTATCAATTTTCTTCGTCTCTGATTTCACACTCTGGAAACCAAAGATTACAACTTTTGTATGAGTAACTATAAACACAATATGCTCCAGAAAAGAAAAAAAAATATTGAAGGCATAAAAAATTAGTACTTTAAAAACTGTATTGGAAATACTCTCACACCAAAAGATGATGAAGATAAATTAGTAACAACCCTCTACCAAGCATTGCTGGGTATAATCCTAATGGCTAATGGTCCTGTTCTACACCTCAGGCCTAAAGGTACCAATGCATCACCTGACAGTCCAACCATGAACTGCCTGGCACACCATAGCATGGCTGACTACTTGCTTAATGAAAAACTCATTAGCATGCCATAAAATATGCATGGTTTATATGTTTTTTTTAATTTATATATTTTTTATTAGTGAATCACCGTGAGAGTACAGTTACAGATTTATACACTTTTGTGCTCATGTTTCCCTCATACAAAGTTCGAAAAACCCATACCTTCACCAGAGCCCACTCTCCACCACCAGTAAACCCAGCAACCCTCCCACCCTCCCCAATCCCATCTCCCCCCACCCCACCCTGCCACTGTGGCAGGGCATTCCCTTCTGTTCTCTCTCTCTAATTAGCTGTTGTGGTTTGCAATAAAGGTGTTGAGTGGCCACTGTGTTCAGACTCTAGCCCACATTCAGCCCGCAACATCCATCCCCCGCATGGCCTCCGACCACATTATAGTTGGTGATCCCTTCTCTGAGTTGCCCTCTCCCCAGAATGTGAAGCCAGGCTCCAAACCATGGAGTCAACCTCCTGGTACTTATTTCTACAATTCTTGGGTGTTAGTCTCCCACTGTTATTCTATATTCCACAGATGACTGCAATTTTTCTATGTTTGTCTCTCTCTTTCTGACTCATTTCACTCAGCATGAAACTTTCCATAACGATCCACTTACATGCAAAATTCATGATCTCCTTTTTTCTAACAGCAGTATACTATTCCATTGTATAGATGTACCAAGGTTTCTTCAACCAGTCATCCATTCTACGGCATTCATTTTTTCCAGATTCTGGCTATTGTACATATTAGTACATATAATGAACATATAAGTGAAGCTGTCGTTTCCACTATACTTTTTTGCTTCTCTGGGATATATTCCCAGCAGTGGTATTGCTGGGTCAAATGGGAGCTCAATATCTAATTTTTTTGAGAATCGTCCATATTGTTTTCCAAAAGGGCTGAACCAGTCGGCATTCCCACCAGCAGTGTAAAAGGGTCCCTTTCTCCCCACATTCTCTCCAACAGCAGTTGCTTTTGTTCTTTTGGATGTGTGCCAGTCTTTGTGGTGTGAGGTGGTATCTCATGGTTGTTCTGATCTGCATCTCCCTGATGATTAGTGATGTAGAGCACTTTTTCATGTGCCTTTTGGCCAACCATATATCTCTTCCTTCGAAAAGTTTCTGTTCATTACTTCGCCCCATTTTTTGATGGGGTTGGATGTTTTCTTCTTGTAGAGTTCAACCAGTGCTTTATATACCATTGATATCAACCCCTTATCTGATGGGTATTGTGTAAATATCCCTTCCCATTCTGTAGATAGTCTTTGTATTCTGGTCACTGTATCTTTTGCGGTGCAGAAGCTTTTTAGTTTAATGTAGTCCCATTTGTTGATCTCTGTTTTTAATAAATTGCTTAGTTCCGTGTCATCTTTGAAGATAACATTATCTTCAATATCGTGGAGGGTTTTGCCGACCTTGTCTTCAGTGTACCTTATGGTTTGTGGTCTGATGTTGAGGTCTTTAATCCATTTTGATCTGACTTTTGTGCATGGTGTCAGGTCGAGGTCTAAGCCCATAATTTTGCATGTGGTTGTCCAGTTGTCCCAGCACCATTTGTTAAAGAGGCTTTCCTTGCCCCACTTCACATCTCTTGCTCCCTTATTCAAAGATTAGATGATCATACATTTGGGGTTGTGTGTAGGGATATTCCACCCTGTTCCATTGGTCTACGGCTCTGCCTTTGTTCCAGTACCATGCTGTTTTAATTGTTACTGCTTTGTAGTAAAGTTTGAGGTTGGGGAGGGTGATGCCTCCCATCGTCTTTTTCCCAAGAATTGTTTTAGCTATCCGTGGGCGTTTGTTGTTCCATATGAATTTTAGGATTGCTTGATCCATTTGTTTGAAGAATGTCATGGGTATCCTTATAGGGATCGCGTTGAATCTGTATAATGCTTTGGGGAGAATTGCCATTTTGACAACATTGATTCTCCCAATCCACGAGCAGGGTATATGTTTCCATATCCTCATGTCCTCTTTTATTTCATGGAGTAGCGTTTTAGTTTTCTTTGTAGAGGTCTTTTACTTCCTTGGTTAAGCTGATTCTGAGGAACTTGATTTTCTGGGGCACAGTTGTGAATGGGATTGCAATTTTCATGTCCCTTTCCTCTGCCTCATTGTTTGTGTATAGGAAGGCCATGGATTTTTGGGTATTGATTTTGTAGCCTGCAACTTTACTGTACAAGTCTATTGTTTCTAAGAGTTTCTTAGTAGAGGCTTTAGGTTTCTCTAGATATAGTATCATATCGTCTACAAATAGTGAGAGTTTGATTTCTTCCTTTCCTATCTGGATGCCCTTAATCTCTTTTTCTTGTCTAATAGCTATCTCAAGTACTTCCAGTACTATATTGAAGAGGACTGGTGAGAGTGGGCATCCTTGTCTTGTCCCTGATCTTAGTGGAAAGGCCCTTAGTTTTTCCCCGTTGAGGATAATGCTTGCTGTAGGCTTGTGGTAGATGGCTTCGACTATCTTGAAGTTCCTCCAAACCGCATTTTGGTGAGGGTTTTCATCATGAAAGGATGTTGGATCTTGTCAAATGCTTTCTCTGCATCTATTGATATGATCATATGGTTTTTATCTTTACTTTTGTTGATATGATGGATTATGTTGATTGATTTCCGAATGTTAAACCATTCTTGCATCCCTGGGATGAATTCCACTTGGTCATGATGTATGATCTTTTTGATGAGTTGTTGGATCCTATTTGCTAATATTTTCTTGAGGATCTTCGCATCGGTGTTCATCAGGGATATTGGTCTATAATTTTCTTTCTTAGTGGTGTCTTTGTTTGCTTTTGGTATTAGGGAGATGTGTGCTTCATAGAAACTGTTTGGAGAGTTCCTGTTTTTTCAATTTCCTGGAAAAGTTTGAGGAGAACTGGCAACAGGTCTTCTTTAAATGTTTGGAAGAATTCACCAGTGAAACCATCTGGGCCTGGGCTTTTGTTTTTGGGGAGGTTTTTGATTACAGTTTCAATTTCCTTAACATTGATGGGTGTATTCAGGTATTCCAAGTCTTCTTTGTTCAGTCTTGGAGATACTAGGAATCAAGGAATACATCCATTTCTTTTAGGCTCTCCTGTTTTGTGGCGTATAGACCTTCACAGTAGTCTCTAATGATCTTTTGAATGTCACTGGTTTCTGTTATTATGTCCCCCTTTTCATTTCTGATTCGATTTGTTAGGGTTCTATCTCTCTCTTTGTGAATCTTGCTAGGGGTTTATCACTCTTATTTATTTTCTCGAAGAACCAGATCTTTGTTTCACTGATCTTTCGGATTCTTTTTTTGATTTCGATGTCATTAATTTCTGCTCTAATTTTTATTATTTCTTTCCTTCGGTCTCGTTTTGGGTTCCTTTTTCTGGTCCTTTTCTAAGGTCTTGAGTCGTGAAGTCAAGCTATCTATGTGGGCCCTTTCTCCTTCCTGAGGAATGCTTGGAGAGCTATAAATTTTCCTCTTAACACGGCTTTAGCTGCATCCCATAGGTTTTGGTAGCTCGTGTCTTCATTCTCATTTGTTTCTAAGTATTTTTTGATTTCTTCCTTAATTTGCTTCCTGACCCACTCATTGTTCAACACTGAATTGTTTAATTTCCAGGTGTTTGATTTGATTCTCTGTGTCGGTGAGTGGTTAGCTTCTATCTTCAGCGCATTGTGGTCTGAAAAGATGGTTGATACAATTTCTATTTTTCCGATTCTATTGAGGTATGTTCTGGGGCCCAGTACATGGTCTGTTTTAGAAAATGTTCCGTGCGCGCTGGAAAAGAATGTGTATTCTTTCTTTTGGGGGTGTAAAGCCCTATATAGGTCTATTATTAGGCCTCTCTCTTCAATTTCTTCTTTCAGAGTCAGTGTTTCCTTGTTGAGTTTTGTTCTTGTCGATCTATCTAGAGGCGATAAGGCCGTATTGATGTCTCCAACTACTATTGTGCTGTTAGTGATGTCCTCTTTGAAGTTTGTTAGGAGTTGTTTTAAATATTTAGCCCGTCGTTCATTAGGAACTTATACGTTTAAGAGTGTGATTTCTTCCTGTTGTACATATCCCTTGATAAACACAAAATGACCTTCGCTGTCCCTTTTAATCTTTTTCAACCTGAAATCTATGTTGTCGGATACCAGGATGGCCACTCCAGCTTTTTTAAGGGGGTTATTTGCTTGCAGGATTGTTTTCCATCCTTTGACTTTGAGTCTATGTTTACTCTGTTTGTTCAGGTGTGTTTCTTGCAGGCAACAGAATGTTGGGTTTAATTTCCGGATCCATTTTGCCACTCTGTGTCTCTTGATAGGTGCATTTAGGCCGTTGACATTGAGAGAAATTATTGTGATGGGGTTTTGTGTCATCATTCTGTGTGATTTGTTGTTCATATGGGGCTCCTCCTTGTCTTATAGTACCCCCTTTAGACCTTCTTTCAAGTTTGGTTTTGAGTCTATGAAGTTCCTAAGCTGTTGTTTATCCGAGAAATAGCGTATGGTTTCTACGAGTTTGAGTGAGAGTTTAGCCGGATAAAGTATTCTTGGTGAGGCATTCATTTCGTTGAGTTTTTTCACTATGTCCCACCATTGTCTTCGGGCTCGGAGGGTTTCCTTTGACAGGCCTGCTGTAAATCTGAGAGGTGCTCCTTTGTATGATTTCCTTCTTTGACCTTGCTGCTTGCAGAATTGTGTCTCTATCCATAGCATCCGTCATTCTGACTATGATATGCCTTGGAGTCTTTTTATTTGGGTCTCTTTTTGCTGGTACTCTTCGGACTCCTTGTATCTGGATGACTGCCATCTCCAGCTCTGAGAATTTCTTAGCAATGATGTCTTTAACTGTGTTTTTTTCATTGGGGTTACTTCCCTGTAGTTCTGGTACTCCAATCATTCTAATGTTGTTCCTCTTGAAGTTATGCCCCAGGGCTCTGATTCGCGCTATAGCCATTTTGAGGTCTTTCACCATTATTTGTTGTTGTCTATAAGCTTTCTGTAGCTCATCTTCAAGGTCGCTGATTCTGTCTTCGGCTGTAGTCATTCTACTGCTGAGGACATCTAATGAGATTTTTAATTCATCTACCGATTCCTTTCTTTGTGTGACTTCCATTCGTAGGTTTGAAATTTCTGCTCTCATTTCTTCCTGCATTTTCTTGGTAGATCGTTCCAGTGCTTCATTCATCTCCTCCCTTAACTTATTGGAGGTCTGTTCCATGGTTGCTTGGAGTAGGTCGACTCTCCTCCAGATTTCCTCTCTGAATTGTTTATCTGAGAGGTCATAGATGTGAGTAGCCCCTGATGATGTCTGGAATCTTTTCTTCTCTCTCTCTTCGTGGAGGGGATTTTCGCTGCTTCTTCATATTGTTACGGAAGTGCAGAATTTGAGCTTTGTAGTTATTTATTCCTGTTCCCTCTTGTGGGAAAGAGGGGCTCTGGTTGTGCTAAGCTTCCCTTATTCACTGATAGCTTTTATAAAGTTAGACTAAGCTAATGGGTATTTTCATAAGTGGTTGAGATGACTAAAGTGATTTTCAAAGAAATGGACAATACCTATTGTGCTAAGGTCAAAAATAATGTGTGCGTCCGCGTTAGCGCGGCTGCTCCTACAGGAGGCCACGCCCACTTTGAGACCACACCCACTGAGATACAGGCCACGCCCCCAGTATCTTCCTGGCGGGGTCCCAGTTTCTCTAATTCCGCGGAGCGCAGGGAGGCGTTTCCTGGTGGTTACCAGCTCAAGACACGTGAGTTGGGATGGCGCTGGGGTTGACTGGTGGCAGCGGCAAAGTGGGGGGAGGATCCCGAAGAGCCCAAGCAGGCAGAAAGCCGACTTGGGGGCAGTTTCTTGGAGGGCCGCGCAGCGCAGGGACTATACCTTTAATTTTTTAATAAAAAAATTAATTTGGAAGGGAAGGGACCCCTATGCCTGAGCACTGCTTGGGAGACCCCCAAAATCTAACCCTAAAGAAATTAATAAAAAAATGATTTCTTAATGTAAAATGCGTTGGCCAAAAGATGTAATAAAACAGCAATGTACTCAAAGCATGTTGCAAAGAAGGGGCAGAGAGACAGTCAAACACCAATTATCCTGATGTCACACACTGGAAAGCTTTATGATGAAGTTCTTTGTTGTTTTCCTCAAAAACAATTCATTATATATCCATGAAAGTATATCTACACTAACTGTACTTTCTGTTTGTTTTTTGGGTCATACCCGGCAATGCTCAGGTGTTACTCCTGGCTTTGCACTCAGGAATCACTCCTGGTGGTGCTCAGGGGGCCATATGGGATGCTGGGAATTGAACCCGGGTTGGCCTTGTACAAGGCAAACGCCTACTTTCTGTGCTATGGCTCCAGCCCCTAATTTTTTCATACATATTCAAATGCATGGCTGCCACTAGATATTTTATAATCTATGTAAATTTAAATAAAACACTTTCCCAAATAATATAAGCACAAAGTTAGCACACACGTAACATGTATTTAAAAAAATACTTTACAATTACACAGCTGGGGGACACATTTATTAAGAAAAGCAGCTAACAAAGTAACAGTTTAACAAATACAATCTCAGTTAATCAACAAACAGTGGTGTCACTGCTTCACATGCAATTTCCTTTGTCCCTAGTCACATAAGTGCATAATTTATATTTCTTTTTTCTGGGGCTGGGAAGTTTGGGCCATATCTGAGGCATTCAGGTTCTTCCTTGCTCTGTGCTCAGGAGTGACTCCTAATGTTGCTCAGGGGACCATATGTAGTGCCACAGATTTGAAAGATGGTTATAGCACCACAGTCACAGCCACCACAGTCACTTTGATTTAATTCCTAACTTATCTCTTTAGTACCTTCATGCCACACATTTCTATAAGATTATGTCTACTTAACACAAGAGCTGAACTTTTAACACCACAAAGTAAACTACCAGCTCTTGTCCCCTGCAGTACATTCAGATGTTTGATTCTTTGTAATGATTCAAATTCAACAATTGTAAACCATATTTTTTCAATTGAGGCTTGAAATCTTAGTGAGTTGGGAAGGACTACTGTAGCATGAGGTCCAAAAGTGCTTACAGGAAGATTCTTCACAGTCATTAAAATTTCTTTAACAATGCCAAAAGCAAAATTCATCTCAACTATCTTTTTAGAACATATTCCTGATCTTGTATATCCAATCATGAGTTAAACCACTGTCAATTTTATTATTTAAATCATTCCACTGCCTTCTACCTTTTTCTCCACCTCCAACACCACCCTGTTATTTGAAGAGAACATTTATATTCATATACATATATATATATGGCCATATGGTTAGATTGGAAATCTAATGAGATAATTCCTATATTTAAGGATAAAGTAGGGGCACTGGTAAATTCATTCCTCTGACAAATTCATCCAATTTTATTAATGTTAGGTCCACGGATAAATTCATTCTAGATCACTCCAGCAACTGAGCTTTACATCAAAATATGAAGTTCAGAGAGTTTCAACATGCAGCCCTTCTTATTTGAAGCACTGAACAGTGGTTCAAATTATGCATTTTTAATCTTTGTTCAGCCATGAACTTCCTGAGTGATCACTGTAAGGATGACCCAATTCTCTAATCCTCAGGTTTATCTACAAAATATATGAAGACATATTATAAGCTAATGCATGTTAGGTATCCTTTCCTCTAAGAAATTACAATTAAAAATTAAACTTTCACATGTTTAGAGTTTGGTCCTTGTACAACGTAAAAATTTTCAAACCTATTATCTAAAAATATACATACGCATACTCTAAACTTAAAGAGCATATAAAACTTAAGACATTTTAAGAATTACTAGGCTTAAAAGTAAGGCGAAGGTATAAGAGATAGCTGAAGGGTAAAGTAACAGCTTTGTACCTCCAGGGACCCAAGTTAAATCCTCACCAGCACCTGAACTCTGGAGCATCTTAGGGTGTCATTCTAGAGGTCTCCAGTATGGCTGTGTGAGGCGCTCCAGCACTGGAATTGGCCCCAGACTGTTCTGATCACTGCTTGAGATTCCCTACCTCACTCACACTCGCGTGCGAGCGCGCACACACACACACACACACAAAAGTGAGGTGAATAAGTAGAAACTTAGCAAAAATGATCAACTGCTCTCCAGGTGAACAATGCTAACTCCTCAAAATGGCTCTCACTTCTCCAAGCTGTGAATCAAAATAGACTTTTTACAAAATGCTTAAGAAGGCCTGGAGAGAGAGTACAATGAGTAATGTGTTTGCTTTCCATGCGACCAACCCAGGTTCAATCCCTGACATCCCATAAAGTCTCCAGAGCACTTCCAGGAGTGATCCCATCCCTGAACACAGAGTCCGGAGTAAGCCCTGAGCATCGCCAGGTGTGACCCACAAACTAACTCAAAAAATAAAGATTCTAACAACATGAATCATCTATAGTGACAGGTTCTACTTAAAAATTAAATGTACAAAAGCACCTTTACAAAATATTTCACTTCCCTAAATTTCTAGATTATATTCTCTAAATGTTAGCTTAATAAACTGACTTTAATAAGATATTTTTTTTAAGAATTTGGCATACTAGGTAGGTGAATTTTTAAGAGGACCTTTGATAGAAAGGAGGTCATATATTATAACATTGTGGCCAAAATCCAAAGAATATACACATCTTCTCTTTGGAACAAATGTACCACACATGTAAAATGCTGTAATAAAAGGAAGTAAGCAAGAACATACACGTGAACATATTTTGCCTTGCTAATTTTTCTGGAAGCTTAACATTTCAAAAATTTAAAAGGTTTTTAATATAGTAATAATAATTGTTACACAACATTGTAAAAGTAATTAATGTCAGCAAATTCTACCCTTAAATGGAAAAAAATCATGTTGGATATATTTTATCACAGAAAAATAATCACAAATGTTCCTTGCTTACTAAGAGAGTAATTCGATGATTCCAGAGAAATAGAAACTAATAATAAATCACAATGTGATGGAGAAAGGAATGAAAACTTGTAGAAAACTTCAAGGAAAATAAAGTTCATTAAATACCATCATAGAAGGAAACTGATAAACTGTATCAAAAATTAAACACTTTCCTCATAAGCACGTCCTGTAAGAGGATAGAAAGACAAGCTACAGAACTGAAAAAATACTTATGAAACACATAATCTAATGATTATCTGTTAAAAATTATTTAAGACTCAACAGATAAAACTAATTAAATGATTTGCACAAGTCATGAAGAAGCAATTTAAATACATGGTACCACTGTATCACTGTCATCCTGTATCACTGTCATGCTCATGGATTTGCTCGAGCAGGCAATAGTAACGTCTCCATTGTTTGACTTGTTACTGTTTCTGGCATATCAAATACCCCACGGATAGCTTGCCAGGGTCTGCCATGCGGGCAAGATGCTCTCAGTAGCTTGCCTGGTTCTCCGAGAGGGGCGGAGGACTCAAACCCGGATCGGTCGAGTACAAGGAAAATACCCCACCCACTGCGCAATAGCTCCAGGTAAGTAGGCACATAAAAAATATTCTACATCATTAGGCATTAGTGAAGCAGAAATGATACTCAGAGATGTCGGATATGGAAACATTTTTTGCTGAATGTTCACAGAAACCAGAGATCTAAAACAAACGAACAAAAAAAAACAGTGATAGGACAGAATGCAAGTAAGGATGAAAAGAACTGGATCATAGATTGTTTAATGGAGTAAAATTGTGGAAGTCAAGTGCAGACATAAAAATCTAACTTGTGGAGGCCGGAGCGATAGCACAGCGGGTAGGGCGTTTGCCTTGCACGCGGCCAACCCGGGTTCGATCCCCGGGATCCCATATGGTCCCCCAAGCACTGCCAGGAGTAATTCCTGAGTACAAAGCCAGGAACCCCTGAGCATCACTGGGTGTGACCCAAAAAGCAAAAAAAGAAAGTATATATATATATATATACATATATATATATACACATATATATATATATAGAGAGAGAGAGAGAGAGAGCTTGTAGCACGTGTCCTACCCACTGTACAGCTTTGTATGTGGCAGGCTCAAGGTTACATCCCTGGCCTCCAATGCAGTCCCCCGAGCACTAGGAATAACTCCCGAATGCAGAGCAAGGAGTAACCCCTGTGAACCCCACTCAAAGAAAAAAAAAAGTTTGGTAGCTTTTTATCAAGTAAATTATCAAGTAAACAATACCATTATAATACAACCAACAATTGTACACTTAGAGATCTATCTCCAAGGAAGGAAACCTCTGTTAACATGGGGAAAAAACAATCTATACACAAATATTCATAGTAATTTTACATATAATAGCCCAAGTGTTAGAAATAATCCAAATATGAACAGAAGTATCAAATTAATATAGTTGAAATATAATAACGTGAAAAAGGAGCAAACTCTGTCCAACAATGCAACAAATTAGGAGAAAACTGGAAAAAATAATACAAAAATTGAAGGGGTAGGGTAATCAGAGATGAGAAAGCACTGAGCACAAGCACTGTTCAGGGGAGAATTTAGATGTATTTGAGATCTCAAAAGAAGTGTTTTCTGCATTCTATTTACATTTCATTCTACAATAACACACTATATACCACAGTGCTTACTATTATTGAACCATGCTAATTTATTGCTAATTTATTGCTTAAATTCTAATTCACCTCACAGTCTTTTATTCTGGACAAGAAATTGTTCATTGTATTTAAAAATTATTTGGGGATAGGGGCACAGAGAGATAGTACAGCGGGTAAGGCATGCCTTGTGTGCAGCAGACCTGGGTTGAATCCCTGGCATTTTATATGGCCTCTCCAAGCACCACCAGGAGTGACTGCTGAATGCAGAGCTAAGACTGACCTCTGAGTACAACCAATTATGACCGAAAAAGCAATAAATAATTTTTTAAATTTTTTATTAGTGAATCACCGTGAGGTACAGTTACAGACTTACAAACTTTCGTGCTTGCATTTCAGTTATACAGTAGTCAAATGCCCATCCGTCCACCAGTGCCCGTTTTCCAAGACCAATGGTCTCAGCATCCCTCCCACCACCCCTACCCCACCCCACCTCTGTGGCAGGGCATTCTCTCTCTCCTTTTGGGTGTTGTGGTTTGCAGTAGAGGTATTAAGTGGCCATCAAGTGCAATCTATAGTCTACACTCAGCGGACATCTCCCATCCTGAACGGGCCCTCCTAGCACCCTTTACTTGGTGGTCCCTTCTCTATCTGAGCTGCCTTTTCCCCTAGTATGTGAGGCCGGCTTCTGTGCTGTGGAGTAATCCTCCTGGTACTTATCTCTACTGTTCTTGACTGTTAGTCTCCCATGCTGTTACTTTATATTCCACAGATGAATGCAATCTTTCTATATCTATCCCTCTCTTTGACTCATTTCACTTAACATGATACTCTTCAGGCTGATCCACCTATATGCAAATTTCATGACTTTATCTTTTCTAACAGATGCATAGTATTCCATTGTGTAGATGTTATCAAAGTTTCTTGAACCAGTCTTCTGTTCTCAGGCACTCGGGAAAAAGCAATAAATAATTTTAAAATAAACAAAAACTATTTGGGGGGGACTCCACACCAGAGGTGCTCACAGGAGAGAGGGTCAATATTCAGAGAGCTGCTTCCAGCAGTGCTCAGGGCACAATGCAATGACAGTGGTTAAATGCAGGGTCACACTGATCCGAACACCTGGCCCCTATAAAATCCTCTTTAAATTAGTACTATTTGGCATGTTCTTTTAAATAACTTCTTTAAAAATGAGGATGACTTTATTTTCCAAAATAAATGCAACTATACGTGGAATAAAGCAAATTTTGTATGTGAAATATACTGAGAAGAAAACTCAAATTCTTTAAATACTTGCTGTATTACTCAGACTCCCTACATGGTAATTGTGATGCCCATTATGTATTATCAACTTTAAGTTAAAATAAAGTTTTTTCTGTATCTTCTTTTACATTTTTAATTGCAAAAGAATTTTTACAATTTAATCAGTAGCAAATTTTACATTCAATTTTATACTTACATTTAATTAGCAACTATGATAGATCAACACAATGGAAAACTATGTAGCTTTTAGGAAAAATGAAGTTACAAAATTCACTTATAAATGGATGGACATGGAGGGTATCATGCTGAATGAAACGAGTCAAAAGGAGAGGGATAGACACAGAATGACGGCATTCATTTATTAGACATTTTGTTAAAAAATAGTGTAAGCCTAATACCCAAGGACAGTAGAAACACAGATCAGGAGACAGGCTTTCCACACTGACAGCCTGTCTCAAGTGCTAGAGAAGAAGGCAGTTAGGATAGAGAAGAAACCATTATGGCAAGGACAGTTGAAAATGATCACTCTGGATAACAACTGTGTGCTGAAAGTAGGGAAAAGAACAAACATCATAACCTCTCAGTATCCGTAAGGCAAACTATAATGACCAAAAGAGGGGAGTGGGAAGAACTTAGTGGGGAAGGGAGAGGGGAGGAGGAGGAGAAGGGGGAGGGGAGGGGAAGGGGAGGAACAGGGGGAGAAGGAGAGGAGAAGGAGGGGGAGGAGGAGGGGGAAAAGGAGGAGTGTGAGGAGTGCGAGGAGGGGGGGAAGGGGAGGAGGAGGAGGAGGAGGAGGAGGAGGGGGAAAACGCCTGCCATATAGGTAGGCTGGAGGTGGGGGGAAAGAAACTGGGCCATTAGTGTTGGGAAATGTATATACTGGTGCAGGGATGGGTGCTGGAACACTATGACTGAAACCCAAACATGAAGAGCTTTGCAACTGTGATTCTCACAGTGACTCAATAAAAAAAAAAAAGCAAAATCAAAATTTTTAAAGAAAGAATACATATATGAGAAAAGGAACATTAAGGTACACAAGCACAAACCAATTTTTAAATAATAAAATCCAAAAGGAAAATATTTTTTTCTTCCATCCCACAGTTATAAATAATAACTTGGCCTTAGAAGCTGAGATTCTTAAAACAGAAACAAAATCTTTGAATAATAATTCTCTAAAACATTTTAAAATGCAATTTATTTGAATATATTTCAGGTTCATTTCAGTTCAGCTAATGAAATATGTTACAGTTAAAATCAATTCAAGATTTTAAAAAATATTGCTCACTCTTTGTAAAAGCAAGCCTGCATATGCTAATAGTACTCAACTGACCAGATGTGTGTGTGTTTGTGTGTGTGTGTGTGTGTGTGTGTGTGTGTGTGTGTGTGTGTGTGTGTGTGTAGGAAACCATAAGATGAGGTTTGAATAAGAAGACTGAAGAGGCTATTTATCAAAATGGGATATCAAGAAATGTGTATCAATCCCTCCGTCCAAAAGACCACCCAAAGATATTTTACTTTGACTGATCAAATCTTATAAGAGGAAGTCATCACTACCAATGAAAACAATACACTTTCCAGGATAATTTATTTATGAAACAAATCAGAATCCTTAAGCTTGAGACCCTCCTTCTAAAACAAGAATAGCAAAATGGCTTTATTTTGATTGGAAAGGAAATTATTAATAACTTTAGGTTCCTTCATGTCATAAGTTAGATGTAAAACAACTGATACACATTTTGTTATGTTTAGGATTGAAAAAATATCTACAAGTAATTATTAAAATTAAACATTTCATTTCCCATTTGGCACAAAACTAATTAAATTTCCCACTGCACGCAGTTTCAGGGCATTATTTTCCTCATGTAAGTTAACAGCAACGGCATAAGAAAACTACAATGAATATTCCAAATTAGGTTCCATCATGAAAAACTCCTTAAAATATACCATTAAATAAATAAAAATTTGGTTACTATAAAAACTTATTTTAGGGAGCCGGAGTAGGCCAAGTACAGAGAGTAGGTAGTTGCCTTGCACGTGGTCAACCTGGGTTCAATTCCCAGCATCCCATAAGGTCCCCCAAGCACTACCAGAAGAAATTCCTGAGTGAAGAGCCAAGAGTAACCCCTGAGAACCACTAGGTGTGACCCAAAACAAACAAACAAAAAACCTTAATTTATCATTACACTTTAGGTAACAGGGTTATAATACTCTTCGTTTATGGTATTGATGTTAAAAAAGTTACTATACCCCACCACCAAAATTGCCTATAACCTTGCACCACTGTCTGTAGATCATCTTGAACCCTCCTCTTAACTTCCCTGCACCTCTATCTAGTCATCAAAGTCTTTTAACCCAACGCCAAGAGTTTGTCATAGTTCCAGACTGTTTATTACCCTGTTTGTTGTAGTTCCATATAATCTACTGCCTTGTTTATCTACCTATTGACAACAGATGGAGAGCATTTGGTATTTCTTTTTCCACTGACTTACTTCACTTAACATGATGAACTTCAGTTCCACATTTCAGCATACTGATTTTATATGTTTATAGCTGCATAATATTCAGTTGCATGACATCTTCATCCATCGAACTTTCATTTGAAATCTGATGTTTCCTTTCCTGGCTAAGCAATACAACACAGCACACCTATATCTTTGTAAATAGTTTTGTGCTTGGGAGTAGGTATTGAGAAGTAAATGGAATTGATGAATCATATGGAAGCTTTATTTTTACATTTCTGAGGAATCTCCATCCTGTTTTCCGTATAGACTGAACCAGATGACATTCCCACCAACAGTAAATAGGGTTACTTTCTCGTTGTCATGCCCATGAATAACAGGTTTTTTACAGTTTTTTTTATATTTCCCTTACATTATTATATTTCAAATTTCCTTTCTCCATATTGGCATGTTCTGGTATCCTGCTTACTCCTGATACAGTCTGAGATATTTGTAGTCATTTCTACTATGTTCTCTTATTTTTTTCCTTTTGGGTCACACCCAGTAATGCACAGGGGTTACTACTGGCTCATACACTCAGCACTTACTCCTGGTGGTGCTCGGGAGAGCATATGGGATGCTGGGAATCGAACCCAGGTCAGCTGCGTGCAAAGCCAACGCCCTACCCACTGTGCTATCACTCTAGCTCCTTTACTATGTTCTCCAGTTTAGTAGCATAGAGCAATCTGCAGTAACCTCTAATAATTTTATGTTATAGGTTTCTGTTGAGATTTCTTCTCCATCATCCCTTATCCAACTTATGCTTGAGCTTTGCATCTTTTATATCATCATGAGTCTAGCTAAGGGTTTGTCCATCTTGTTCTTTCAAAGTACGGCTCCTGATTTCACTGACCCTTTGCATTCTCTTGATTATTGTACCATGATTTCTTCTCTAATTTTTATTATCCCTTCTTCAAACTTACTTTAGGGTTCATTTATTGTTATTCTTCCAGCTTTCCAAGCTGCAGGGTTAGGTAAGATTTGATCTTTTCTTCTTTCCTGATGAAAGCATGTGCTATGGTGACCTTATCTCTTGGTATTGCTTTCGTTTCTGATGCCATTCTTGTTCATTACAAGGAATCTTATTTCTTTCTTACTCTACTTTGACCCAAAAGCTACTTAAAAATGGCTGTTTTTCAGCATGGTACTGGAACAAAGGCAGAGCTGTAGACCAATGGAACAGGGTGGAATATCCCTACACACAACCCCAAATGTATGACCATCTAATCTTTGATAAGGGAGCAAGAGATGTGAAGTGGAGCAAGGAAAGCCTCTTTAACAAATGGTGCTGGCACAACTGGACAACCACATGCAAAAAAATGGGTTTAGACCTTGACCTGACACCATGCACAAAAGTCAGATCAAAATGGATTAAAGACCTCAACATTAGACCACAAACCATAAGGTACATTGAAGACAAGGTCGGCGAAACCCTCCACGATATTGAAGATAAAGGTATCTTCAAAGGTGACACGGAACTAAGCAATCTAGTAAAAACAGAGATCAACAAATGGGACGACATTAAACTAAAAAGCTTCTGCACCGCAAGAGATACAGTGACCAGAATACAAAGACTATCCACAGAATGGGAAAGGATATTTACACAATACCCATCAGATAAGGGGTTGATATCAATGGTATATAAAGCACTGGTTGAACTCTACAAGAAGAAAACATCCAACCCCATCAAAAAATGGGGCGAAGAAATGAACAGAAACTTTACCAAGGAAGAAATACGAATGGCCAAAAGGCACATGAAAAAGTGCTCTGCATCACTAATCATCAGAGAGATGCAGATCAAAACAACTTTGAGATACCACCTCACACCACAGAGACTAGCACACATCCAAAAGAACAAAAGCAACCGCTGTTGGAGAGGATGTGGGGAGAAAGGGACCCTTCTTCACTGCTGGTGGGAATGCCGACTGGTTCAGCCCTTCTGGAAAACAATTTGGACGACTCTCAAAAAATTAGATATTGAATTCCCATTTGACCCAGCAATACCACTGCTGGGAATATATCCCAGAGAGGCAAAAAAGTACAATCGAAACAATATCTGCACATGTATGTTCATCGCAGCACTGTTTACAATAGCCAGAATCTGGAAAAAACCCGAATGCCCCAGAACGGATGACTGGTTGAGGAAACTTTGGTACATCTATACAATGGAATACTATGCAGCTGTTAGAAAAAAGGAGGTCAAGAATTTTGTAGTCAAGTGGATGGGCATGAAAAGTTTCATGCTGAGTGAAATGAGTCAGAAAGAGAGAGACAGACATAGAAAGATTGCACTCATCTATGGTATATAGAATAACAGAGTGGGAGACTAACACTCAAGAACTGTAGAAATAAGTACCAGGAGGTTGACTCCATGGCTTCGAGGCTGGCCTCACGTTCCGGGGAAAGGTCAACTCAGAGAAGCGATCACCAACTACATTGTAGTCGAAGGCCATGTGGGGGAAGGGAGTTGCGGGCTGAATGAGGGCTAGAGACTGAGCACAGCGGCCACTCAACACCTTTATTGCAAACCACAACAGCTAATTAGAGAGAGAAAATAGAAGGGAATGCCTTGCCACAGTGGCAGGGTGGGGTGGGGGGGAGATGGGATTGGGGAGGGTGGGAGGGACACTGGGTTTACGGGTGGTGGAGAATGGGCACTGGTGAAGGGATGGGTTCCAAACTTTGTATGAGGGAAGTATAAGCACAAAAGTGTATAAATCTGTAACTGTACCCTCACGGTGATTCTCTAATTAAAAATAAATAAATTTAAAAAAAAAATAAAAAAAAAATAAAAAGAGAAAAAAAAAAATGGCTGTTTTCTAAACGTTAGTCCCTACCTTCATGCCACTGTAGTCTGAGAAGATACTTAATATTCTTTCTATCTTGTGACTTTGTGGACACCCAGCATATGATCTATCCTGGAAAATGTTCTATGTATACTAGAAAAGAATGTGTAATGAGACTTTTATAGACTAAGGATTCTGTACATAACATTTAGTTCCAGAGTCCCCAGTTTCTCATTTAGGGTTCTGATTACTTTACCTGATAGATTTTTTTTTTTTCTGACTGACCTGTCTAATAATAATATGGGCCGTTCAAGTCTTTCACTACTATTGTACTACCTCCAATGTAACTCTTCCGATATATTAGCAGTTGCTTTAAAAACTGTATTATCACATAAATGTGATAAGAGGTCCTCTTAATGTACTGATTCTTTAGGCAGCACACAGGGCGGTAAACCTCTCACATTAATGTCTATAGCTTGAATGCTATCTGTCTGATGCAAAAATGGCTATTCATTTTTTTTCCTTCTACCATTACCCTGGAGCAATAGCACAGAGGGGACTGGAGACAAGAACAGCGGGCAAGGCATTTACCTTGCACAAGGCCGACCTGGGGTTCAAGTCTTCCATCCCTCTCGGAGAGCTCAAAGAGCTACCAAAAATATCCCACCCACATAGCAGAGCCTGGCAAGCTACCGGTGTCTTACTCAATATGCCAAAAACAGTAACAACAGATCTCACAATGGAGATGTTACTGGTACCCACTTGAGCAAATCAATGAACAACGGGATGACAGTGCTACAGTGCTACCATTGCCCTGTCTGATAATTTTCTAATCTTTCACCCTAAGCTGGCATTTATCCTAAAAATTCAAGTGTATCTGTTTTAGACAAAAAAAAAAAAATCTAACATGCAAAAGAATGGGCTTAGACCTAGACCTAACACCATGCACAAAAGTCAGATCAAAATGGATTAAAGACCTCAACATCAGACCACAATCCATAAGGTAGACTGATGACAAGGTCGGAAAAACCCTCCACGATATTGAAGCTAACGGCATCTTCAAAGATGACATGGAACTAAGCAATCAAGTAGAAACAGGAAGAAACAAATGGGACTATATTAAACTAAGAAGCTTCTGCACCGCAAAAGACACCACAAAAGTGACCCAAATACAAAGGCAATCTACAGAGATGGGAAAGGATATTCAGCCAATACCCATTTGATAAGGGGTTGATATCAAGGGTATATAAGGCACTGGTTGAACTCTACAAGAAGAAAACATCCAACCCCATCAAAAATGGGGCGAAGAAATGAACAGAAACTTTCTCAAGGAAGAAATACAAATGGCCAAAAGACACATGAAAAAAATGCTCATCAGCACTAATCATCAGGGAGATGCAGATCAAAATAACTAAGAGATACCACCTCATACCACAGAGACTGGCACACATCCAAAAGAACAGAAACAACCGCTGTTGGCATGGATGTGGGGAGAATAGGACCCCTCCCGACTCTGCTGGTGGGAATGTCAACTGGTTCAGCCCTTCTGGAAAACAATATAGTTGCTCCTCAAAAAATTAAAAATTGAGCTCCCATTTGATCCAGCAATACCACTTCTGGGAATATATCCCAGAGAGGCAAAAAGAAATAGTCGAAATGACATCTGCACATTTATGTTCATCGCAGCGCTGTTTATGATAGCCAAAATCTGGAAAAAACCCAAATGCCCGAGAACAGATGATTGGCTAAAGAAACTTTGGTACATCTACACAATGGAATACTATGCAGCTGTCAGGAAAGACGAAGTCATGAACTTTGCATACAAGTGGATCAACATGGAAAGTATTATGCTAAATGAAATGAGTCAGAAAGAGAGAGACAGACATAGAAGAATTGCACTCATCTGCGGAATATAAAACAACAGAATGGAAGACTAACACCCAAGAATAGCAGAAATAAGTACCAGATTTGCTCCATGGCTTGGAAGCCGGCCTCACATGCTGGGGAAAAGGGCAGCTCAGATAGAGAAGGGAACACCAAGCAAAACTGTGGTGGGAGGACCCGCTAGGAATGGGAGAGGCATGCTCAGAGTAGACTATAGACTGAACATATTGGCCACCCAAGACCTCCAATGATAACCACAACGCTCAAAGGGAGAGAGGGAACAGAGGGGAATGCCCTGCCAAAGAGGCGGAGAGGGGAGGAAGATGGGGTGGGAGTGGATGGGAGGAATGATGGGGTCATCATCGGAGGACGGGCACTGGAGGAGGGATAGATACTCAAGCTGTATATGACTGAAACACAAGCACGAGAATATGTAAACCTATATCTGTACCCCCATGGTGATTCATTAATAAAAAAAAAATTCTTTAATTGAGGTTAAAAAAAAGTCTAATTACTTTTCTGATACTTTTTCTGATACATTCAGACACTCTGTACTTCTGATATGAGTTCAGTCCACTGATATTTAATACTAAGTAATATGTTGCTCAGGGGAACATATGAGATGCTGGAAATCTAACCCAGGTCAGCCACATGCAAGGCAAATGCCCTACCCACTGTACTAACATTCCGGAAAATCCTTTTTATTAAAAAATAATATAAAATCAGAATAGCCAAAATCAGAATTGGATCTAGTCATTTAAGATATTTATACTAAATCTGAGAGTTTCCTGACCGCATGGGAGAGCCTGGCAAGCTCCCTGTGGCATATTTATATGCCAAAACCAGTAACAATGATGGGTCTCATTCCCCTAACCCTGAAAGAGCCTCCAGTGCGGCACCATCGGGAAGGACGAATAAAGAGAGGCTGCTAAACTCTCAGGGTTAGGACGAATGGAGTTATTACTGAGACCGCTTGAGAAAAAAAGACAATCAACAGGATGAGGATGAGGATGAGGATGATGATGATGAATATATTGCCATTTGAATATGAGGATTTTAGTCATTTTTGCCATTCAACGTTTGTTTTTCTAAAGGAATCCATTCACTTCTGCAGTTAGATACAACAAATTTCATGCTACTACTTGTCCAAGAATCTTTTTTATTAATCTCTCAAGTCTGAGTGATTATAGAAGAGGGGATTCTTGGTTGTAGGTTAGTTCAGAACTTTGAAAACAGAATTGTTCCCTTTTTCACTAACAGAATTTCATTTGAAAATTCTGATGTGAATTTTCCCATTTTTGGTGAGGTGCCATGATTTATAATACCTTTGGTGACAGATTCATGCCTACACTGTATCAACAGAATATTCAATACCAGAGAGGCCACTTGCCTACTCCAATGTCCCAAAAACTCTTTATCTTCTCTCTCCCTCTCCAGGTAAATCTAGTTCTGTGGACAAGCTCTGCAATTCTTCCTCTTTGGCGATTTTTCACTCTCATAGTATGTTTCATTATAGCTGAAATATGAGATACTCAGAATCTGTTCTGTCCTTCTAACTTCATTTAGCTTCAAGTTCCATTCACATAATGGCAAATTACATGGCTAAATCTCTGCTGATAGTAAAGTAGTATCCAACTGTGTTCATCACTGTATCATTATGTGACTATAATCCATCAATCATCAATTTGCTCGAGCGGGTGCCAGTAATGTCTCCATTCGTCCTATCCCTGAGATTTTAGCAGCCTCTCTTTACTCGTTCTTCCCAGCAGTGCCACATTGGAGGCTCTTTCAGGGTAAGGGGAATGAGACCCATCATTGTTATTGTATTTGGCATATTGAATATGCCACGGGGAGAGCTTGCCAGGGTCTGCTGTGTGGGCAGGATGCTCTCGGTACCCTGCCAGGTTCTCTGAGAGGGAAAACTAGGCTGTAAGAGTTCTTGCGGCTGAAAATGCAGCCACGCGCTTCCGGGAGTGTTGTTTCATAGACTCTGGATGTTTATACATATCACAATTTCTCCAGTCATCTATCTGGGGACACTGGGTTGTTTCTAGACCATAGCTATTGTGAACAGTGCTGCAATGAATATAGAGTCACAAACTCCTATTTGAAAAAGCATTTTGGGGCACTGAAGTTAAAAATTTAAGAAGTGGAATTGATGCATAATCTGGTAAATAAATTTTCATATTTTTGAGAAGTGTGATACTGTTTCCAAAACGGGATAAATTAGCAGACATTCCCACCGGCAGTGAATAAACATTTCTTTTGCTCACATTCATGCCAGCATTGTTTCATATAGTACTGTAGTACTGTTATCCTGTTGTTCATTAATTTGCTCAAGCGGGCACCAGTAACGTCTCCATTGAGACTTGTTACTGGTTTTAGCATATTGAATTCGACACGGGTAGCCAGGCTCTGCCATGCAGGCGAAATATTCTCGTTAGCTTGCCGGGCTCTCTGAGAGGGATGAAGGAATCGAACCCAGGTCAGCCACATGCAAGGCAAACGCCCTACCTGCTGTGCTATTGCTACAGTCCTACAACTGCTTTATGTACCTTGGCTTATTAATGTGTGTCATATGTGTGGTGGGTGAATATTTTCTCCCAGCCTATGGGGTGTTTTTTTTTTTAATCCTAGTCACAGTTTTGTTGTGCAAAAGCTTCTTGAAATAAAAAGAGAAAAAAAAATAAAAATCCTTTTAGAAACAACAAACTATACAGTAAAGTGGCAGATAACAAAAAAAATCAAAGGCATTTCTACATGCCAAATTTATGACATTTCTATATGCAAACAAAATAAAACAAGAAGGAGAAATAAAACAAATTTCATTTACAATTGGGTCTCAAGAAAATCAAGTACGTCAGATTCAAGTTAACAAAAGAAAGACTTATACAAAGAAAACTATAGTCACTACTAAAACAGAAGAAATGGATATGTATGCCTTGTTCATAGGTCACAAAGACGAATGTTGTCAAAATGACATTAATTCACAAAGTACTACAGAGATTAAACACAGTCCCTTATAAAAATATCCATGATATATTATCTTTTCCACTATTTCTATTTCCTCTCTTTCTGGAATTCCTAATTTGGAGGTTGTTCTTTTTACTATTGTCAATTATCTTTAATTTCCCTTATTTTAAAAAATCTGTTTTCTATTACTTCTTCTTTATTTTGATGTCCTTAACATGTCCTCAAGGTCACTGATTCCATTTTCAGCTTTCTCCATGCTGCTGACTCTTCTAACTGCATTCTTTGGTTCCTTCGATTCTATCTGAATGAATTCTTTGGTTTTGCCAGTAATTTTTCTTTGGGTCTACTGAATTTCTCCTCCAATGATTAATTCAGTTCAGTGAACATAAAAAAAATAAAAACTTATTTTAAAAGCAAATATGCACAGCCAATCTCCATATCATCTTATCACTGTAATCACATTGCTCATCGATTTGCTCGAGCGGGTACCAGTAACGTCTCCATTGTGAGACTTTTTGTTACTGTTTTTGGCATATCGAATATGCCACGGGTAGCTTGCCAGGCTCTGCCATGTGGGTGAGATACACTCGGTAGCTTGCTGGGCTTTCCGAGAGGGACGGAGGAATCGAACCCGGATCAGCAGCGTACAAGGAAATGCCTAACCACTGTGCTATATAAAGATAAAATAAAATTTTTAAGTGTCCCAGAATATTCAAAAGAGTAAAATTCTGTAGATAAACAAATCGATACACATCTTGAGAATTCCCTAGAATGCAAAAAAACACTATTGGAAGTGCAAAGTCTTCAGTTGTGGAGATAGTACTGCAGTAAATGAGTTTGTCTTGTATCCTGCAGAAATCTGGATCAAATCCTCAAAGCCATTTGTTATTCCTCTGAGCACAGTCGGGTGTCACTCGTGGCAAGAGAGGGGGGAGGGACAGAAAGATCCTGTGTTATTGTCTCCTCCCCACTCTGCAAACAAAAGTGCAAAACTCAGGTGTATGAGTTATTCTATTTGGCCCATGGAAAGAAGGGAATTTGAGGCAAAAAATTTCCAAAGCAAGGTACAAAAACTGTGCTTTAAAATGTGACATTGAAGTTAATGAATTTTTTTTGTATATCTAATCTTCGAAAACCAACGAATTTGCGGCTCTGATTCTGTGAAAATAGATTGCCTTGGCTCATTTACAATAAATTAAGTGAAGGATCATTTAGTCAAAATGAAAAGGTTAAGTTCCACACAGCGAGAAAAACCTTATAAAACATGTTATCCAGGCACTAGTTGAACTCTACAAGAACTCTACAAGAAACAGGTTAAGAAAATGGGAAAGAATGGAAGAGTAGAAGGAACATACCAGTTTTTAAAATACTCAAATGTTATCCGGCAATGGATTAGTAAAAAAATATACTGGATAAACACTGGGTATAGCACAATCTTAAAAACAAAAGGGAAGGGATGATGAAGCATTATTAGGACATGGAAATTAGTCTGCATGATACTTATCAAATACGGCTGGAGCGATAGCACAACAGGTAGGGCATTTGCCTTGCACACGGCCAACCCGGGTTCGATTCCTCCTCCGTCCCTCTCAGAGAGCCCTGCAAGCTACCTAGAGTATCCCGCCCGCACGGCAGAGCCTGGCAAGCTACCCGTGGCGTATTCTATATGCCAATAACAGTAACAACAAGTCTCACAATGGAGACATTACTGGTGCCCACTCGAGCAAATCGATGAACAATGGGATGACAGTGCTACAGTTATACTTATCAAAACCTATTGGTCTAAACCAAAATGCACACAATACCAAGAGTGAACTTAAATGGAAATTAAGATTTTTAATTTAGAAAAATGTCAATATTGCATTTGGGAAGATGGCCCAAAGAGCTGAAGTACATACTTTGCATGTGGGAGGTCTGAATTCAAACCCCACTACATGGTCCCTTCAAGTACCACTAATATGGTACTTGATAGCCCAAGCACCAAACTGAGAACAGACACTAAGCAATTTTAGGTGTGGCCCACAAAAATAAGTGAATATTTTATCATTAGTTGTAACTGAAATGACAGAGGGAGAACTACTTTTTTTTAAATTTATTTATTTTTAATTAGAGAATCACCGTGAGGGTACAGTTACAGATTTATACACTTTTGTGCTTATACTTCCCTCATACAAAGTTCGGGAACCCATCCCTTCACCAGTGCCCATTCTCCACCACCCGTAAACCCAGCGTCCCTCCCACCCTCCCCAATCCCATCTCCCCCCCACCCCACCCTGCCACTGTGGCAGGGCATTGAGGGAGAACTACTATTGGTGAAAGGTATATTTTGGGGGTCCTGTACACTTCAACCACAATTTTTCTGTTAAAAAAAATGCACTTAAAAAAATAACCTGGGAGTTGAAGAGATAGTACTGCAGGTAAGCACTTGCTTTGTATGCAACTGACAACGTCCAATCCCCAGAATGCCAATAAGATCCTCAGTACATGTATGAGTGACCCTAAACACAGAACAAGGAGTACGCACTGAGCATAGCCAGTTGTGGCCCCCCAAAATAAATAAAATAAAACCTACAGGGAATAGGGATGTAGCTACATGACAGAGCACATGTTTTGTACATGAGAAGCTCTAGGTTTAATTCCTATTACTATAAGCCACTCCCAGAAAAAAAAAAACAGAGCACAAGATACAGCCCCCGAGACAAACAAGAAACAGGTTAAGAAAATGGGAAAGAATGGAAGAGTAGAAGGAACATACCAGTTTTTAAAATACTCAAACGTATTTCAAGAGGAAAAGTATATTTTCTCTCCAATTGTGATTGTCTCCAATTTTTCCAACCACCCCTCAATCCCACCCCCAAAGCAGGCTCACAATAATTTATTTTATATTGCTTTTTTATCAATAATTTGCCAAAAAATGACTAAAAAAATAATTTCTTAAAAGAAAATTAGTGTAAATTGTTGTATCTCACCATGGAGAGTATGTCCCTGTATGAGAGATTACTAATATGTTGTTACAGGTTAAGCCTTCTTACTATGTTGTTAGCTGAGATTGGTTGCGTTCTGCACCGCATCCCATTCAATTCAGTGTGCTAGTACTGGATTATCAGTGTTGTAGGGCTTAAAGATATCCAAGAAAATCAAGAGTTTTTAGCTGGGAGCTGCAGCTGGAATTAAATTTTTAACTAGGCAGCAGCACTGGAGTGTGGACATGACTGCAGGAGTTTCCTAAGAACAGAGAGGTTAGGGGGCAAAAATTCTTTTTATTAGCGACTTAGCAGAACTCATCTAACATCATACTGACAACTTGACAAATTGACTCAAAAAGAGGCGGGCTATTCATTTAAAAATCTGTTTCCTGGATATCAACTCACAGAAAATACACATTTTAGAATGCTTACATTACTGTGAAAAGACTTAAAAATAAGAGAATAATATCTCTTTAATAGAAAACTGTGGACCAAATTTTGGGAATCTGTAATATTTCATGCATGATTAAGTTATGAAAGCTTCTATAATTATGGCATTGCAATGAGGAATTGAGAAAGCTGAAACATGGAATTAAACTAACTTCACATACAAATAATCGCCAATTAGAGTCAGGACACACTATATATAGATTTCATAATAATTAGGACACAGAAGTCATAAGAAATGAGGTTTATCATGAGAAAGATAATAAAGAATAGAGCTGTTCAACCCATGCATCGCTTTTACTACAAAAGTAACTACCAAATACAGGTGTTTACTTTTCATTGTCCTCAGCCTGTGGAAGAACATTAAGGATCCTCTGAGCCTGATCTTTCCTGTCAGGATTCACCTTGCACTATTATATTCCATGACCCTATGAATAGCATTGATTTAACTTGTGCCATGAGAAAAAAAGATTGCAGACCACTAGGATGATATAACAAATTTCATCAGTTACTAAAGAAGGGGATTAAATATTTGGAGTAGAAAAGTCAGTCATATTAAAGAATAGATAAGAAAACTGATGCTGAAGGTAAAGATAAAACTTAAGTGCACCTATTTTCTTTTTAAAAAAGTCACATTAAGGTGACTGGAGTGATAGCACAGCAGGTTGGGTGTTTGTCTTGCACGCAGCCGACCTGGGTTTGATTCCGAGCATCCTACACGGTCCCTTGAGCACCACCAGAAGTTATTCCTGAGTTTTGAGTCAGGAGTTAACCCCTGTGTATTGCCGGGTATGACCCAAAAAGCAAAAACAAAACAAATCAAAAAAGTCACATTAAATTAAGATAACTAATTTCATCATTATTGGTCTTACAGATTTTTTTTAATTTCTAAATATTCTTATTTTGCAGTTGATATTTTAATTTAGTGAGAAACTGCTACCTAGATTTTTTGTTTGCAAATGTTTCAGCAAACACAAAAAATAGGGCTGGAGCAATAGCACAGCAGGTAGGGCGTTTGCCTTGCACGCGACCGACCCGGGTTCGATTCCCAGCATCCCATATTGTCCCCAGAGCACCGCCAGGAGTAATTCCTGAGTGCATGAGCCAGGAATAACCCCTGTGTATTGTCAGGTGTGACCCAAAAAAAAAAAATCACAAAAAATATTTTACTGATATAAAACATACATATAAATTACACTAGGTTGCCAGAGCACTACTACTGCAAATAGGGTGTTTGCCTTGCACACAGCTGATGCCAGCTCCATCCCCAGCATCCCATATAGTTCCCTGAGCAAAGCACCACTATGAGTCAATACTGAATGCAAAGCCAGGAGTAACCTCTGAGCATTGCTGAGTGTGGTCCACAAACCAAAAATAAAATAAAATATACTAGTTTTAGGTACAAAATGATTTTTCAATATATTGCAAAAATCACAATCCTGTGATAAGGATTTTAAAAACAACCTTCAACTATACTGTACAGTATTTTACCAATCACCAGCGAGCTACTACATCCCCATGGCATTTGCCTTATAATAGAAAGTTTGTCACTTTGGAGCTCCCTACAGTTTCAAGAGAATTTTAGTTAAATTGAAGTCAACATGGATTTCCTTTCCCCTTTTATAGCAATCTGCAAATTTAAAAAACACAATTGAATGAGTGGATGAAATGTGAGAACGCTTGATCCTAGGAAGATCACTTACTTTTTATAAATGGAATTCAGCCTATAAAATGATTAAGCAACTGATGTCGAGTGTTGTGAAACTTTGCACGTTTTATCAAAGGGAGCTGCTTCACAGATGATGTCAGTTTCACATCTATCATAAGCAGTCATTTATTTAATCTTTCTTAGGTTAAAGATAATGGAAACCTGATTTCTTTATAGGAGTCCATATTCCACATATAAAAGGGGTAGGGGACAGTTACAGTGCTGTAGAGTGACTCCTGCCATTCTAAAAATAATGTCCTGCAGCTGTTTAAAATTTATTTTTTTTTTAGACCATAGCACCACTGTTTGGTTGTTTCCAATTTCTAAAACCACAAATAGTAAAAGTGTACTCAGTCTACTGCAAACATAAATAGCAAATGCACGCTTCAGCACTTTTTAAAGGATATGGAAATTGGCAACAAAAATGCAGTTCATGTTGAAAATTTATGACAGCCCTGCCATATTTCTTCAGAAATACAATCAGGTAAAAATTAGGAAGATCTCTACCAACTGGGTGGTATTTTTATGTTTTTTTTACTTATATTTTTACTAACTGAAAGACTTTCATTATGCAACTTCTGGCACTTGATAAAACGGAGCAATAGTACCTTTGCTAAAAACCACAGCTTCTTTGGTTATGTTTAGCATTACACAAACATCTTTCACCTTAGATATCCTTTTGCATTAGTGTTTAATTTTAATTTGACTAAAGTGAACTTTTTCAGAATATTGTGCTTCTTGGATATTATTAAGCAAAATAATTGTATTTTCCTAACTTCTCAAAATATGCTATAATTATTAAGCATTTAGTTCCATTCAAATATTATGAAAATGACTACTAAAAGATGAAAATATGAAAATGATTCAGGAAATCATAGTGGAAGATGATTTACTCTAATGTTAAAAATCGAAAAAGAAAAATGTTATGATATGCAAAAAAGAACAACATGCATTTAGTGTTTCTCCCTGATCTAATGTAACAACACAAGCTCACCTTCTCAAAAGGAGGGCAAATAAAACATTCTTGGTACAAGACAGTGGAGAAAAAAAAAATTGACATTAAGAACAATTCTTCAATACTCTTTACAGTTTTAAAGTCCTATGGTTATATATTAAAACCAATTTATATGCGCTAGCAATTCTAAAATAAAATTAGCAATCTCTTATGTAATTGATTAAAAAGCATCTCATTAGCACGTTGAGAGCACGTTAAATAAATAGTAACAAAATGGCTCTAGATCATTTCAGACAACTTTTGCTCCTAGTCAATTTTTTTAAAGAAAGATTTAAAAGCTGATAAACAATTAGTCTGGTCTATGATCTAATTATTTACAAGATTTGAATGATAAATAAAACTACGAACAAATTTTTAATATGTTTTGCTTTCCATGGCAGTTCTCCTTTATATGAATTTTTACCAAGGAAGTTAAACAATAAATACTTTCAAAGATTCACTAAATATGCTTATTGGACTGATAAGAATTTTGTATGTCCTTTATAACATATATTTGTGTGAGCTATGAAAAATAATATAAGAAAGAACTCAGTTTCAAATATACAATACAACATAATTAAACTGATGAAAAAGACAAAAGCTCTGGGACACTTACAGAAAAAGCTAACTGGTTATACAATGTTTTCTAGTTACCTTAAAAGAGTAAGAAAATTAAGACACTTAACCTATTACCTTTTATATTTCTAGGCCCAAAATACATTATGTAAAAAGTGCTGTTTTAAAACTCTAGTCTTTTGAAGAATATGTGATTTTTCTAAGTAGCTGTTATTCTTAAATTTTCAAACTGTAAAGGATATCTAAATTGTGAAAAAAAATTACATCATAAATTGAGAAATGCAAAGTTTTTTCAACTATAGTTAGCATCTATTCAAACTAACTTATAAAAGCATTCTGATAATTTCTTTGTACTCTCGTACTATTTAAACAACACAAAGCTGATAACATTGCACATCAATTAAGATTTTCTAAATATATCTCAAAGTTCTAAAACTTTTTGTTATGATGAGCATAATAACACCTGAAAAGTTAACTGCTTTAAACTACTTTACTATTAGCTTGAATTAATATAACTTTAACATTTTCCTTAAAAATGTGATCTAATCAGTATATAAGTTAGGAACACAGTAACATTTTAAATATAACTATAAATATCAGAATATATATATTCAAGTGATACAGTTTTCTGATAGTAAGATGTGTTACAAAACTGCAAGTCAAATTTTGCATTTACATTTGTTATTAAAGTTCTGAGGTGGAAAGAATTAAAGACTAATAACTTTTTTTTTTTTGGGGGGGGTCACACCTGGCGATGCACAGGGGTTACTCCTGGCTCTGCACTCAGGAATTACTCCTGGCGGTGCTCAGGGGACCATATGGGATGCTGGGATTTGAACCCAGGTCGGTCACATGCAAGGCAAACGCCCTACCCGCTATGCTATCACTCCAGCCCCAAGACTAATAACTTTTAAAACACAGAAAAGCACTAATTTAAAATTAGAAAATTTCTTCCTAATAATGGTGCTCAATAAAAATACATTTTAAAATGATTAACTAGAAGGAAATAAAGAGAAAAGAATTATCAATCAAATGCACTGAAATTTTCACTTGTGAAAAGAAATGAAGTTTCAGACAGAACCCAGAATAGCCACATACAATTAGTCAATGTGTCATCCACAATAACAAGATATACTTAAGATAACAATACCTTCCACAAGTAGTAAAATAACATATTTTGAAAAAAAAAAACGGTGTTCCAGAGTTAACTGTAGCAATTCATATTAACAATTATTCATTATATGAAGGCTGTAAGTTTTTAATTTTATATCCACAGCCCTAGATTCTTCTGAATTAAGTCACACTACCTGAAATTATAACATTTGGCAGAGTAATGTCTAAGCTAATACCATGAAACAATTACTGATTCTTTTTGAATAGAGAGATTAACTTCTGATCACAGTCATTATTTAATGTCTGAATAACATGACACTAAATGATGCCACCAAAAGTGTAGAAAATGTGAAACAATTACTACAGATTATGATAATTTTATTTCCTCTATAGATACTTTCTTTGCAAATATGTCATAATATTTTAAAGTATTAAATAATTATAATTTCCATATGCAAATGAAGATGTAATTTTTAGGAACAAAGTCTCCTTAAATATAAAAATATGATTTTACATTTTAAAATTTATTAGCCACAAAATATCAAGAGGCATGTATTTAACAAATAATTTTAAAAGTTATGTAAAATTAATTTATCTACATGCTTATTGAGAACCTCTAATAAAGAGGTTCCTTGCTAGGAAAGTAGCATGGTATACTTTAAATATTTTGTCACACTATTACAAATTTAAATTATGTATAAATAAAGGAATCCTACACCTAATCTGATTAACTAAGAAGAAACCAATTTAAGCCTAAATTTACAACTTAGCAACAACTTAATTACATTTATTTAAAGGATTTTTTTTTGCACATTTATTTCTTAACCACATTAGGATAATTTCCTCATTCTTGTAGTGAAAAAACATCACTTGTTTCACAGCAAAGAATACTTGGTTACTCAACGGATTTTTTTTTGTCCTATATTATAATCAAGCAACAAATATTCCAAACTGCTGAAGATTGACAGTTTTAGGAAATTCAATAGTTAGCTGATGATTCTTCGGTAGTTTCACAGTAGCATAATCTTTCACATTACTTGAAACCACTGCTAAACCTGTAACACATTTTCTGTTTCGCTATGGATCTTTTTTTCTATCTTCAGTCCTAAAAAGAGTATCTTTTATCTGTCTGCAGTACAAAAAGCATTCATAATTCAGAAATGTTTCCTTTTTTGTAATGCATGACTTTGAGCTCAACATTTTTCAAAGATCAGTTAAACAAAATGTCTCTTTAAGACTAGAACCCCGTGTGTGTGTGTGTGTGTGTGTGTGTGTGTGTGTGTGTGTGCATGTGGTTTAACTAACAAGAATTTTTCTATTCCAGAAAAATTCAGTTTCTTCTATACTATAATCACCGTAATCTAGCTTCGGCCACATATATCACGTTAGACAGGCTCTAAGTCAAATGTTATATTCACTGTTCACCAAATCATCAACAGAAAAAAAAAATCATTACTATTTGGGACAAGAGGGAACTAAAGGGCAAAATAATGGAAGAAAATAAAATACCTACATTGTTAAAGTTATTAGGAATAATATTCTTATATGCTTAGGTAAATCTGTATAACAAAAAAGTACGTAACATTTTCTATATTAATTCAGCTAATATTTAATAAAAACTGAAATAATATGCTATCTCCCATGTTTGGATTCCAAAGGCCTCAAGTTAAAAAATAAGCATAGGGGCTGGAGTTATAGCACAGTGGGTAGGGCGTTTGTCTTGCATGTGACCAACCCAGGTTCGATTCCCAGCATTCCCATATGGTCCCCTGAGCACTGCCAGGAGTGATTCCTGAGTGCAAAGCCAGGAGTAACCCCTGAGCATTGCCAGGTGTGACCCAAAAAGCAAAAAAGAAAAAAAAGGAGAGAAAGAGTATGGGGAATATTGTTTGCCACAGAGGCAGGGTGAGGGTAGGAAAGGGGGGTATAATAGGGATCTTGGTGGTGGGGAATGTGCACTGGTGGAGGGATGGGTGTTTGATCATTGTGAGATTGTAACCCAAACATGAAAGCTTGTAACTATCTCACAGTGTTTCAATAAAATTTTTTAAAAAATTAAAGCATATAATTAACACATATATCATTTTTAAAAATGTTAGATAGAAATTATTAAATTACCAGTGTTAAGCAAGTATCAATGTATGTACTAATGAAATCTGACCCTAAAATAAATGAATAAATTACTTTGGGGCCAGAGAGAAAGAAGCAGGTAAGGCACTTAGGAGACTGACCTGGGTTCCATCCCCAGCACCTCACAGAGTCCCTCGAGCTTGCCAGAGAAATAAGCCCTAAGCATCACTCCTGTAGCCCAAAAACAAATTTAAAAAAAAAACTGTCCACAAAAATTATTAAAACAGAACCCATTTTGAGTCATTTTCATGGGGGGGGGGGGGCGCGGGACATGCCCAGCACTGCTCAGAGAATGTATCTAGAGATACTTGGGGGATCATAAAGTCCAGGGGATTGAACACTGCACTCTTGAATTTAAAACATGCACATGAGAGGGCAGGAGTGATAATGTAAGTTGGTCTTTTATGCATCCCATATAGTCCCCTGAGCACCAGCAAGAGTGATTCCAGAGTGTAAAGCCAGGAGTAACCACTAGGAATCTCTAGGTATGGCCCCCAAAAAATACAAACAAAAAACATGCACTTCAATTCCTTAAGCCAGTGCTTGAAACACTTCTTAAAACTAAGAAACTTTTAAAGATTCTAAAAGCATGTATTTGCTTGCATGAACTATAAAACTCTGTTTTGACATAAATGCACACTTTACAAATACTACATATATAATACACTTAACACATATACATAGCTATTGGTAAGCACTTTATATTTCTGAACTAATTTAATACTGAAAACACCCCTTAGAAATAATTATGATGCTCAGATAAGATTAAGTAGCTTGCCAGAAATCACACAGATTAGTATGTAGAACTAGCATTTGGAATGGTAAACAGACTAGTGTCTAAAACTTGTGAATTAGTTCCAAAGTTTATGATCTTCAATGAAGCTTATCCTTTAAAGCATCATGACAAAATATGATTTTAAAATGTCATATTTTAAAATTTGGGGAGGACAAACTAAAGATGGTATTCACTGATATAATCTACTAGATCAAACATGTAAAAGATTATAATATGAGCATACATAAACAACTTTGGCCTTGCCTATAAAACATTGTGTACATCCTACATCTTATCTATAATGCTAACCTAAAGTTTGAATACACAAAATTGTATTGGTAACATTCAAGTGTGCACAGACAGACATATGCAAAATAGTTACTTACAGGAAAAATGTGAGAATTTCATGTAGCTAAACTTAGTATAATCAAGCATAAAGCTATAACTGATCAGTAAAATACCTCAGTCTATATACTTCCTTACAGAAATTTTAATTACTAAGCTTTTTAAAATTAAAATATAGTTATTCATTTCACCTGTAAAGTAAACTAAAAGTTACCCCTTTTAAATGCTTTGATGATTTTATAATAAAAAATACCTAAAAATTATCTACTTTAATATTTAGCATAAGCAATTTCCTTCAAGACATCCAATTTAAAAGGCAAAAGTTTATTTCTAATTGCTTAGGATGTTATTAAATCAACTTAGTTTTTTATCTTTTTTGGGCAATGTTTAATGTTTAGTTAAATAAAAGAAGTTACACCACTTGCTGGAGCATGATTATCTATAATAAGTTACTCCATATTTCTATTCTGAAAAGATAAATATATCAACACACTCCATAACATTTATATAAATTTTAAAATACTAGCTAGCTGAAAGTGAAAAGAAAATATAATCAGAATAATTTCATACCATACATAATCATTCTTCACAGAATTTTTATTACCCAATATGGAATGGATTATAGTAAATGTATTTCACACATGCTATTTCTTATTCAAAAGGAAATATAGAATAGGCTATAGAAAACTTCTAGCCAAATCTTCATTCAAATCCAACATTCATGGATGCCACTGTAATTGAAAAACATTTCCAAACAGATAGCTGTAGACCTCTTTTTCCTTTAAAAGTAATATGTCTTTCACCATGTGTTCCAACTAAAACATTCATGTTCTTAAAACTTTACCAAGCTGTCTTGTGCTCAGTCTTCTTAATATTGTATATTGTTTGATTTTACTCTAGTTTATAACTACTTAAATTCACAAAGCATGTTTATATTTTCTAATCATATCAACATTGAAAAAAATCGTCTATGCATATTCTTTATCAACATCAGTTATTCCCAAAGTTTCTGAAACTTCACTTGTTTCTAACTTAAATCCATCGAACATCCTAAAAGGTATGAGTAATGTATTTTGTCGTTTACAACAAATGTGAAGTTGTCTTTGATTTTAATTTGACTATATCTTCTAAAATTTGTCAAAGTTTCAAAATCAGGAGCTAAAACAGATGGTCCAGATGTCAGACTGAGGCTCAACCACAACACTGTCGGGTCCCAGAGCACAGCAAGCTGCAACAATCAAATACCTAATTAGGGGTAGCACAAAAACAAACAAACAACAACAAAAAAAGAAAAACCACAAAAGTTTCCAAAGTTAAAACTATCAGTTTTCAATATTTCATTTTTCTTTTTTTTTTTTTTTTGCTTTTTGGGTCACACCCGGCGATGCACAGGGGTCACTCCTGGCTCATGCACTCAGGAATCACCCCTGGCGGTGCTCAGGGGACCATATGGGATGCTGGGATTTGAACCCGGGTCGGTCGCGTGCAAGGCAAATGCCCTACCCGCTGTGCTATCACTCCAGCCTCTCATTTTTCTTTTGACCACCAACTTAATAGCTAAATGTTAGTGTGCTCTTATTAAGAGGATATAGCATAAATCTTTGAATTGACATTCTCCTTAAAATTTCTAATCTTTGAGAAGGGCGCAAGAAATGTGAAGTGGAGCAAGGAAAGCCTCTTCAATAAATGCTGCTGGCAAAACTGGACAGCTACATGCAAAAAAAAAAATGGGCTCAGATCTCTAATTAACACCATGTACAAAACTCAGGTAAAAGTGGATTAAAGATCTCAACATCAGACAAGAATCCTTAAGTTACATGGAAGACAAGATTGCAAAACCCTCCAACGACACTAAAGCTAAAGGTATTTTTCAAGATGACACGCCACTGGCCAAGCAAGTGGAAACAGGGATAAACAAATGGGACTACCTTAAACTAAGAAGCTTCTGCACCTCAAAGGAAACAGCAACCAAAATACAAAGACAGTCTACAGAACAGGAAAGGATATTCACCCAATAGCCATCTAATAACAGGTTGATATCCAGGATATACAAGACACTGGTTGAACTCTACAAGAAGAAAACATCCAACCCCATCAAAAAATGGGGGATGGAAATGAACAGAAATTTTCTCAAAGAAGAAATACAAATGGCTAAAAGACACATGAGAAAATGCTCTACGTCACTAATCATCAGGGAGATGCAGATTAAAACAACAATGAGATATCATTTCAAACCACAGAGACTGGTCCACATCCAAAAGAACAAAAGCAATCAGTGTTGCCGTGGATGTGGGGAGAAAGGGACTCTTCTTCACTGCTGGTGGGAATGCCAACTGGTTCAGCCCCTTTGGAAAACAATAGGGACAATATCAAAAAATTAGAAATTGAGCTCCCATTTGACCCAAATACCACTCCTGGGAATATATCCCGAAGAGGCAAAAAGGTATAGTAGAAATGACATCTGCATTTGTATGTTCATTGCAGCACTGTTTACAATAGCCAAAATCTGGAAAAAACCGGAGTGCCCAGGAACAGATGACTGGTTAAAGAAACTTTAGTACATCTACACAATGGAATACTATGCAGCTGTTAGAAAAGATGAAGTCATGAACTTTGCATATAAATGGATCAACATGGAAAGTATCATGTTAAGTGAAATGAGTCAGAAAGAGAGAGAGACAGACATAGAAATATTGCACTCATCTGTGGAATATAAAATAACAGAGTGGGAGACTAACACCCAAGAATAGTAGAGATAAGGGCCAGTAGGTCTACCCCACAGCTTCCAAACTGGCCTCACATGCTGGGGGAAAGACAGCTCAGATGGAGAAGGGAACACCAAGTAGAGGGTGTTGGGAGGACCCATTCGGGTTGAAAGATGCAAGCTGAAAGTAGACTATAGACAGAACATAAAGGCCACTCAATACCTCTATTGCAAATTGCAACACCCAAAAAGAGCGAGAACAAAAGGGAATGCCCTGCCACAGAGGCAGGGTGGGATGGTGAGAGGGATACTGGGAGCACTGGTGAGGAGAATGGGCACTGGTGGAGGGATGAGTAAACGATCACTGTATGAGTGAAATGCAAACATTAAGTTCAAAAGTTTGTAACTGTACATCACAGTGATTCACTAATAATTTTTTACTTTCTATAAAATTAGAAGATTCCAGATAGTTAAAGTAAGAATTTTTAAAAGTTGGTAATCCAGAGTGTATTAAAAACAAAATTTTTAAATAGGATAAAGAGAGGATTAAAAGCAAAAACCACAATAACTAAGCTTTAAAATTACTATTTAATAGTAAATTCAAAAGAATTTACAAAGTTAGGGCCATAAATACAGCTCAAAGACCTGGAGCACATACTTTCATATGGGAGCCCTAGGCTGGATTCCTATCACTGTATTATTCCCCAAAGCATCACCAGAAGAGACCGCAAAACAGTGAACCAGGAGTAGCCCCTGAGTACCACTATGTGTGGCAGAAAAACAAAAGACAAAGAATTTACAAAGTTAAAAGAAAGTTAACCAGATTCGTTTTTAAACCAATGGTATTTTTGCATAAGGTTCTCAAATAAAAGTTTACGCAGAATGCCTGAATAATTTTATCCATGAGCCTTTCTTAAATGGCTAACATCAAAATATTTTGAATTCCTTCTATCCAAATCTCCAACTGTGAAATATCTAAGTGGTCAACAGGCAGCGTAAGATCAGAGGTACAAAGTAAAAAACAATGGTCTATCAGAATTGTTATTAACTTCTGGTCCCTGTACTAAAATACAGATAGCTGTTGGTCCATGGGTGTATAAAGATTGAAAAACATAGACCTTCAAATTATAAGTTACTCAATTTGGGGAATTTACTTAAATATGAAACTAACAGTTTCAACAAAACAAACATGAGATTTATAAAAATTAAAAAATGCATTCAGACTACTAAAGCTCAATTAATATAACACAACAGTTAACTACTTTGTAATTTGATTTTTATGCACAAATATTCATAATGTACATAGAATTACAATATAAATTAGAGATTTTTTTTGTTTCTTGGGGGGCAACAACTAGGGGTTACTCCTGGCTCTGTGCTCAAGATGACTCTTTGAAGTGCTCAGGGGGGCACTAAAGGATGCCACTGATCGAAGACAGGTGGGCTAAAAAAGCAAAGCAAATGCTCTAGCACTACTTCAGCCCCAATTCTGGGATATTTTTAAGTGTTAATACATACATATTAAAATAGCTAAAGCTGGGCCCGGAGTAATAGTACAACTCGTAGGGCTCTTGCATGCATGCAGCTGAACTGGCTACATTCCCAGCAGCCCACATAGTCGCCTGATCCAGGAGTGATTCCTAAGCACAGAACTAGGAGTAAATTCTGAGCATCACCAGGTGTGGCACAACAACAACAACAAAAATAGCTAATGAACAATTACAAAGATACACCAAAGACACAGCACTGATCAACTAACAGATATAATTAATCGGGGGTATGGTGGCGCCAACAGGCCAACCTTTGGGGCAAGTGCATCAGCAGCCTGATGGTGCCTTCAGGCTTACTGACACTCCCAAACTGCCGCTGTGCCTATAGTTGGACCCCAACAACTTGTGACCAAGTTTACCAAGAAATTAAACGGCCAAAAGTTAGGCAAATGGGAGCCATGCCCACAAACCACCTCTGGTTCAGCTATACAAGCTCATTTATTGGCCTTATTTCAGAGACCCAGAGATAAATCTCAAGAGATGAAAAGCCACAGTTAATCTCAGACCCATGCATGGCTGAACAGATTGGGATAAATCCGAGGGGGGAGGGTTGGCCTGTGCCTGCCCAAGCAAAGCCCCCAGCAGCTACTTGCTTCCACAATCCAAAATCGACACCATACCCTGGGCCTGACTCAGGTCTCAGGATGGACCTCAACAAGATATAATCAGCTGAAAATTCCGGTACGCAGGTTTTGTGTCTGAAATCTCCAAGCTTTCACGTAGTAGGGGTGGGCTACCTCCTCCCACTTCCCAGTACACATGGAAGCACTGGCAATTATCTCACAAACCAACTCCAGCGCCACTCTATAAACTCTATTACTGCCCTTGTTCAGAGACCCATAAATAAATCTCGAAAGAGATCAAACACCAGAGACACAGCAGTGAGTCCCGGAAGACACCACAGAGCCAGAGATCTCTCTGGGCCCCATACCAAGCCAATTTCACAGAGGAACCCCAGATAGAGCAGGGGCACTCTCCTCGCCTACTCCAGATGGAAACCCAGTGACCAAGAGCTTCCACAAGCAAGACCAAGTATGCAGGTTCCAGGATTAAATTTCCATGCTGCATGGTTGGGCTGTCCCTTTCCGACTCCCCACCTGCTCATCATCCTGGGCACACCCACAAACTGCCTCCAGGTACCAATCTTAGTTTACCAACAACCTTGGTCCAGAGATGCCCAATTGAATACCAAAATGGATCAGTGCCCTACAGAAATGTCTCTGGAACCCAACTATCTACAATGTAGGATTCCAGAAGTGCATGGCGGCGGCACCCATGATATTCAAAATGAGCAAGGGACAATAAATGATCTAGCCTCTGTCCCTGGCAGGCAGACTTCAATGGTGATGGGTGTTCGATCATTGCCTGTCTGAATCTCGAACATGAAAGCTTTGTATCTCACAGTGATTTTTTTAAAAAAAGCAATGTTGAGTTCATGCCCAATTCAGTCAGCTTAATCAGTGACTGAATAAACAGCAGTCCTTCTACATTTAAAAAACTTGAAATTAATATAATAAATAAATAGATATAATTAACTAGGAATTAGATTATTAATAGTAGACTCAGGAAGAAATTTTAGTACTTTAGTTTAGATAAAGTGATTATCTTCAATCAAAGCAGCCAACAGAAATGTATAAACAGAACATGGAAGAAATGATTGAGATGACAAAGGAACAGAATGTGTGAAGACAATATTTTAAAAAGGAGAGAGAAAAAAATAAAATAAAAAAATAAAAAGAAGAGAGAAGGTACACATCATAAACTTAAAAATGGATTTAACATCTATTTAAATATTTAGATCAAAATTGAGTATCAACAATATTTTCTATCCCTTACACTCTATAGCTAAACAACCCCCTTTGTTATTCTGGGTTCTGGAGGGGACGTGGGGGCTAGGGGGGATTGTTTCTTTCTTTCTTTTGGACCACACCTGCTGGTGCTCAGGATTTATTCCTGGTTCTGCTCTCAGGGATGACTCTTAGCAGTGCTCAGGGAAACATATGGGATGTAGGGGATCAAGCCCATGTCAGGAATGTGTAAGGCAAGCGCCCTGTCAACTACACTACCATTCTGGCCCAACAATCCCTAATTTCTACCAATCCAATAACCTTAAATTCTTTGGGGAAAGTGGAGAGGACAGGTCACACCTGGTAGTGCTTGGGAGCTACCCCTGGCTCTGCTAAGGAGTGACCCCAGGCAGTGATCAGGAGACCATATAGTGTGTCAGGGATTCAAACCAGGGTCCTCTGCATGCAAGAGAAACACTTTATTCTCTTTCACCTCTCTGTCCCCCTAAATGTATCTTCAATCAGTTTTCATCTGATTCACCAAAACATCTCCTACACTTCATTCTGATCAACTCTCAACTTCTGTATCCTCAGTATCCCACAGCCCTCACTGCCACTTAAAAATCAATCGCTCTGGGGCTGGAGCAATAGCACAGTGGGTAGGGCATTTGCCTTGCACTCGGCCAACCCAGGTTCGATTCCCAGCATCCCATATGGTCCCCTGAGCACCGCCAGGAGTAATTCCTGAGTGCAGAGCCAAGAGTAACCCCTGTGCATTGCCAGGTATAACCCAAAAAGCAATATATATATCAACTTTCTGGTGAGATAAGTCAGTTTGTAAAGAAATTTAGATCCTGTGTACAGAGAGAGAGCAAGAGAGCAAGAAAAAGAGAGAGAGAGAGAGAGAGAGGACAGAGACAAAACCCTGCTGGTAGTTTATGAAAACTCTCAGAATAAAGTTTGGAATCTTTGACCTGACTATTGACTGAATCCCTACTGATCTTCCCAGGTTTTTATTACAACCCTTCATGCCCATAAGGAGCCTTCTGCTTCGATCGTGAAGGATTTCTCCCAGTTCTCAGATACAATTTGCTCTTATGTCTCTAGTTCTTAATTTCTGGGAAAGTTAAACGTCAACTTTCCCAATAAAGTCCTCCTTGCCACCTCATAAAGCCTTCTAACAAACTTGGATTAATGGCATATCTCTTCCACTTCACTTTGTTTATTGGATGTTGTTTTGTTTCCCCTTTCCCTGTCAGTTTTAGGCCATACTCACTTGCGAATCAAGGCTGGGAGGTGGCTCCTAGAGGGGCTTGGGGCATCAATGCTTGGGGCATCAATGCAGTGCTGAGAACTAGGGGAATAAAGGGGGGGGAAATGTAAAGAAAAGGGGAAAAAAGCTTATGTCCAGCCTATTGAGCTCTCTGATCCTATCTGATTATATTTTATTGACTTTTTATCCCCTCGTTTCTGGAGCACACCCTTGAAGGTTCAGGGACTATTCCGGGCGCTGGGTAATCCCTAGCATTCTTCTAAAGGGCACAGGTGGTGTCAGAGATTGGAACTGGGGTCAATTGGATACAATGCAACACTTTACCCCATATACCTCCTCTCTAGTCCCTGTCAGAAGGAAAGGGACAGATACAGATTGATCTCTCTGAAACGTGGGACTGAGAGATACACAGCAAAGCGGCAACAAAGGTCCAGAGGAAACAAAATGGGGGAAGTGACTCCCCCAATTAGGTTGGGGGGATGAGGAGGGCTGACTGGGGAGAGGGATGGCTACACTAGTAATGGGTGTGGTTTTGGAATAATGTGCACTGGACACCATTATTAACAGTATTGTAAACCACAGAATCTCAATTTTTAAAACTATAAAACAAATTTTTAACAAGATAAATGTAGGCATTCTATAATAAACTAATAAGTTTTCTTGCAGGAAGACATTATATCTTTCTTATTGTAGTATTCCCAGAGGTTAGACAAGAGTCAGAAACAATAAATATCTACGAATTTTTTTTAATTAATTTATTCTTTTGTTGAATCACCATGTGGAAAGTTACAAAGCTTTCAGGTTTAAGTCTCAGTTATACAATGCTCAAACACCCATCCCTTCACCAGTGCAAATATTCCACCACCAAGAATCACAGTATACCTCCCCCTCTCCCCCCCACCTCCCCAGCCCCCCATCCCGCCTGTGTAACTGGTAAATTTCACTTTACTTTCACTTTACTTTGATAACATTCAATATTTCAACAAAAAACTCACTATTATTGTTTGGAGTTTCTCCCCCCTAAAGTCAACCTACTGAAAAGGAAGCGTTTGATAATTTGTTTTCCATTGCTGAGAATGAAGAGATATGAGGTTCTACGAAAAGTTTAAGACAAGATAAAACAGGAAGATGTTGCCACATAGAAGAGTCAAAACTATAAACATGCTTTCAGACAACCAAACATTCAATCTGAGAGGGCACTTAATAGAAGGCCTAATTTAATGGTTCCTAGCTATACTAATCAGAACCTTCAAATTCAATGAGGTACTTCAGAAAACAGAACAAACACAAGATGCTGATCCCATTTGAAGCACAAGCCTGCCCATACTCTGACAAATTGCCTTCAATATTGTTTTTTGTTTCTTTTGCTTTGTTTTGGTTCCAGGGCCATACGTAGCTGTGCTCAGGGCTTTCTCCTCACTCCGTGTTCAGCGATCACTTCTGGAGAGCTCAGGGACCATATGCAGTGCCAGGGATCAAACCCACGTCAGCCACATACAAAAGCAAGGAACCCACTGTACTATCTCTCTAGCACATTTCAACTGAAAAAAAAATAATAATATTTAAACTGAAAAAATAAAGTCTAATAACTGATAACTAACTATACTTAAGTACTTTACAAATCTTGACCTTCCTCCTATTATGACTCCTTACATACAGAAAAGTAACCAGCAAATAACTCTGGCTAAAAACTAAAATCTTAATTCTCTAACTCCTTGATCTCTTCAACTAAGATCAGTTTGCATTATTCTCATTTCTATCTCTTTTTCTCCATTTCTGTTACTCTGGAGCTAAAAGATTTATGTCCTCATAGCTGGAATTACTATAGCGGATTGTTTTTCCCTCACCCCTTCGCTCTGGGAGCTGCACATACATTTGGTTGTGGTGTTTGCAGGTTTACTTGTAATGATCAATCAGTTCAGAGGGTGATGAGGAATGGAGGAATTGCACACTTTTATTTACACTGGGGATTGAACTTCCAGCATCATATCTGTAAGACAGACATTTCTGCTACTAGGCCATCCTCAGTTCTCTTACAGCAGATTCTTATAGGTCTTACTTGACTTCAATCCTCCACTAAAAAACACCCAAATTGGACTCATGTTTCTCATTCAGTGGTCTCATTTTGTCAATATTTCAAAACTGGATTTCAATTTAAAATTTAATACATCAAGTGTTCCTCTGACTTTTGTAATCTTTTCACAGCCGGTGCAAGCCACCTATTAAATCTACTATACTTCTCTGATTAGTTACATACATCAAACTCACTCAAGTAGGATGGTCTTAATATCTCTTTTCTGATCTCCAAAGCTGAGGTCCAAGTTACACTGTCCTAAGTTACTAATTTAACATACCATAATAGAGCCCCCTATTTCCAATTTAAATAGGTTTAAACTACTGAAACAGCATTTTTTCTCTCTTGCATTCTCTACTATTTGTAGGTCAATTAAGACATGCATAAAAATTGCACATTTAAGCTCCGCAGCTGCACAAGCGTGAATCCAAACCCAGAAAAACCTCTTTCGGCATGGGCAACTCCTCGCAGAATGTCTCCAGCCTGAGAACTAAGCCTCGGCCCCATGCCCGCCCAGGAGAGGAAAGGTATTTCTCTCTCTCGCCTCTTTCTCTAGGGGGATGAAGGGCGCGGTGTCCGCCATATTATGACGACTACAGATTGGGTTTTGAAGCCTGCAATGATCCAATATCTTGAAGAAATCTCCCTGGACTTAGTTGTTAAAGTACAGAAATTCAAAACCGCGCGGCCGCTACTGCGGCCGCACGACCTCATTTGTCTTCACAGTAGGTCTGACTCTAGTGGGGTACTCCTAACAACTATAGTGAGGTTTGTGTTGAAATATTGAATGTAACCAAAGTAAACAGGAAGTAAAATGAAACTTATCAGTTACAAGGCAGGGGGTGGGGGTGCAGGATGGGAGGTGTACTGTGTGGTTTGTTTGTTTGTTTGTTTGTTTTTGGTGGCGGTATATGGGCACTGGTGAAGGGATGGTTGTTTCAGCATTGTCTAACTGAGACCTAAGTCTGAAAGCATTGTAATCTTCCACATGGTGATTTAATAAAATAAAAATTTTTTTAAAAAATGCACAATTAAATAATGCTTTTAAATTCTGATGTTCTGAGGAATCTGAAATAATACAGTACATAATCAGCATTTTATAAAGAAACAAAAATCAGAAGAGTCAAAACCTGATCAAGGCCAGAAAGCTAACGCAGACCAGAAACTAAACTACTAGTTAGCTCAGCTTACCACCTCTTCTAATATATTTAGTTTAATTCCAACTATCTTGACACAAGAACTTACAGTAAATAATTACAAAACAAGACAATAGATAGAATGCTATAGGCTGAACACAGGTCAAAAAGCATACCTGAAATAAAGTTCTGTTCTTAACTATAAATGTATTTATTCTCCTTCTACCTGTATAGGCAGAATAAGACACCTTTAACAACAACAACAAAAACTTGAAGTTGAAGATGAAGTATTGTACAAAACACACTAAAATATCCAACTTCATGAAGAGCATATTTTGGGAGGGAAGACTTGATAATATATAAATGAACAAATACACAATTTATGAATTAATGTTATTAAGTTTAAATATTTGCTGTGGCAGAGTGATAAGATCGAGAAAAATAAGGAAGGGAAGGTTTAGAGTTGAGCAATAGTGAAGTAAAAGAAATAAAAGTAATGTCTGGAAGGCAAATTAATCCCCATGTTTAGCTATATTACCATAAAAAGAAATAATTCTGGCTGAATAATAAATGCAAAAATTTGAGAATGAGAATGTAATAAATGAAGATACGAGAAATGACAATTATTGAGTTGAGAATTTTTTTAAAATGAATCACTGTTAGATAGTTACAAAGTTGTTCATGATCCAGTCTCAAGTCTTACAATGTTCCAATACCCACCCCTTCACCAGTGCACATTTATTTCCCACCACCAGTTTCCAGTTTCCCTCCTGATTGCCTCCCCCTGCCCTGCTGCCCACCCCACCCAACCCCTGCAGCCTGCCTCTAGAGCAGACACTTTTCTATCCTCTCTCTCCCCTTCTCTCTTCCTCCCTCCCCACTCTCTCATTTTCCTTTTAGGCACTCTGGTTTGCACTGCTGTCACTAAAAAGCTTTCATGCGTATCACTTTACCTCCTTTAAGCACTCAGTTTGTGTGCAGCATGATCACTTCCAACTATCACTGTCACCGTGGTCCCTTCTCTGTACTAACTGTACTCCCCCTCATGGGCCAAAAGATTTGGACTCAAAAATACTGAGTTCAAAAAATATATAGCAAAAAAAACCCTACTGAGTTCAAAAATCAACTATTGTAAATCAAACAAAAAATTTTTTATTAAAAAACAAAAATAAAATGTTGGGTTTTTAAAAATTGGGATTAGAGAACAGGCCCGGCTCCAGATCTATGTTACAAACTATAGTCTGTAGGGAGCTAACTATGGTCAAACTTCAAAGTCAAGATAATTTTTAAAATGGCCAAACCAATAGATTTACTGAAACAGAGATAATAAAAATGTGTAATACGAAGAGAAACACTGATATTAAAAATGAGTCTTGAATATGGTATTAATAAGCAGTTACTGGTACTGAAAATAATAAGATTAAAGGCAGGATAAGGGGAATAAGGACCAAAAGTGCTTAAATATTTAGATTTAGATGTCCAGATCCAGAGTGTGCAGTTATAATCTCAGATTTCTGACCAATCTTTCACATCTGTTAAGGCACCTATTAAACCTCAAAATCCAAGGAGTTTGGTCCTGACCTTGTGTTTTTGGACATGATCACATTACTGGGAAGAAGTCCACAAAAGCAAGATCTGCTTAAAACAAGACCACTCTCTGAACTATGCTCCAAGACCTAAGAAGCTCTAATTCTGTGAGCAAATGTCAAAGGCAAGGTTTCACAGCTGATGCAAACCAACTTCTTCCCAAGTCTACCATTCTCACAACTTACTACACAGGCAATTTAGACACTTTGAAATCTGAGGGACAGTTGACAGGAGATAAAGGGATGGAACAGGGTTGAAGACATGAACTCGAGTATCAATATTCATAGAAGCAAGTCCACATTCACTGAACAATCTGTCCACAGTAGCCAGCTGAGTATCTCAAGTGTGGCCCCAAATTCCCAAGTCTATTTAGGAGGTCTCCCCAAATTACATTAAAGCAAATAAAATGACAATATTTGTCTTTAATTTTAAATTAAGTTTATTTTCTGATTATAAATATAATTTTGAAAGAATAATGAATACAAAAAAGCTAAAAAGAATATATCCCACATCATTTATTTAAAAATCTTCAATAACTAAGATTTTAGTCAAAGTCACTCAAAATTTACTCCAAATGAGGAGTTGAGACAGTATCATTAGTATAAAAGCCCTGCCATGTTGGTGTGACTAGAGACACAGTACAGCAGGTAAGGCGCTTGCCTTACATGTAGAAAACTTGGTTTTGATCCCTGGCTTCTATATGGTACCCCAAGGCCACAAGGAGTGACTACTGAGTGCAGAGCTAGGAGTAAGCCCTGAACAACACTGGGTATGGGTCTAAAACCAAAAATATGTAAAGTAAAATCCCTATAATTTTAAATCTTTAGTCTAGAGCAAAATCAATGTACTAAAGAGAACACTGAAAATTAGGATTAAAGATTTAAGTTTCTAAAAATTAATTTAGATTACAATGTTGTACTTTACATTATTAAATTCTATTTACAATTTAAGGGTAAACAAAGCCAATGAACAAAAATAACTATGCCAATACAACTATATTCATGTAGCATGAGACTGTGCAAAGAAAATGTCAGCAAACTGAAAACAGTTAACTCCAATAAGAGATTTTAAACAAAAAGCAAAATGAGCAAGAACAGTTCACAGCTACACTATCGAAAGATTCAGGGACCACCCAAGTACATTGCTGCTCAAGAAGGAAGAAATGAGTTTTCTACAACACCTTACAGCTTACAGAAAACAATTTAAATATCTGACCACACACATTCCTAATCCACTTAGAGAGAAGCAAATATAACAGGCAAATAATATAAAATGAAGCAAAAGTATAAATTATGCCATATTAATAAAGAATTTGACTCAGAACTTTTAAAAAATACTGACAAAAAATGGTAAAACATAATTGGTATTATTTGAAAGTCCATGCAGGAATTTTTACCTAATGGTCAATGCAACTATTAATTTGAAACAAAACTACCTAACCATGAAATTCTGGATCATAAAACATAGATTACTTTAACATAAAGGAAAGTGTATTTTTTACTTCAGACATTTGTCAATATGCAGACAAAATACTTATGAGAAAAACAATCATAGTTATTGGAATGGAATTGGTTTACAAACAGAAGTCAAATACCTTCATAAATAATAACTTCAAGGCAGCAAAATTTGTATAATGAATTTCCTTATTTTATTATAAAAGCAGCAGAGTTCCCAATAAACCCACAAAACTCCAAATAAAAAATCTATTAAAAATCACTTTGTCTAAGGTCTCAAAGAACTGAAAGATGTTATATTTTCATTTAAATTAATGGAAACATATTAAATAAAATGTCTGTACTAAAAGTAAAATACTATTAGGTATGTTTATATCATTAGATATACTTTATACTATTACGCAAACTATTACATGTGTCAGATACTACTATCAGATCACAGTATGAGCATAAACATACTAATAGGCAGTTTAATGATTTGCAAATATTAATCTCTCCATAGGTTAACATAAGGCAATTTTTACTTAAAAATTCTATCACACTAGATTATGTTTTTAATGAAAGATTTCAAGGGAGGGGACACAGAGGTCCATAAAAATATTTACATATAAACTTCTTTTTACAAAGGATGTCTTCTTCACTGTCCCAAGGAAGACTTAACTCTCAGACAAATCCAAAATTATAACTGGAATTCAAAAATACCATCTATGAAAATTACGTCAGTATTCATCAAGGATAAAGATAAAATAAGGATACAGATAATATGAAAATTATAACCAACAGAATCAAAGTGAAACATAAATATTCCACCCAAAAAAAGTATCCATGGAATTATATACCAAAGACTACATCCAAAGACATGGAACAAACTTGGAACATATTTTAAAGCTTAAAGATTATCAACTAATAATAGTGGAATCAAATTAAAATTCAGTAACAAAGACAACTAGAAAATCTTGACAGGCTTTTAAATTTAAACCCTTAAAACTAAAACAAAATAATAATACAAATATCTAAGTAATGGCAAATTTAGCAAAAGAAGATAGAGAATAAAAATGAGCATGAAGTACTAAATTATTATGTTAGAAAAGAGAATGGTAGCAAATGATATAAATCCTTTTATACTGTATAATGAATTTCCTTATTTTATTATAAAAACAGCAGAGTTCCCAATAAACCCACAAAACTCCAAATAAAAAATCTATTAAAAATCACTTTGTCTAAGGTCTTAAAGAACTGAAAGATGTTATATTTTCTCAAAACACAGAAAAAAAATGAATAGCCAAAAGTAGAAAAATTAAGAAAAAAATTAAGAAAGGGCTCGCCACGGAGTTGTGATCCCGGGGGCCACAAGTGTGTGGCAGCTGCACGAGCATGACTCCAGAGGCCAGCTAAACTACTTTTGGTATGGGCAGTTCCTTGCAGAATGTCTCCAGACAGAGAACTAAGCCACGGCCCCATGCCTGCCCAGGAGGGGAAAGGTATTTCTCTCTCTCGCCTTCTGTTTGCCGGGGGTGAAGGGCGTGGTGACTACCATATTATGAGGACCACAGATGAGAGTTACAAGCTTGCAATGATCCAATATCTGGAAGAAATTTCCCTGGACTTAGTTGCTAAAATACAGAAATCCAAAACCTCATATCTCTTTACAACAGGTCTGACTCTAGTGGGGAACTCCTAACAATAATAGTGAGGCTTTTGTTGAAATATTGAATGTAACCAAAGCAAAGAGAAAGTAAAATAATATTTATCAGTTCGGGGGTGGGGGGATAGGAGATATACTGGGTTTTTGGTGTTGTGTTTTGTTTTTTATTTTTGGTGGTGGAATATGGGCACTGGTGAAGGGATGGTTGTTTCAGCATTGTATTACTGAGACTTAAACCTGAAAGCATTGTAATTTTCCACATAGTGATTCAATAAAATAAAAAAAAAATTAAGAAAACAAAAAAAATATATAAAATTGAAAATAATTTTAAAAAGCAATAAAACAAAAATATGGTTGGTAAAATGCATAAAGTCTTAAAATCTCTAGTAATTCTGGACTGGAACAATAATATAGCAGTTAGGATGCCTGCCCTGCACACAGTGGAAGAGGATTCAATTCCCAGCACTCCATATGGCCCTTCAGCATCTATAGGAGTGATTCCTGGGTATAGAACTAGGAGTAAACCTTGAGTATGGTCAGGTGTGACTCAAACCCTCTCCCACAAAACAATTAAATGAAAAAATAAAATTCTCTAATAATTCAATAAAATACATAAGTATCTGCAATGAAAAGGTTATCATGATAAGCCACAAAGAAAACTTGATAAATACTATGAACAACATTATGTTTATAAATATAACAATTTAAAAACAAAATTACAATTCTTTAATAACCAAGGGTCAGGGAGAGAGTGCCACATCAGGGCTTAATCGCTGGCAACTATAAGCCCCTGTAATGATGCCCCCAACGGTACTAGATGATGGGCACTAAGCACTAAAGGTTCAAGCAGAATAGCATCAACCATCCATTCTGGCTGGCCGTCTGTCACCAGGAATAGCCCTGTGGTCCCCTGAGCACGTCTTAGGATGCCCTCCCCTGTCAAAAAAAGCACCACAGTCTAAGTAATAAAAATAACCAACTACTAAGTATAAAAAATTATGCTATATAAAACAGAAATTAAAAAAACTGAATTTTTAATTTAAAAGCTCCTTCCCTTCATCTATCCAAAACGTCCTTCTTTTTTATACATATATATATTATTATTATTATTTTATAGAATCACCATGTGGAAAGTTACAAAGCTTTCAGGTTTAAGTCTCAGTTATACAATGCTCAAACACCCATCCCTTCACCAGTGCACATATTCCACCACCAAGAATCACAGTATATACCTCCCCCATCTCCCCCACCTCCCCAGCCCCCCACCCCGCATGTGTAACTGGTAAATTTCACTTTACTTTCACTTTACTTTGATAACATTCAATATTTCAACCAAAAATTCACTATTATTGGTTTGGAGTTTCTCCCCCCTAAAGTCGACCTGCTGAAAAGAAAGCATTTGGTAATTTGTTTTCCATTGCTGAGAATGAAGAGATATGAGGTCGAGAGGCTGCACTAGCAGCCGCACCAAAACGTCCTTTCTTAACTTAATCACCCAAAATATCATCTATCCCAAATTAACAAAAAATTCATCTACCTAAAACGTTAGAAAGGAAAGAAGGAAGGGGGTAGGGATGGAGAAAGAGAGGAAAGGTTACCAAGATACTAAGCAACAGTACAAAAACAAAAACTAATATAATTATGGGTTATTTTCTCTCATAATATAGATGTCAAAAAAATCAACAAGAAGTCAGCAAATCAAACACAAATACACATACACAAACACAGGCACAACTATGCATCATGACCACCAGATTTGCAAGGCTGATACCATTTTTTTTTAAAAATCACTATAATCAACTGGCAAAAGAAGAAAACTATAATCATTTCACAGACAGAAAAAGAGTTTAAAAAAATTCAACATCAGTTCATGATTCCTTCATGCGTGAGGCTCATCCAAGCATGTGGAGAGTGGCCTTGAGCATGGCTGTAGCTGGGTTCCGGAGGACAGTATTGGGGAAATTGTCTGCCATAGAGGCAGGGTGAGGACTGGGATGTGGGTAGTAGAAAATGTGCACTGGTGGAGGGATGAGTGTTCCTCATTGTATGGCTGAATCTCAAACAAGAAAGCTCTGCAACTCTTACCTCATGGTAATACAATTAAAAAAAAAAAAAAAGTAATGTGCGGCACCATTGGGAAGGACGAGTAAAGACAGGATGCTAAAATCTCAGGGCTAGGACGAATGGAGACATCACTGGGCCCACTCGAGCAAATCGACGATGACAGTGATACAGTTCATGATTAAACTTCTAAGCAGGCAGAGGAAAACTTCTCAATATGATAGAGAATATTCACAAAATACCAAAATTTAACATTGTGCCAAATGACCGAAGACTAAAATACTTCTTTGACTGTGAACAAGGCAAAACTCTCTGATCTTCATCATCCTTATTGAATAGATTACTGAAAGTTCTACCTACTGCAATGAAGAAAAAAACTCAAAATATAGATTGGAGAGGAACACATTAGTCCTTACTTGCAGTTATAATTATTGTCTCTAATGGTGATAGAACACAATGGGCAAACAGAACTTGATTAAAATTCCAAGCCTTAAACAAATATTAAAATGGAATACCAGCTAAATTACAAATCATAAAAATTTTAGAAAAAAAGCAGAAGAAACTTCTGGATCAAGTCTAGACTTGACAAGAAAAGAATAATCTGTGTAAGAAAATATGGGTAAACTGAATATGACAAAATTTAAAGTTTTTGCCCTGAATGTGGCTCACAGGTAGGTCACATGCCTTGCCTATATAAGGTCCATAGTGTGATACACTTCACTGCAATAAATAAATATTTGCTCTACGAAAAAAAAAAAAAACCTTGTTGCGAGGATAAAATGACAACTACAGAAGAAGGTACAAACATATTTGTAACCCACATTCTGACAAAAAGACTACAACAAACTCTGAAGATTTCTCAAAGTCCATCAGCAAAACAACATCATAGTGTGGATACCCTAGAAAACAGTTTACCAATTTTTTAAAAATATACAACTATTATATATTCTCTTGCATACTAACAGAGAAACTGAAACTAACATCCACACAAGATCCTTTACACAAAGGATGAAAGATCATTTGTCATAGCCAAAAGTCATTAAAAAGCAGGGGTGAGAGGTGGTGCTCAAAGGAGTGGAGCGTATATCTTTGGTCCTTTCTCTAGTATTACATGTACCCAGCAGGTATGGACTTGGTGCTCCCAAGCACCATCAAGTGTGGGCCTGGTCCACCCCCAGCACCACACCTTCTAACAGCACCATACAGCCTGACCCAGGCACTAATTCTGCAGGCTGCCCTGTCAAGCTGTGTCACCAGCAGCAGAACACAAGCACAGCTGGTATGTTAAATAAATTTTATTTTTTTTAAAAAATCCAAATGACGGGCCAGAGCGATAGCACAGCGGGTAGGGCGTTTGCCTTGCACACGGCCGACCTGGGTTCGATCCCCGGCATCCCATATGGTCCCCCAAGCACTGCCAGGAGTAATTCCTGAGTGCAAAGCCAGGAGTAACCGCTGAGCATCGCTGGGTGTGACCCAAAAAGCAAAAAAAAAAAGAAATCCAAATGACTTAAAGGAGGGAATATTTGTTTTTAAAATGCAGTACGGCCACACTATGGACTATTATACTCAGTAACAAAGAGGTACAAATTCGAATAAAACTTGAATGGGTCTCCATAAAATCCAGCTAAATAAAAATAAATAAATCCAAAAACTTACATATTGTAGTATCCATCTAACTATGTGAAAATCACAAAATTAACTACATTAAAATGGCAAAATAGAAATATGGTATCTAGGAAATACAGATTGGGGATTGAGGTACAGGAGGAAGCTACTATTTCTGAAAAAGGGAACACAAGAATCATATTGTGGGCCCTTTTGGACCCGGCTGTGGAGCGAACATGATGGAAGAGCCCAAGGAAGCGCCCTTGGACTCCAAGCAGCCCACTGAACTAAGCCCAGCATGGGACCAGAGACCCCACGGCGCGCTGAACAGTGGGAACCGGGCATCCCCCAATTCTTTTAACCTCTCTCTCTCTCAACTCCTTCCTCCTGAGCACAGCGCAGGGGCCGTGGTTTTCCTGAGCGCAAAATGGAGACACTGATCCAGCTGAAACAGGACGCACACGCGCTTGCGGGAGACCCCAGGGGGCAGGGGCGGCGACCCCCACCCACCGCAGATAGATACTTAAACCCACCTCCCCCACGTGTGCTTCCCTTTGGACCCGGCTGTGGAGCGAGCATGATGGAAGAGCCCAAGGAAGCGCCCTTGGACTCCAAACAGCCCACTGAACTAATTCCGGCATGGGACCAGAGACTCCACGGCGCACTGAAACAGTGGGAACCGGGCATCCCCCAATTCTTTTAACCTCTCTCTCTCTCAGCTCCTTCCTCCTGAGCACAGCGCAGGGGCCGCGGTTTTCCTGAGCACAAAATGGAGACGCCGAGCCTCTCTCTAGGTTTCTCCATCTTATGAGCACCATAAAAGGGTAAAAGTTTGTAGTGATGTTATTTCTGGTTGTACTTTCCCTGGACTTTATACAGAAACCCAAAACCGCGCGGCCGCGACCTAATGTCATCTTAGCATCAGCAATATGTAATGGTTCCTTTTTAATGGGTCGGACTTTTGTGGGAGATCTTAACAAGAATAGTAAGTCTGTTGCTGAAATATTGAAGGCAATCAAAGTGGTAACCATCTCTCTAGACTGAACTAAGCTATATCCCCACGCCGGCTGAGAAGAAATTTTCTTCTTTCTCGGGAAGAAACGCGGCGTGTCGTCAACTACAGTGTGATGTCCATTAAGCAAACAGACCTGGTGGCGTGGGAATGGGATATAAGGGGAAAAATTATGTACATGGAACAGTGGGACGCTGGTGGAATCTCGAGCCGGAGCCGATACCAGCCCAAGACCTTCGGTTCCAGAGACTGCTTGCAGACACTCTACTAGTCTATCAACTAAGCCAGAGCCCCACGCCTCCTGATGACGGGAAATAACCATCCTTTTCGGTTTTTTTCCCCTTGTCAGGCAGTGTGGCGATTACTAAACAGGCGTGAACTCGGTGGCGCGGGGCAAGGGGGAAAAAGAAAAGTTATGTAACAAACAGCGGGACTTAATATCTCTATATTCTTAGCAGTGGAGAACTATCAAATGCCTCCTTGGCAATAGGACTGCTTTTCTTTTTTGGGGGAAACCCCAACAACGGTAGTGAGTTGTGTGTTGAAACATGGAATGTAATCGAGATAAGGCGTAAACGAAGTGAAACTTATCATGTACAAGGGTGGGGACTGGAGAGGTGGGAGGGGGCGGCAGGTATACTGGGGGGGTTGGTGATGGAAGATGGGCACTGGTGAAGGGAAGGGTGTTTGAGAATCGTATAACCGACATAATCCTGAGAACTATGTAACCCTCCACATGGTGATTCAATAAAATTTAAAAAAATAAATAAATAAAATAAAATAAATAAATAAAGAATCATATTGTGGAACTCCTATATCTTGACTGCATTAATAGAATTATGTGATGAAAATGTAAATTAATCAAACAAAAATTTTCCTTTTAATAAGAAACCCTATAATTTGCTAAGTATCTTCAAATATGCAACAGCATTTTAAACTATAATCGCCATGTTGTGTATTCTATCCTAATGATTTACTTTTCTTATAACTAGAGGTAAATTTCTAGTATCCTTTGAACCCTTAACCTTTTTAACACATGCTTCCAATCTCTGCTTCCAGCAATCATAAATTTCATGTCTATATCTATAAAGATGGTTTGAGCTTACTTTAAAGATTCCACAGTGAGATAGTATAATATGTTTTTCTCAGTTTGAGTAATACCATCAAGGTCCCATCAGGAAGAATCCATTAATTTCTTGAAAGAATGATATTTCAGGGTGTGTATGTTTCAAAAACAGGTCCACATATATTACATTTTCCTTATTCTTTATGCATTTAATTGATCAGTAGACCCTTTTGGGTTTTTTCTTGGCCATTACAAATGTTACTAAATGTAAATTCTTTCCAGTTACTCTTCAACTTTTGTGGCTACATACTTAGAAGTGAAACTGATGATCATATGTAGGTCTATTATCTAAGGACCCTCCACAATTCTTGAGTTGGTTTATAATAATATTTCTACCAGTAGTACACAAATACTGCCTTTTCTCCACATTCTCCATAAGACTTCCTATTTTTTCTCTTTGTGTTACAGTTAACGTAACATATATAGTAACATATCATTGTGGCTCTGACTTGAATCATGTTTTTATCCTTCATTTGTTAATGTAGTATATCACACACTGTCTGACTTCTTTATGTTAAACTATAATTGACCTCTGGGATAAATCCCAAGAGCTACATAGTGAAAATTAGTATAGCAATTTCCATCAGCAGCATATTAGTCTTTTACTCCACATCCTCTGCAACACTTAGTGTTACTGCTGCTTTGGATATAAACCACTCTCACAGGTGTGTCTGTATCTATCTCACTGCAGTCATCATTTGCTTTCTCCTAATGGTAAGAGATGCCATATGTTCTCCCAGGAGAGGTATCTACTCAACTCTTCTGCTCATTTTTTAACTCGGTAGCTGATGGTGGCGGTGGTGATTTTTGTGACGTTGTATGAGATCTTTATAAACCTTAGGTACTAATTAGTATCTTATCAAAAGGATGACAGAAGAGTATTTTCTCCCACTCAGCAGGCTGCCTACTTCTTCTGTTTACATTTACTTCTGCTATACAAACGCTTATCAGGTCCAGAAAAATAGCTTGGCTGGCTGAGCACATATTTTGCATGGCTCAGTTTCAATCCCTTACACCTCCTGGTCCAGAGGACAATAAAATAAAATAAAACAAAAGCTTTTCCATCAAATGTAGTCTCAACTGCTTGCTATAATTTTCTTTCCCTTGCTACCTGGGTATACTCTCCAAGAGCATCTGTAATTCCACTGCTACTGAATGTTTCACCTATGCTATTTTCTATGTGTTTCGTGTTTCAGGACTTAACATCTATGCCTTTAATCTAGTCTGAATTTAATTTTAAATATGGGATTACAGAATAGTCCAGAACATTCTTTTGCATGTGGCTGTCAAGTTTGTATTGGTTTTTAAAACTGCATTTAAATCAACAATGACTGCAAACTGAAAGATTTTAAAACTGAAAAAAAAAGAAGTTGTACTGTACTATTATACAAAGATTTATAAAGTATGGATTCACTAAACTCATGTTACTAGTAAATCCCGTTGGATGTCTAAATCGTATTTTAGAATGTCAATTAGTTATAGTACTTACAATTTGCTTCATTAGATAATCCAGGCCCTGTAAGGCTCATATAGTTAATATTGAAATAAATTATAAGCAAGAAATAATTTCTTATATTGCTATCTATCCATCTAGATATCTTACAGTATCATCTTAACCCCTTTTTTAAAAGAAATATATAAAAAATCATATACAATCTATCAGGCTGAAATATAGACAAAGTAAATTTAGGCTAAGTAATGGTCAAATCTACTGAAGAAAGGTTTAAACCAAGTTAAATGAAAAGTATCCATCCTTTCAGGTACGATACAAGATTTAAAGTTAAACAATGTATACTCATAAAATATAAAGATGCCACATTGAAATTAATTATCATGCTTCTTGCATTCCACTACTTCTGAAGCATTCCTGCTTTCATTGTATAGTCTTCTTAAAGATGCTGTCATTACCCATATGTAAGTACTCCACTTAAGCAGCATGAAATTCTCTCAATGGGATTATTAAGGAATCTACAGTACTTCATAGTTTCAGCAGAACAAACCATGACGTGCTGAAAGAATGTTTCTTATTGTGTGGTTTTACCACCACCCACATTCATACTTTACGTTTCTTATTTAAACGACAGTGTCACTTCATACTATCCAGCCTCTCAGTACCAATAAATCCCCACCTCCAAATTCAATTTCCATGTTATCATTTAACAAAAGAATGGCAATAAAGAGTCAAAGAGATAGCACAACAGATAGGGCACTTGCATTAAAAAAATTTTTTTTGAGATTCTGTGGTTTACAATTCTATTGATAATGGTTTCTCATGCAGATAATTCCAACATCACACACATTAACAGTGTACCCTGCCCCTCTCTCTCAAACATCCTAAGACCTCTCCTTCCAAAGCCCATCCCCCCAACTCAATTGTGTGGATCAGTTCTCTCATTATGTTGCCTTTGGACCTTTGTTGCTAAAAACCACCTATGACTTTATTTCTTTAATGATACTTAGGTTATGATATAAATGAATGCTGAAAGTACTCTTCCCCTATACTAATCGATCCTACTAAACTGGCTAAAAGAAAACAGTAAAACAACCCTTCAAAAAGAATACTGTTCTGAGGATCAAGAAAAGTTCACAAACCAAAGTTCTTGAATCCTAAAAATAAATGCATTGGCTAATTATGCTTAAAAGGCAATTCAATGACTGAAGAAGACCAAAATAATATAATCATAAAAAACTTCTAGACACTAAGAAATTGATTTTAGATGCCATATGGAAAAAATTATTTTCTCTCAGAAATTTAGCAAACATTAATTTGATGTTTGTGAACAAAATAGCTCAGAACTGTATTTAACACCTCAATTTTAGAATGAAGAGATGATATCATTTCATTGCCATAAGCAAGATAAAGCTCACTTAAAATCATGCAATTTCAAACTTTTGTCATTTCTGTAGTAATATTAAACATGGATTCAATTTTCCATTTCTTTTGGATTTGAAACATTCTAGGTAAGGGAGAAATGGATCATACACCTGTTGCATTTCCAGATTAAAACTGTCTTTGAAGAAAGTATATTCAAAGTCATCTGGGAAGTTTCATGCCACAAACAATGAGAGACAAATTAAATGACATAGAAATTAAAAGAACAGAAATATTGGTGACTGGTTATTTAACTAAGCAAAACAATCACTTGTCTTGTTACTTGTCATCCGATTGATCTTTGATTTGCTCAAGCAGGCGCCAATAATGTCTCCATTCATTCCTGTCATGTGCTACTGTAGCCCAATGGTATCTGCTCGCTCCAGAAACACGAAGTGCCTCAAACTGTTCATTCAGGGTTTTGATGAAGAAGTCTAACCACCTCGTAGGTGGGCAGCCACGCAATCTTTTGACGTCCCGTGGAATCCAGTTGGTAACAACTCTAGTCCAGCGGTCGTCTCTGAATTACATGTCTGGCCCATCTGATTTTTGACGCGTTGGCAAGAGACAGCGTCCCTGATTCTTGATTGTCGATGTTGGTCGGAACTTCTCTCACTTGAGTGAAATGTGATACTCCAAGCATAGCTCTTTTGATTCCTCTTTGGAATACCCAATAGCATTCTCATCCTGTTTTCATAGGGCCTAAGTCTCTGAGGTGTATATTAGTGCAGGAAGAACAGTGGAGTCGAAAAGATGTGCCCGGTGTCAGAGGTTCTTTGTCCTCTTAACCATTTCGATTCTCTTGAAGGCGTTTCAGAAGCTCTCTTCCTCCTTCGCAGTTCTGGCGCCAAGTTGTTCCTCATGTTGAGTTCTTGACGCAGATACACAGAGCTGCTACATTTGGAGATGTTCATTCCATTGAGAGCAAATAGAACATGAGGGACTAGTTCATTTTACATGAACATTGTTTTGGTGAGATTCAGCTGCAAACCGACCTTTCCACACTCGAGGTCAAAATCAACCAGCATTTGTGTCGCTTGGCTAAAGTTTGGTGTTTTTAGAACGATGTCATCAGCGAAGTAGAGGTGGTGTTCTTGCCGACCATCTATCTTCACTCCCATTTCTTCCCATTCCGGTTGTCGTATGACATTCTCAAGGGTGTCACTGAAGAGTTTCGGTGAAATGGTATTACCCTGGCGAACCCCTCTCTTTATGTCAATGATCACTTCTTTGTAGAATGGTGAGATCCTGGTGGAGAATCCGTAATACAGCTCGAGGAAGATCTTGATGTACTGTTTGAACGCCCTGTTTGGCTAGGGCTTCAATGACCACTTCACTCTCAACAGAATCAAAGGCCTTCTTTAAATCAATGAACATTAGACAGAATCGCACCTTGAACTCTCGCGAAACTTCAATGAGATTGGTCACCATGTGGATATGGTCAATCGTGCTGAATCTTTTTCAGAACCCGGCTTGCTCTCATGGTTGTCCTTCATCTAGTGTTCTGCCTATTCTATTCAGGATGACTCGAGTGAATAACTTGTAGACGACGGACAACAGACAGATTGGGCAATAGTTGCCGATGTCTTGGATGTCTCCCTTCTGTACAACAGAACTGTCCTGCTGGTATTGCACTGGGATGGAACCTTGCTTTTGGACAGGTAGCGTGTGAAGAGCCGAGCTAGTTTATTGACGAGTACTGGCAGCAGATTCTTCAGGTGTTCGGTTCTGACCTTGTCTGGACCGGGTGCTCTACGTGTCTTTACCAATGAAATGGCATGTCGGATTTGGGAAGGGAGGACATTGGGAATGACATATCCAACCGGTGGAATTTGGTGTGTGGGCAGGTGGACATGGCTATCGAAGAGATCCGATTAGAAGTCGTGAATAATCCTCTCCACTGCCCTTCCAGAAGATGTGATAGATCCATCAGGACGTCGGAGGGCAGTCATCTTGGTCTTGTAGTTGGCGAAGGACAGGTGAGGGTTGTGAACAGTTTTCTGGGCTTCTGCCACATTGGCCAATACTGCTACTCCTCTCTCTTTGAGGTCTTCCTTTATTGCTTCTCTGCACAGCTGTTGTTTTTTTTTAATTTTTTAATTTTTTTGTAGTGAGTCACAGTGAGGGTACAGTTACAGATTCACACCTTTTCGTGTTTGTTTTTCCCTCATGCAATGTTCCAGAGCCCATCCTTCCACCAGTGTCCTTTCTCCACCACCAATGAACCCAGTATCCCTCCCACCCCCCGATACCATCCCCCCCGCCCCACCCCGCCTCTGTGGCGGGACATTCCAATTTATTCTCTCTTTCTCCTTTTGGGTGTTGTGGTTTGCAATATGGGCACTGAGTGGCCATCGTGTTCAGTCTCTAGTCTACTTTCAACACGCATCTCCCTCCCCATACAGGATTACGAGCTCGGACGTTAACTTGTGATTGCCGAGGCTCATACAAAACCATGTTGGCGAATGAGCTCGAGTTTCCAAAGACAGGCATCTGTTTGTGGCTTTCCCACACTTAGCATTCCTCTCGCAGTCAGGGAGGTGCTGAACCAGTCGATCGATTGTATTCCTCGTCGATGTTGTCAACAACAGTATCTTCCCATGTTGCCACAATAGTGCTAAAGAGCTCCCAGCTGGTGGTTATTCTGGGAGTTCTCTTAAACTTTGCAGTCCTTTCTCCCTGCTCCGTGAAGTAGAATTTTGCATGAAGGAGACAGTGGTCCAATCCCATTTGGAATTTTGGGACAACAGTGACATCAGTCAGGCAAAACCTTCAATTGAATATGATGTGGTCAATTTCAATGTGGAACTGTCCACCAGGAGATTCCCATGTCCAACGTTTAGATTCAGCCTTCTAGAACTGTGAATTACCATGGATGGTCTTGGTCGACATGATGAACTCAGTCTCTCACCCTGTTCATTTCATTCTAGGCCATGGGACCCAATGTGGAGTTCTTCAAGCGACCTTCTCGGTCCTATCTTGGCATTAAAATCAATGACAATGATCTTGTAGAAGGTGTGGTTTTCTTTATAGAACTTCTCCAGCTCCATGTAGAACTTCTATACTTCTTCTTCATTGTAGTTGGATGTTGGTGCGTAGACGACAAAGATAGAAACTGCCAGCAGTGAGCCGCATCTATTCAAGCATAATCATCCAATTTGGGTTTAGGAAATTTAGGAAAATCAATAATAACAGCATATTGGTATTACTGACATTATGTCTGGAACAGACATATGTGAAAACACATTTTAGTTATAAATACCAAGTAGGATAAAACAGCTGATGCTATCACATAGGAAATTGATATGAAAGAACAATAACACCAATAATTCTATTTCTAGGTAACTATCCAGAGAACATACAAACAGTAATTTGAAAAGAGATACTGAATAACTATTTATTATAGCCAAGATATGAAAACAATCTGTGCCTAACAATAAATGTACCAGAAGAAAATGTGGAATATATATATGTGTGTGTGTGTGTGTGTGTGTGTGTGTGTGTGTGTGTGTGTGTGTGTTATATGTGTGTGTATGTGTGTATATATATAATGGACTACTCATCCATAAGAAAAAAATAAATCTTAATGGAACTGGAACAGATCATATATTAAGTCAGGAAAAATAATGAATCATAGATTAACATATATAGAATATTGTGAAGAAAAGCACAGAAATAGATAAATGAAAGTAAAACCAAGACTCAGACCACAGAGTTGTGGTTATCGTGAAAAATGAAGCAGGTGAGGAGGGCAATGGCGTGATATGGTGGTGACTGTGGTTTGGTAATATATACTTAAATAGGCATAAAACTACATCCCTAAAAACACTATCCTGAAAATTGTTATCTCAATTTTAAAGGCTTAATTAAAAAGTCAAATTACCAGTTTTATGGTTAATTTTTTACAAGTTAAAGGACTGACACCTAAATAGAAATATTTAGTAATATTTATTTTAATTCTTACCAGAATATAATACTAAATAGTAAAACACACTTTTATAGGAAACAATACTACTAATCCCTATAAAACCAAAGCCTACTTGCATTGATCTCTAAACCTTCACCAGCACCAACATATAGTTCAAAAGAGAAGTGTTATAATAAAAAAAAAGAAAATGTGACTTCCTTTCCTAATTTCATTCTACTCATTCTCCTTTAAAGAAGCAAAACATCGTATTTCAAATACCCTCAACAATTTTAAGTAACTATAGTTGTTTTTAAAAGAAAATCAGCAAAATTTCTAGATTTCCAAGACTGACATGTTTAGTGAATAGATATAAATTATTTTTAATTTTGTTTCATTCAGTCACTTAATAAATATATCCCAATGTCCTATTCTTTTCTTTTCTTTTTCCTGACTTACATGTCCACAGAAAAATTAGTACTACAAAACTATACAAAATGCACTGGAGTACAACTAAAAGTGAACCAATGTAAGGACAAAGCTTTTGAGTGAAACCCAATTTAATTATTTCAATGATAATATAAATTAAATTAGAGGTCCAAAAGTAAAAAAAAAAAGTCATGGGTTTCAAGAAAAATTTATTTATCAACATAATCTCCTTCATAATGAAATCAGCTGCCTGCATGCAGTTCAAATTTGTAAGTAATCAAACTAGTCCTGAACACAAAAACTGACACAGCTTACTATGATTAGGGACCTGTGGACAGGGAATGCTAAAAAAGACTTAACCCAGGGGCTGGAGCGATAGCACAGCAGGGAGCGCATCTGCCCTGAGTGCAGAGCCAGGAGTAACCCCTGTGCATTGCCGGGTGTGACCCAAAAAAAGCAAAAAATAAATAAAAATAAAAGAGACTTTACCCAGAACATGTAACCAAACCACAAAATAGACTACCTGGTAACTGTTTCCAAAAGGAGTTTTGGATTCCTGAAATGCAATCAAAAGAAGGAGACAATTCTAAGTGTCCTGCATTTTGCAGTGAAGAGTTAACAAGGCATGCCTGCATGAACCTGCTACTATTAGAAAGGACTGACTGGGGAGCTATTATCCAATCAACGTTTCAGAAATTTACTTGTGAGATATTCACTACATAGCAAGACTTTTTCACTTGAGTGGGACAATGAGTACTGAGTACCAAAATGCTGATCAACTGTTTGTACAAACAACACTGTGACTAATGGTAAATACTGATTTCCTTTTTTGAAATTGTAAAACTGGGTCTGCAACAATGTGACTAGGCTCTATCTGCCTAACTCAATAAAATTCTGCACTTTTAAATCTTAAACAGATTTCCCTGAGAATAAGCTTCACATGAATAAGTGTAAATCACAACTACAAGAGTTATGTTCTTGATGCCAACAGCTCTTGGTAGAGAGAATTTTGACAACTTCAGTCTAGATACCTCAAGAATTTCTTGAGTGATATTAACTCATACTATATGTTGTGTGCTGAGTCCTAGAAAATCATTTTGCTGGTGGTAGTGAAAACACATCTACCTACCAAAGAAAATATGTGCACTTTAGTCTTCCCCAAAAAAGAAATTTTCACAATCATGTGTCTCTGAACTCTAGTTGATATATAAAAACAACGCTAATTTCTCCCATGTAAAATGAGATAAATACTTCCCAATTCAATTATGGTGTTGGTATTATCCTGGTATCAAAACTAGAAAAAGGGAGTAAAAATGAAAAGTTATGAATGAATGGCCCTCATGAATGTAAGTTTAAAATCTATGAACCAGAAAATGGACCAGAGAACTCTACTAGTAACAAATGTGTCTTGTATGTGCAAGGCCATGTGATTCCCCAGCCTCATACAGCTGCCCCAAACCACCAATGGCCTTAGAGATTCTGAAGCATCTGCACCTCCAGACAGGGCACCTCCAGGTAACAAGCCCTGGTGTGAGCCCTACAAGGAGAAAATGCCACCTGCTATATCCATGTCAGCATCACCAGGAATGATTCAGAACCCTATAAAGAAACTTAAAAAAAAAAAAAACTACCAGTAAAATATCAGGGATCTCAGTTCAGTAATATAAATTCAGCATACCAAATGACTTACATATTTTCCTGCATATATTACACTAAGTTTTTACAAAAAACAGGGACTGGACTGTTATGTGAAATTCTCTAAATCGTTCCAGTTTTATTTAAAAATCATTAGTGGGGCTGGAGCGATAGCACAGAGGGTAGGGCGTTTGCCTTGCACGGGGCTGACCTGGGTTCAATTCCCAGGATCCCATACGGTCCCCTGAGCACCACCAGGAGTAATTTCTGAGTGCAGAGCCAGGAGTAACCCCTGTGCATCACCAGGTGTGACCCAAAAAAGAAAAAAAAATCATATTAGTATTACTAAACAGTCTATGGTGCAAAATTAACAAGACTGTATGTTGAAATTGGATGGTCCAAAATGAGACATACCATTTCCTTAAGGCAGTTTAACGAACATTTTTCCAGACACATACACACACACACAAAAAAAATGTTAACACATTAGTTATTATTGATCTGTGCACTATAACACAAATATTACATGAGAATATTTACAATAGGGTTGAGAAGAATGGACTTACAAAATTCAAACTTTTGTGTCAAAAGATTCTGCACTATAATCATTGGCATTGTATTTTTGGCAGTCCTCTGCACTACACATATAAAAAATGTGTTCACTTTATTACTCTGCCAAGGTGTGCCATATTCAGATCCACCTAATGCATCTGAAATCCCCATCTTTGTGAAGCTTTTGATGACTGTTCCATGTATCTATGGTGCCAGACAGCTAACTACTGACACGCATAACAGGTCCAAAGATGGCACACTTAGTATTTCCAACGGGCTTCTATTGGTAATCACCACTCATCATCTATTTGTTGTAGAAACAGTTCAAGGGGACTTCAAAGAGTTTGTCTGCACATAGGAACTATGAATATGTGCTGAGAATTCTAGGCTTACACAGTACACAGCTCTCCAGAAGATAAATATGCATCTCTATGCATTCTATGCACTGTTGAACACATTGCTGACCTGATTACGTTTTGATGAACAATATGATAAAATGCAATAAGGTTACAGACCAATTGTTAGACTGAAAAAACAAAACACAGTCCAGGAGCCAGAGCACCATTACAGTGGGTAGGGCACTTGCCTTGCATGGGATCAACCCAGGTCTGATCCCCAGAAATCCATAAGGTTCATTGAGCCTGCCCAGAGTGATCCTTGGTTGTGTAGCCAGGAGCGAGCCCTGAGCATCTCTGGATGTGGCACCAAAACAAATAATCAAATAAACAAAACCAGAAGGCAGTCCAGAGCCAGGAGTAAACCCTGAGTACAGCTGGGTGTGGCCTAACAACCCCCCCATAAATAGGATGTAGTAATTATTATGTTGTGACCACAATCATGCAGGAAAAAAAAAAACAGTATACTAGGAACAAAACTTTTTAAAATCTTTTTAAGATACAGTGTTGATGGGTTGAAAGATGTCATATGGCAAAAATATCAATTATATGAAAATTGACCTATACAGTTAAAACAAACTCAATAAGGACCTCAGCAGAATTATATTTTTTAATAGGGGTCACTCTCATTATAGCTTGAGGAAGCCCGAGGCCGCTCGCAATAATACATGGCTGGAACTGAATGAACAGTTCAGTGCTCAGGCCCAGGTGTGCAGCGCTCCAGGGACTGGTGGTGCTAGGAATGAGGAAGAGTGTGTGTGTGTGTGTGTGTGTGTGTGTGTGTGTGTGTGTGTGTGTGTGTGTGTGTGGTGTGTGTGTGAATGGTGCTACAAATCTAGGGCTTTGCACATGCTAGGCATGTGCTCCTTCACGTACTCTACATTCCCAGCAGAACTGTTGCTTAGCTCTGGTTTTGTCTTGGGGCCACAGTGTTCAGGGCTTACTCCTAGCTTATGTTCGGGGATCACTTCTGGTGGAGCTTGGGGTCCAAATGGAATGCTGGAGACTGAACCCAGGTCAGCCACATACAAGGCAAGAGAGCCTTATGGGCTGTCCTAACTGTCCAACCTTCAGCCCTTGCAGAACTTTTCATAAACACAGATATTTCCCAAATTTTATACACAAACAGAATAAACCTAAAATAGTCAAACATTTTTGAAAAAAAAATTACAAAGTCAAAAAATTCTCCTTAAGAGATTTTCAAACTTAAAAAGCTACTGCAATTAAGAACATATGGTAAAAGAGAAAGGCTACATTTAAGCAACAACAGAATCAAACAACATAAAGGTCCAAAATTAGATTAACATAACTATCCTTAATGACTGTTCATAAATATTTAATTTCAATAATAATTAAATGACAAAATAAGTCAACAAATACTGTTAAAACAACTGAATATTCAGATGCAGAAAAAAAATGAATCAACCTATACATCACAATTTATGTAAAGTTAATTCAGAGGGCGATTTATTTGATTTGTGGTTTGTTTGAAGCTGAGGTCGGTATCAAGGGATGTATGGTTTATTATTTCTCCTATTATTTTGTTTTTAGGTTTCATATCCAAGTTATTAACCCATTTTAGATTTTCAGTATGATATTAAATAATCTAGCTTCAATTTTTGCAAGTGGTTGTCTAGGCTTTGTTGGTTTGCTGAAGAGGCTTTCCTTTCCCCAAGTTAAGCTCTACGGTTCCTTTGATGCCTATTAACTGTTCACTATAGTATAGTTTGCATGTTTTGATTTTTTGGCACGTTTTTGGGGGGAGAAGGCAGTATCAGGGAATCTGAATTTTTTTGTTTTTTGGGGGGTAGGTTTTTTTCTTTTTTATTGGGGGACAAGGGGAGCAAACCCAGGATCTTACATAAGCAAATCAAGTACTTTACCACTAAACTGGATCCCTAGTCCTCTAAGTTGGAATCAGTGAGTGAAATACTTTTGTTTTTACTATTTTTTTCCCCTCAGGATTTCTTTATGAAAGATTTTTTGCAGTTCCATACAAACTTTAGAAATGATTGCTCTATTCCCCTGAATGCTTTCACAGGATCTGTGATAGGTATTGCACTGAATCTGCAATTGATTTCGGTGATACATCCATATTTTTAAATGTTTACTATTTCAATTCATTAACACAAGATTATCTTTTTATTTCTCTGCATCTTTTATTTCCTTTTGCTATGTTATTGGTTTTACACAGGATTTTCACTTCCTGTGTTTATTTCTAGCAATTTTATCCTTTTATTTTTTGGGGGTCACACCCGGTGAGCCACAGGGGTTACTCTTGGCTCTGCACTCAGGAATTACTCCTGGCGATGCTCAGGGGACCATATGGGATGCTAGGGATCGAACCCAAGTTGGTCGTGTGCAAGGCAAATCCACTGTGCTATCGCTCCAACTCCTATTTTATCCTTTTTGACTGATCACAAATGGAACTGGTTTCATTTCTCCTTCCAATAATTCATTTGTGTATAGAAAGGCAACAGATTTTTGTATATGTATTTTACATCTTGCACTTGCACTTTACTATGTTAATTTATTATTTGTACTAGATTTTTGTTGGAATCTTTAGGTTTTCTAAATATATTAGTAAGTTACATGTAAGTAGATAGCTTTACTTCCTTTTTTCAATCTAGATTCTTTATATCTATGTGTGTGTGTGTGTGTGTGTGTGTGTGTGTGTGTGTGTGTACCTTTTTTCTTGCCTAATTGCTCTCTAAAACTTCCAAAATTGTTTATTCTTTGACAGCTGTGGAGAGTGGATAACTTCTCTTGATCTTGATCTTAAAAGATAAGTTTTAGGGACCACAGAGGTCTCAAGAGTGGAGCACACACATGCACAAAGTCTCAAGAACCCCAGCCCAGTCAGGCTAAGCATATCTGAACTGCCAGAGCTAAGCACGAAACCACCTAAAACTAGATTAACTCTCTTTGGGAGTAGCCCCCAAGATATTAAGTACCACTGGATTCCCTCACATACAAAAAAGAGATAGTCTTTAGATTTTCAGATTTTTCAATTCTTAGCACATTAGCTATCTAGGTTTACCATATATGCAATCTATTATACTATGTTCTACTTTGAATGCATTAAGAGATCTTATCCTAAACATTAAATTTTGTCAAATTCTTCTTTGGTATCTATTAATAGGATTGTGCAATTTATATATTTCTGATAATAGAGCATTTTATATTAATTAGCAACACAAGAAATCATTACAAAATTAATTCTTATACTCTAGGAAAATTACTGTGGTTACCACAGGGTGAGCGGTCAATGTGATAATAGAATAGTACTGAAACTTTGGTTGTGGTTAGTTAAATGAGGTTTAAATGAAAAGGAAGGAGAGAAACTATACTCCTAAATTTTACATGCCATTATAATAAATTAATGTTCTTATACAAAATAAAAAATTAGTCAGATATAAATGTAAATCAAGAAAATTTAAATACATTAATTGCTGTTTATTTTGATAATTTAAACACTATAGTTTCTCTAATGTTATATTTATCAATTTATTATTCAATATTATAAGTCGAAAGCAAAACAACAATCAAGCTTCCCCCTGTCAAAAACAACAAAAGTATCTTTAGTTTTTTCACTATATGATTCTTGATGATTGTGTTCCATGAAATGCAAAAATGTCTGCTCTTACCAGCAGAGAATACGATATAGATCAAATTTTGATATGTGGCAAAAAAATGTGGCTTATGTGACTTGGAGAATTGTAAGGACTGGGTACGTGATGAAACATTTAAATGTAGTCCAGATAGATATTTCCAGATATATGTATTACATGGAATGATAAGAAATAGCAGTATCCCTCCTACAAACTAATACTTGGAAGCTTTCACAACTCAATATAAATTTCAGTTACAAATGTGCTTTAGAATATTTGAAACTGATACTTTATCAAAGAAAAAGAAAAACATAATACTCAGAGCAAAACTGGAAAAAACATCTTTTTTATTCAGATGGACAATAATACATCATTCCCAAAGTATAATAATACGTGAAAGAAAGAGTTAAAAACTGACTGTCAAAATGGCACTGAAAGAATTAAAAGATAAGTTACAGACTTGTACCTTTAAATGTATTTCAAATCATGTATCAGAGGAAAGAATTCTAATTTATTTGCATCCAGAATATATAATTCTGTTAACTAAAAAATTAGAAACCATCATTTAAAAAGTGAGTAAAGTTCAAATAGACATGTTTAACTTTGGTATTCACATAAGCACATAAAAAGATACTCAAAACTATTAAGCACTAAAGAAAAGCAAAATAAAAATCACCAAAAATAAATAAATAAAAAGCAAAAAAAAAAAAACAACTGGTAATTCTAAGTCCCATTAACAATGCACAGAAACTGGAACTCCCAAATATTGCTGATGACAAAACAAGAGAACCTAAAAGAAATGGATGAATTCCTTGACTCCTACAATCTCCCAAGACTGAAGCAAGAAGATGTGAAATACCTGAAAAGGCCCATAAATATCAAGGAAATCGAAACCGTAACCAAAAGTCTCCCCAAAAACAAACTGGCGAATTCTTCCAAACATTTAAAGAAGACTTGTTGCCAGTTCTCCTCAAACTTTTCCAGAAAATTGAAAAGACAGGAACCCTTCCGAACAGTTTCTATGAGGCACATATCTCCCTAATACCAAAAGCAAACAAAGACACCACTAACAAAGAAAACTATAGACCAATATCCCTGATGAACACTGATGCGAAGATCCTCAACAAAATACTAGCAAATAGAATCCAACAACTCATCAAAAAGATCATACACCATGACCAAGTGGGATTCATCCCGGGGATGCAAGGATGGTTTAACATTCAGAAATCAATCAACATAATCCATCATATCAACAAAAGTAAAGATAAAAACCATATGATCATATCAATAGATGCAGAGAAAGCATTTGACAAGATCCAGCACCCATTCATGATAAAAACTCTCACCAAAATGGGTTTTGGAGGAACTTTTCTCAAGATAGTCAAAGCCATCTACCACGAACCTATGGCAAGCATTATCATCAATGGAGAAAAACTAAAGGCGTTTCCTCTAAGATCAGGGACAAGACAAGGATGCCCACTCTCACCACTTCACTTTAATATAGTACTGGAAGTACTAGCAATAGCCATCAGGCAAGAAAAAGATATTAAGGGGATTCGATCGGAAAGGAAGAAATCAAGCTCTCACTATTCGCAGACGATATGATACTATACCTAGAGAAGCCAAAAAGCTCTAGTAAGAAACTCTTAGAAACAACTGACCTGTACAGTAAAGTCGCAGGCTATAAAATCAATACCCAAAAATCCAAGGCCTTCCTATATGCAAACAATGAGAAAGAGGAAAGGGACATGAAAAAAGCAATCCCATTCACTATGGTACCCCAGAAAATCAAATACCTTGGAATCAGCTTAACTAAAGAAGTAAAGGACCTCTACAAAGAAAATACTCCATGAAATAAAATAGGACATGAGGAAATGGAAACATATCCCCTGCTCATGGATAGAGAAAATAAATATTGTCAAAATTGCAATACTCCCCAAAGCATTATACAGATTTAACGCGATCCCTATAAGGATATACCCATGGCATTCTTCAAGAAACGGATCAAGCAATCCTGAAATTTATTTGGAACAATAAACGCCCACGGATAGCTAAAACAATTCTTGGGGAAAAAAATGATGGGAGGCATCACCCTCCCCAACCTTAAACTCTACTACAAAGCAGTAACAATTAAAACAGCATGGTACTGGAACAAAGGCAGAGCTGAAGACTAATGGAACAGGGTGGAATATCCCTACACACAACCTCAAATGTACGATCATCTAATCTTTGATAAGGGAGCAAGAGATGTGAAGTGGAGCAAGGAAAGCCTCTTTAACAAATGGTGCTGGCACAACTGGACAACACATGCAAAAGAATGGGCTTAGACCTCGACCTGACACCATGCACAAAAGTCAGATCAAAATGGATTAAAGACCTCAACATCAGACCACAAACCATAAGGTACACTGAAGACAAGGTCGGCAAAACCCTCCATGATATTGAAGATAAAGGTATCTTCAAAGATGACACGGAAATAAGCAATCTAGTAAAAACAGAGATCAACAAATGGGACTACATTAAACTAAAAAGCTTCTACACAGCAAAAGATACAGTGACCAGAATACAAAGACTATCTACAGAATGGGAAAGGATATTTACACAATACCCATCAGATAAGGGGTTGATATCAATGGTATATAAAGCACTGGTTGAACTCTACAAGAAGAAAACATCCAACCCCATCAAAAAATGGGGCAAAGAAATGAACAGAAACTTTTCCAAGGAAGAGATATGGTTGGCCAAAAGGCACATGAAAAAGTGCTCTACATCACTAATCCTCAGAGAGTTGCAGATCAAAACAACCATGAGATACCACTTCACACCACAGAGACTGGCACACTTCCAAAAGTACAAAAGCAACCATTGTTGGAGAGGATGTGGGAAGAAAGGGACCCTCCTACACTGCTGGTGGGAATGCCATCTAGTTCAGCCCTTTTGGAAAACAATATGGACGATTCTCAAAAAACTAGAGGTTGAGCTTCTATTTGACCCAGCCCAGAGGAGCAAAAAAGTATAGTCGAAATGACATCTGCACTTATATGTTCATTGCAGCACTGTTTACAATAGCCAGAATCTGGAAAAAACCCGAGTGCCCTAGAACAGATAACTGGTTGAAGAACTTTGGTACATCTATACAATGGAATACTATGCAGCTGTTAGAAAAAATGAGGTCATGAAGTTTGCATATAAGTGGATCAGCATGGAAAGTATCATGCTAAGTGAAATGAGTCAGAAAGAGAGAGACAGACATAGAAAGATTGCACTCATCTGTGGAATATAGAATAATAGACTAGGAGTCTAACACCCAAGAATAGTAGAAATAAGTACTAGGAGGTTGACTTCATGGCTTGGAGGCTGGTCTCTCATTCTGGGCAACTCAGAGAAGGAAACACCAAGTAAAATGTGGTTGAAGGTCATGCGGGGGAGGGGTGACGCGTCCCAAATGTAGACTAGAGACTAAACACAATGGCCGCTCAACACCTTTATTGCAAACCACAACACCTAATCAGAGAGAGAGAAGGAAAGGGAATACCCTGCCATAGTGGCAGTTTGGGGTGGAGGGAGACGGGACTGGGAGGGTGGGAGGGATACTGGGTTTACTGGTGGTGGAGAATGGGCACTGGTGAAGGGAAGGGTTCTCGAACTTTGTATGGGGGAAACATGAGCACAAAAATGTATAAATCTGTAACTGTACCCTCACGGTGATTCACTAATTAAAAATAAATATATATATAAAAAAATAAAATAAAATAAAAATAAAAAGGGGTCCACCTAAAAAAAAAACAAATATTGCTGATGAGAATGCAAAACAGAAGCCTGAAAAATAATTCAGTAATTTCTAATTTATTCAAATAATGGCTCTGACCAACATCCGAATATTCTTTCCTCATTCTCTTACTTTGCTAGTTCATTCCTTAAAGATATTTTTCTTGGTTTATGATTTTCTTTTATTTTGCTTTCAGTTTCTCAATATTTCACTTTTGTCATCTTTACAGATAAAATTTTTATTACAAATGCCACATCTTAAGAAGGAAATGATATAACATAACATCTACTTAAATATGACCTGTTTTTGTTCTACTATAAACCTAAAGGTAAAAATACTAGTCTTTAGTGAAAATACTAAGGCAATTTTTAAACAGTTCATTAGAAGGGAGTAACCATACATAGATAAAAATATTAATAATATTTGGGAATGTGGAGAAATGAACTAGAACCCTAATTTCAGAATAAAATTGCAGAATAAAAACCAAGCAGTTTTAGATTTACACTACAGAACCATGACAAAGTTTGGAAATTGTGGGCAATAATACATAATGAATTAAAAAACAAAAAAAAATTCATTTCTATAGGGAGCATTAGAGGTTCTGATCCCTTTTCCAAATTCATTCAAAACATGCTACTATTCTCTCACCTTTCTTGCAATAGTACAGAATTTAATCTTTATACCACAGAAATTCTGTGGTTGTGAACAACAAGCATTTTAAGGGGAAAAAATCAGAGTGTCCAATTAATTGTTCTGAAAAGAGGAATAGTATGGGAAAATGTAGGTAACTAATTATAAGAAATCTCCCATCACTACCTCCTCCTCACCCTAGAGTTACTCTATTCTGCTATCAAAATACTACCAGGCTTGTGAAGCCTAGGCAAAAGTTAAAAATGGTTTCACTTTGGGGAAAAACCTAAGTGATTAGAAATCTAAAGTTAATTGTCATTAAAGGAGGCACCTCCAGAAGCAGAAAGCATCAAGGGAGTAAAAGTAAACCCATATCATTTTAAATAGTCTTGTGAACATACCCTATCTAGAGCTGGAAAAAGAGAACAGTGGGTAGGGTAATTGCCATGCATAGGACCAACCCAAGTTTAATGGTTAGCACTTCACAGGTTCCCCAGAGAACCCCCATTGGTGATGAGTGATCCCTGAGAGCAGACAGGAGCAAACCCAGAGCACTGCCAAGGATCACTGTATGAAACTTTGGGACCAAATGGTAGGATGGTGGGGAGGAACAAGAAGGTAACAGGGCTGGAAGGGTTGAAGAAAGGTTGAGAAAATGCTGGTTGAAAATACATTCATAGGTACATACAACCATCAATTTTAGAAAAATTTTGTCAGCGGGAAAAAAAAACAACATGCTTTAGCAATCTACCACTCCCTATACACCTTCCTGTTACTATGCCAACTTTAGGAATCTACTTACTATAAATTTTCCTCTTCAGGTTCTTCATGTAAATGAGTAATATAGGTGATCTTCTGTAACTAACTTCTTCACTTACCAATGATTTCAAAGTTCATCTATGTTGTGGTATATAGAAAAATACTTTACTCCTTTTTGTAGCTGAATTTAACAATTTGTTGTACTGACACAATAGTTATTTTATCTATTTATCCATTATTGGATATTTGAGTTGTTTCCACCTTTTGGCTATTACAAACAATGCTATTAAAACAAGTGCAAGTTTCAGAATGGACATGCTTCCAGTTATATATATACATGTTTCCTGGACACATAGGAGAAAAACTAAATAGTCACATGATTAACTCTATGTCTAAACACTAAGTACAATACAGTTTCCCAAACAGATGGCTCACTTTATATTCTCAACAGCAATGTCTAAGTGTCTTGATTTTTCAATGTTTTCACCAATACCTGATATCTGACTTTTTTTACTCTAGTCATCCTAAGTGAATGAAAGGTATCTCACTGTAGCCTTAATCAGCATTCCCCAATCATTGATAGTAATAATTGTTCTCTAATAACTCATATCCTCTGTTCATCTATTAGCCCCACTTATTCAATAAGGAAAAGAGATACAGAAGGACTAAATAGGAAACGGAGCCTTGTTAAACAGGTAGGTTGTTTGTCTTGCATGCAGCCAACCCAGGTTCAATCCCTGGCATCATATGGTCCTCCAATACATGGTCCTCCGAATAATTCCTGAGTGCTGAGCCAGGAGTAACCCCTGAGCATCAGCAGGTACGGTGTGACCCAAAAAAAAAAAAAAAAAAAAAGACTAGTGTAGGATAACATAGCCTCAGTAGTTTAGGTTTATTGGGTTACTCCCGTTACAGTGCTCCTATTCCTCTTTGTTTATTTGTAGCTTCTTTCTTGGTGTTCTGTTGACTTGTAAATAATGTTTTTCTCTTCTCCTTGAGTCCTTTGCATAGTTTATTCAGAGCAAGTCCTTTTTGTATGGACACAGGAAGACTTAACAAATGTTATGCTTTTGTAACCTGGGAGTCATTTGACTCTACATGATATTTTCCTCCAGGGCATCTGTTCTCTTGACCTAAGCCTCAGCGGCCCTTACTTCCTAGCACCCCCAAAGCACGGTCCCGACGTGGGACAAGAAGGACCCAGGGCAAGCGGTGAGTTGTGTGCTACCCTGGCATCGAGATGGGCCTGGCCAAAGTGCCTAATGCTTAACTATAAGTTAAGAGCTTGATCATGGACAAATGCTGTCATGATCCAAACAGTGATAACTAGATTTGGACCCTGCTAGGGTGAGGAATGATTAATCTGGCCTGAGTGCTGTGGTCTGAGCCTGTGGCAAGATGTTGCCAGGAGAGCTGCCTTGCAAGCCTCAATGTATCCCTTGCTATGTCCATACAAAAATAACTAGTATTAAGATGTTAATAAGTTCCTGGACTAAGGAAAAGAAAAAAAAACCTTAAGAGTGAGGAAGGGCTTTGGAGTGCCCTGCCCTCAGGAAGGGCTTTCTTATGTTGATTTTGCGACCTGGCTGGTTGTAGCCTGGAGGGTAAGGTGGGAGAGACAAGTAAGTAGGAGGAGAGAGAGAAGCCAGAGAGAGAAGCAGCAGTTGAGCAGTAGATCCAGAGAGAGGCCGGAGCTGGGAGTGCGGGAGATGAGAAAGCTTGAAGATTGAATAAACGGTAACTAATCAGCAACCAGCTTGGTCCTCGTTCTTCCTTCGCCTGTCCTTGACCACCGGCTGTCCCGATCCAGTCCACACACTGCGGTTCCAGAGCACCGAACGCCGCCCGGAGAGCCCGCGAGTGCACGCGCCCCTTTGCGCTCTTTAGTTTTTTACAGACTAGATTAAATAAATTGATCATGATCACAAATATAGTAAGGGAAATTCCGTGATTCTAACACAAGAGCCTGGTTCTAAAACTCAGAATCATTACAATACACAGGAGTTCCAAATACTTCCTCCAACTAAGAGGGGCAGCTTTTCTTGTTATGTGTTGTGAGGAAGCTTTTTCAGAAGTTATTCAGACTTCTCCTAAATCACAAACTAGATTTGGGTTCACAGAACTCCTAAATGGATTAACTGATAAGACCAAACCAAACCAACAAAACTGGTTTAGATTATTCAGGACTTCTCAACAACACCAACTTCCTTTAAGACAGAACTAAGCCAAAGCAATCTGACTAAATTTTGATCCTTAGTATCCCACGTGGTTCCCAGGCCCATCAGGAGTGATCCCTTAGTGCAGAGCTGATGGTACTCTCAGAGCACTGCTGGGTATGACCCAAAAAACAAAAACAAAACAAAAGAAGCTAAGAATGGTTCTAAATCTGACAAGTGTCTACTACAGTTAGGGAGGCTGCAAGGGAATGAGGAAATGACTTCCAGTTTGTTTCTTTTTTTAATAACATCTCAAAAATGAAAGATGTTACCAGTATAAAAAAATTATTATTCAGTGAATTTTTTAGATTTCTTTGTAAGCTTATTATAAAATTGACACTATTAGTCAGCAAATAAGAAGAAAGGAATCAAGCCATTTCAATAAAGCAAAGAAACCAAGACTTGGAATTAGGTGTGAATCTAGTATTCAAATTAAGACTTGACAAAAGAGCAAGCATTAAGATTCCTTGCGCATTTTCAAACAGTAAAATATAAATTGGCAGAAAGCTAGAAAATAGCAATAATTTTAAAAATTAAATTTTTAATTGTAAGGCTTAAATGTATCTCATACTAAAATATCATTCTGACAACATTCATTTTAAGTTCTGTGAGGCCTAGATAAACTTTCTGAAGCAGTGTAAAATTTAAAGTAATTTTAAATACTGAATAATTTTAATAAGTAACATATTTATAAAGTATACTAACAACTGTATTTTATTAATCATATTCTAAGCATAGTAACAAGTTCATAACAAATGGTTTTAATTTTCCATACTTTTTATAATACTTATAAATTAGTATATATACTCAAAAAGTGACATAATACATATTAGCATTTGCTTCTTGAGAAGAGATGAAAAAATAAGTTTACATGATTATCGACATTTGCATTAGAAATATTTTCAAAGTACCTACTGATGAATCATTAAAAAAAAAGATTTTAAGCAGAGAGCAACTGAATAATTACAAACCAGGCATGCCTTCAGATAGAGGATTTATCATGTAATTATAATGATGATCATTTAAAAGCATCCAAAATGTCCCTAGTATTTTAAAGAGTTAAGCACAGTTATTTTTAAAATCAAACATATGTGCTTTTTTCTGTTTATGTCTTGGAAAGAACATTCTGTATAATGAAAAACACGACCAAATTTTTCACAGTACATCACTATAAAACCCTGTAATTGACTTTTGGGGTTGGTTTACTCTATATCTATTTTTGACCACGCAGAAAACAGCAATGATGTGGTGAAAAGCCCAAAATGTAGGTCCCACTGCAGGATAAGACTCCATCCTGATTAGTAAAATGTATCAAATTTACACTGGGAAATGTGCCCATTTCAAAAGAGAAATTTTCAGGGCCTAGGAACCTCCTCTTTTTTAATCAAGTCTACAAAAAACTAGTCTGGGCCTGGGTTGAAGCCTGAATGTTGTATACTGTGATGCCCTCCATTAAAGACAATGTGATGCTGGCACATAAAACTGAAGATGACACTCAGGGGTTCATTTCTATCAATATAATAGAAGGTGATATTGCATATTAAAACGTAACACTGGCAATTAAATTTTAATATATAAATTAATGTTGGATACATTTCTCATAACTTAAAACAGATTAAATATGGAAATTACTTTCCTTTTAAAAGCTGAGCTATTCTGTAACAAAACTAATTTGCCATTCCTAACACTGTATTTTGTCATTGAAAAGAAGTCTAAAATATCTCTAAATGAGCCTTCTTGGCTTCATTAATAAAATTTACATATTAGCAAGTAAAATAAACTAAAAGAGGGCGATGGTGTGTGGTTTAAAAATCAGGCCTGTAACATCTACCACATATTTATCTCCTGTGAGTTGACGCAACCATTCCTCCTTCTCAGTAAATAAACGAAATTCTATGCAGGGTACTGCGGTAGAGCTTTTCAAGGTCCAAGTGAAAGAATATGCTTCAGATGGAATCTTCCAAATTGACAGCCTGCCCACTTTTGGTAGGTATTAAAGAGTCCACGGCACTTTATGAATTAGTTGTGGTTTACCTAAAATATCATGGCCAAAGCTGCCATGGTCACTGCACATTCAATTTATCCCTATCAAAAATCAATGTGTCTTAAAATTTTTTAACATTTAGGAAAAAATTACTTACTAAGTTTAGTAAGTAATCCAGTTCACAAGCAGCATCATAGAACGAAAGAAAATCATTACCATTTTAAAAACAAGATATTTAATATCCAATTTTTATTAATATTTAAGTCTTCTGAACTGGAGAGACAGTACAACAGGTAGAGCACTTACTTACAGGCAGCTGAACTCAGTTCGATCCCAACAACTGCATAAGTTCCTTCAAGCACTGCCAGGAGTAAATCTGAGCACAGAGCCAAGATTAAGCTCTGAGCACTGCTAGGTATAGCCCCAAAACCCAGGCATCTATGTCCATAGCAGGTCTTGCATAATACAAACTATCTCTACATGTGAACTGAAACAGCAAATAATGAATTAGCATCAACTGCAAAAAAATTATCATTTTTTCACTTATTAATTTTAATTCAATATACAGATTTTATTCTAGGCAGATATTTTCTCAGCTCTTTGAGGAGCAGTGGTACAAAGATGACCACAGAAGCCTTTTTTCTTTTTCTTTTTCTTTTTTTTTCTTTGGCTTTTCGGGTCACACCCAGCGGTGCATAGGGCTTACTCCTGGCTCTACACTCAGGAATTACTCCTGGCGGTGCTGGGGGACCATATGGGATGCTGGGAATCGAACCCGGGTCGGCCGCGTGCAAGGCAAACGCCCTACCCGCTGTGCTATCACTCCAGCCCCGCACAGAAGCCTTTTTTAATAAAAAAAAAAAAAAAGAAAGAAAGAAATGCTCCTGAAAATTGTAACCTGATTCCCTATGGAAAGATCATCTTTGGATGTAGGGTTGTTTAATACAGTAACAATGATAGGGAAGAGAAGAGAGGAAAAAATGAGAGTTCAGGAAATAAAGAAAAATAAAATAATGAAAGGAGGGAATTAGCAAGAGAAAAAAAACAATTTTGACAAAAATATTTCACATACAATCTATAAGGCACATGCTTCTTGTTGGAATGCATATGTTATATATATAATTTCAATAATATCCATATGTGCAATCCTTTAATACCTTGTTGTTTGATTTTGTGGATGTTTTAGAGCTATCTCTCTGCCTTTGTCCTTATATCAAAGAAAATTATTTAAAATTATAATAAATTTTAGAAAAAATTATAATAAAGTTTTAACATTTTCACACAGCACAGAAATAGTAAAAAGGATAGCAGGCCTACTTGACTTCAAAAATATTTATCAATTTATGCATTAAAATATAATTCAAATTGATATGAGAATTATCTATAATTACAAATAGCCACATAAAAATGTTACCATTTTACTCAATCTAAAAAAGTATTTCAGTTTCTAAGCCCTCTTTTACCACAATCTTTACCATACAGGAAAATCCCTCAAGATAGAGATCAGACTGGAGATTCCGTGCGCGAAAAAAGTTATTAAGGTGCACGTGGTAATTGTTTGTAAGAGTATGAGAAGACTGTAGCGACAAACAGAATTCAGTGAGCTTGCCATTTGTTCCCACTGCATCCACACAAACATTAGGTTTATCAAGAGGAAGAATCTATAGGCAACTTATAATACTAGGACAAGAGAAATATTAAAATTTAAAGCAATGAACAGATACTGCTGCCTACCTCTGATGAGGGAATACAAACTTTGCTCCTTTGATCTTTACTCCTAACTCTGACAACAGCCTTAGACTGCTTGAGTAACATCCTTTCTTGCCTTTCACTATCCTTCTGATTTCTGTAATCTTTTCTTTGACCCTTCCACCTACCTGTCCTTTTGTCCTCTTTTCTTTCATCATTCTCCTTCTTTACAAAAAATATGTAAAATAGAATCATAATAAACCAGGGAAGATAAATCCTCACAAACCACTCAAGTTTTGAAAGCTCGTACTGCTTTGAACCCATTATCAAGCACTCAGCACAACAGAGAAGAGTTAAAGAAGTACAGACAAAAAAGAACCATCACCCAGAGGCTGAAGAGATAGCAGACCCAGCATGGAGCTTGCCTTGCACACAGATGACCCAGGTTCTAACACCAAGATAGGAGCTGATCCTGAGCAACAGTGGCAACAGTTGTGTAGGACAAAAACAATCATTACTCAAAAGGCTACACTAATACAGGAAACTGATTTGATGAGTAACAGCAAATAACAGTAACATATAAAATATACTGTGTAACTGTATAGTAGTAAATAAATAGTAAATGAAGTTATACCTGTATAACTGTATAACCCTTACAGTTCCCAATTTATAAAAGAAATAAATGTTTCTCAACTTTACAAAAGTGATTTTTTGTTTTGTTTAGTTTTTATGGGGTTTTTTTGCGGCCACCCAAGGATACTCAGGGCTGACTCCTGACTCTGCACTGAGGGATCACTCCTGTAGAAAGGCTCACGGGACTATATCAGGTGCTAAGGCCCCTGGTGGGCCCTTCCAAGGCAAGCGCTACACTCTCTCTCTAAGCCCCTGCACTTTTACTGTAACCATTACACTGAGGTACCTCCAGTTATTTCAGAACATCATACTACAACTATTTTATTCAAAAACAACAACTTCAGGGCCGGAGAGATAATGAAGGCTAAACATAAGATGCTTGCCTTGTATGCAACCTACCCAAGTTAGATCCATACACAGCATCAGGTCCCATGAGCACCACCAATTCCTCAGCACAGAGCTTCGAATAATAGTCGGTACAGACTGACACGTGTGGCCAGAAAAATAACAATAAAAAACACCCCCACTCTCAAAAAATATATTTCCCCTAAAATGAATTCGTTATTAGGAAAAATAAATACTATTTTAAAATGACATGAAACTGTATTAGCTGATCAGCAAATTGTACTTAAAAGAATTATGCAAATTCTTTCCAGACTAATCCTCCAACAGAAAATAAGCAACCCTCCAATACATAATAAAATCCAAAGAAAACCAGAACAGGAAATAAAAATTAGCGAAAAATTACTCTTAACAAAGCCACCATAGAATGATGCATTAGTGAAGTAGGAATTCATTAGTCATTAGTTATTCAGTAATTAATTAGTAATTCAGGTAAACATAAATATTCTCATTAATAATTACCATTAACATAAGCATTGTTGCTTACATATAGTAAACAAAACAGGAAGAGCAAATACACTTTAATTCAGTGCATTTTTAAAATTAGACTGGATTGTAACAGTGATAGAAAGATTCAGAATCAGACTATACTTAACAATAACAATTTTAACACATTTTTTTAACTGCAGAAAAAATAGAGTAAATTAACTAAGCTGCTAACTTCCTCAAGAGAATGAAACCTATGTTAAGGATTGACAAGAAATTACCTTCTCGTTAACTGGGAAAAATAGATAAAGCATTGCATTGGTCCTTTTGCTTGAAAAAATTCCCAGTATATTAATGCTATCTTTGGTGATCAAACCTTGATTTTTACTGGAAAGAGATCAAAAGTCGCAATTAATCTCGGACCCGCGCATGGCTGAACAGACTGGAAAAAATTGGAGGGGGGCAGGTTGACCTGGAGCAGACCCAAATAAAGCCCCCAGCAGTTGCTTGCTACCACAATCCAAAATCGCCGCCATACCCCTGGCCTAACTCCACCATCTCAGGACAGACCCCATCAAAATATAATATGCTAAAAATTCTGGTATGTAGGTTTTGTGACTGAAATCACAACGCTTTCTCGGTTTCGGAATGGACTACTCCCCCCACCTCCCTGTACTTCCAGAAGCCTTGGCAGTCACAGCCACACCCCAAAACGGCCATCCAATTGAAAAGATACTCCAGCCTTACCATCCTATTAAAAATACCTAATGCCCTAAACAAAAACCATGACCTCTTAGCACCTGCAGTGCAAACCATAATGCACAAAAGGAAAAGGAGAGAGAGAGAGAGCAAGAAGGAAAGTACGTCCCATAAAGGGAGACTCGGGGTAGGGGGTCTGGGTTGAGAGATGATGGTGGGGAAGCGGGGGACATTTGGTGGTGGGAAATGTGCACTGGTGGAGCGATGGGTGTTGGATCATAGTATGACTGAAACCCAATTATGAACAGCTTTGTAATGGTCTATCTCACAAATATCCAATTAAAAAATATTTTTAAGTTATGTGGAATTCATGCCCAATTCAATCAGCTTAATCAATGGCTGAATAAATAGCAGTACTCCTACATTTAAATTTTTTTTATTATTAAATCTAAATAGGTTTAGGCACTATTACTTATTATGTGACACTTATTATGTTCAAATTAGTAATCAGTAATTTCAAAAGGAAAAAAATTCTAACTGGTACAAATTTGTAATACCTACTTTTATTTTTCCATGACTTCCCTATTTAAGCTTAATGTACAAAAGAGTAGGACATTTCAGAAGTCCTTTTGAAATGGACTGCTGACTCAATAGTCCACAATACTCCATTTCAAGATGGAACAAAAGAACACATGTGGTATCCAGGCTCTGACTCCTCAACTGGGAGACCTCAATAAAACTGCTCTACAATAGCTTACAATACAATACAAAGTAATACTTAAATCTTAAGTTGTAAGTGTTGTAATACTAGCACAATGTCCCAGAAAATGAAAAGGCATTTGGAAAGAGACCAGCTAAAAGTTTGTTTCGTTTTGTTTTGTTTTAATGAATCACCGTGAGGTACAGTTACAGACTTACAAACTTTCGAGCTTACATTTCAGTCATACAATGATCCAGTACCATCCCTCCACCAGTGCACACCCTCCACCACCAATGATCCCAGTATCCCTCCCACCATCCCCACCCCGTCCCCTCCACCTCACCCCACTTCTGTGACAGGCATTCCCCTTTCGCTCTCTCTCTCCTTTTGGGTGTTGTGGTCTGCAATACAGGTATTGAGTGGCCATCATGTTCGGTCTATAGTCTACTTTCAGCCCACCTCTCCCATCCTGAGTGGGCTCTCTAAGAACCCTTGACTTGGTGGTCCCTTCTCTACCTGAGCTTCCTTTTACCCCCAGCGTGTGAAGCCGGCTTCCAAACCATGGGACAATCTTCCTGGTACTCATCTCTACTATTGTTCCACGTGGAACAATTGCTCGAGCGGGCCCAGTAATGTCTCCATTCATCCTAGCCCTGAGATTTTTAGCAGCCTCTCTTTACTCATCCTTCCCAACAGTGCCGCACAGAGGCTCTTTCAGGGTCAGGAGAATGAGACCCATCATTGTAACTATATTTGGCATATGAATATGCCACAGGGAGCTTGCCAGGCTCTCCCATGTGGGCAGGAAAACTCTCAGTAGCCTGCCATGTTAAGGCTGTGTTAAGACATAAGACAGTTCATGGCATGTCTTATGTATTAAACACAAAATTGCTGAAGATGGGGAATTGAACCCAGGGCTTCAGACCTGCAAAGCAATCCCTCCAGTCTGTGCCACACCCCTTCCCACCCCAGAAGCAGTAGAACCCAGGACCAAATGGCTCTTTGTCATTCTTTTAGGCACTTGTGATATGCAAAACTTAAGTGACCCCTCTCTTCCCAATCAGACTTGCCCACCCTATTGGAGAGGCCACTCTGCAGGTGCACAGACTCTCCATGTCTAGCTAAGCTGGAAAAGGCGACCCGAGGCAGGGCCAGGGAAGCTCAGTGGAGTGCTTGCCTTGCACCTGTGAGGTCTCTGGTTCTACCCCAGAATCACAAAACAAAACTAGTAATCACTAATCACTAGTTACTGAAAGTAACCAGATAAAATTAATTTTCATTCCTTTCATGCTTTTGGGCACAAACCAGTATATGCCATCTACTGAATATGAAATCAGAACACCCAAGAACAAATTCAGGGTAAAGAGAAACATGGAACAAACTACTAAATAGTAAAGGATGAGAGAGAGAGAGAGAGAGAGAGAGAGAGAGAGAGAGGGAGAGAGGAGAGAGAGACAGAGAGAGTACACTGTGTAATTTATATTGGGTGGGAGAGAAACAAAACAAACCACTGAACTCATTTTAGAACAAAGAGAGAGAGAAGGGAGAGAGAGGGGAAAAAGAGAAAGGAGAGAAGAGAGAGAGAAAGTGTATTGAGGGAGGTGGCCTTCCACAGCCTGCTCAGGTATCCAGAGACAACTCCCACTGACTCAGTGTAGTCCCAGAGCCCAGCAATGCTGGGGCCACCAGAAGCACACCAAGAGGTTTCTGAGAAAGATTATGGGAGCTTGCACTACCAGAAATTGAACTGGGGTTAGTCTTCCATTCCAGGGTACATGCTCTGGATCACCTCATAGGCTGCAACTCTTTAAAAATTTGACATTTTTTATAACATAAAATGTATTTTTTCCAAGTGTCTGTTTCATGGAGCTTTGGTGAGGTGCAAATAAAGAATCAAATTAAATCACTGAGTTTGCACTACATGATATACATCTAGAAAGATGCCTCTTTTTGATTCCTCATCTTCGACACTCCAGATGAAAGATAACTAACAAAGCTCTCGATCCTAACTAATGCTATTTCACTTACTAAAAAAAACTAACATAGCAAAACAGAATCTAACCTAGGGTATCACAGAGAAAAGTCAAATTTAATTACGATACGTCTAAAGATAAAACTTTTTTTTTAATTATTTTAGCTTTGAACTCTCTAATCCAATGTGACATTATGTATAATTAACTGTATATTCTTACCTTGTAATTGTTATACAAAGTTCTTTTTTATTTTGTCTTGGGGTCATGCCAGCGATACTCAGGGTTTACTTCTGGCTCTAAGCTCAGGGACCACTCCTGGAAGGGCGCAAAAATCCATACTGGGTGGCAGGGATTAAGCCCAGGTCTGGTACATGCAAAGCAAAAACCCTACCTAATGCACTATCACTTAGTATCATCCAGCCCCAAATTATACTAAATTCTTAAATACAACTGAATCTACTTTGAACTCTCCATTTTAAGGGATGGGTACTTAATCATTGTATGATTGGAACATAAGCACTCTCCATTCTCCGCTAAAATCAAGTTTATGTGTTAAAGATAAATTATAATTCATAGGAAATTTTTACCAGTCTTTCTAAATGATGTATAATTCTATACACTTATATAATAATATTATACCTTTTTTTTCCACAAAAAAGGTTAGACACGGTGCCCAAAAGGAGAGAGAGAGAGAGATAGAAGAAAAGCGCCTGACACAGAGGCAGTCAGGAGGTGAGGGGTAATGATGGGAGGGAACTTGGGGACAATGGTGCAATGGTGCTTGGAAATGTACACCAGTGGAGGGATGAGTGTATGCCTGAAGTCTAATCGTGAACATCTTTGTAAGGGTCTATCTCATAGTGATTCAATAAAAAATATTTTTTTAATTTTTTAAAAAAAGATTAGAGAGAGAAGAGGCCAGGCAGTCTGGTGAGGAACGCGGCCGGAGAAATGCTCCAGACCGGAATCCGGGCCAACAACACCAGGGATCCAGACGGAGGAGGTACAGCTGGGACGCCTTCTCCAAATGGAACCCTGGTGACACTGAGCAGCAACTAACACGGCTCCGGGTTGCGGGACTGGAACACATCCGACAGCCACGCGACCTTTTCTAAAAACTGAAAACATACAATCTTTTAATGGAAAACCAATTATCAAATGCTTCCTTAGTAAGGCTGTCTTTCTTGGGGGGAAACTCCAACAACAATAGTGAGTTTTGTTTTGCAATATGGAACGTAATCAAGGTAAAGAGAAAATGAAGTGAAATTCATCAGTTATACAGTGGGGGGTGGGGGGTACACTGGGGATTCTGGTGGTGGAATATGGGCACTGGTGAAGGGATGGTGTTTGAATATTGTATAACTGAGACATAAACCTGAAAACTGTGTATCTTTCCACATGGTGATGTAATAAAAATTAAAAAAAAAAAAGATTAGAGAAATTGCGTGTTTTAAAATGGGAGACTAACACCCAAGAATACTAGAGATAAGGACCAGGCGGTTTGCTCCATGGCATGGAAGCAGCCTCACATGCTGGGGGAAAAGGCAGCTCAGATAGAGAAGGTATCACCAAGTATGCTTGGAGGGCCCGCTCGGGATGGGAGATGTATACCGAAAGTAGACTATAAACTGAACATGATGGCCACTTAATACCTACATTGCAGACCACAACACCCTAAAGGAGAGAGAGAGAGAGAGAGAAAAAGGAAATCTGCCCGATACACAGAGGGAGGAACGGCTGGGGAAGGAATACTGGGAACATTGGTGGTAGAGAATGGGCACTGGAGGAGGGATGGGTACTTAATCATTGTATGATTGGAACATAAGCACTAAAGTGTGTAAGTCTGTAACTGTATCTCAAGGTGATTCATTAAAAAAATAAAAAATAAATATTTTTTTGTTTTGTTTTGTTTTTTAGGTCACACCTGGCAAAGCACAGGGGTTACTACTGGCTCTGAACTCAGGAATTACTCTTGGCGGTGCTCAGGGGACCATATGGGATGCTGGGATTCGAACCTGGGTTGGCCGCGTGCAAGGCAAACGCCCTACCCACTGTGCTATCGCTCCAGCCCCAAATAAATATCTAAATTTTTTTAAAAAGAGAAATTGCCATGTTTTATTTGGAAGGGAGGGTCACACCCAACAGTGCTCAGGGAATCCATCCAGTGCCAGGAATCAAACCAGGTATCCTGCTTCAGAAACATGTTCTCCAGTCTATGGGGGTATCTCTCTAGTTCGGTAATGCACACTTAAAATTTACAAAAAATGGTGTAATCGATTTTTAAAGTTCTCATCACAAGAAAACAGTCTGTAAAATATGGTGATCAAAGTTTAGCACATTATATCAATTTCACAACCTATACAAGTACTGAAAATTTATGATGGCCTTTGGTTTTGATTGCTTGACTTTTGGGTCAACCCAGCTGTGCTCAAGGACTATTCTTAGTACTGGTCAGGAGTTTCTGCAGTGCTGGGGACCAGGACTCCGAGATGCAAACCATGCACTACAGTCCAGTGGGCTCTCTCCCAAGCCCCTGAATTGTCTGATCACCTGAAACGAATATGATGTATGTCAATTTTATTTCAATTGAAATAAATAGACAAGAAGGGAAGAGTAAATGGTAGAGCATATGCCTGGCATGTGCAGATATGCATATATGTACATATATGAGATGCAATAGGAAACCAAGCAATTCTTAGAGATGACATGGCTCTGAATAAATCATCTACCTACAGACTACAGTAAACACAACTCTTGATCAAACTTATATTCTGTGTAATGAAATTTTCACGCAATACTGCACATCAGTTGGCTTTCCTATTAGGAAACAAATTAATATTTCAAGTCCACAGAGGTAATGTTAGAACTATGTAATAAAACACAAATTACATACTACATTAAGTATGAACTGCTGCCTTTTGAAAATTCTATCTTTTTGGTATTTCATAAAAGTATTAGCGACTATAAAAATTAGTGACTGGGAATGTGTAATCTGAAAATATTTGGCCAATGAAAAAGCCCGCAATGACTAAAACAAGATGGCAAATGACTTCATCTTTTTTAGGAAAATGAACTTATTATGACAACTAGCCTCCAAAGCCACTAACAGTAGCTTACAAAGTCCCAGCTGTTACTTTTTCTAACAACTAAATGTTTATTTCATTTTTATATCGTTTCAAAAGCACTGAATAATTTCTTCAAGTACTATAACTTATGAGCAAGAATTACCAGTGAAGACAGTACAATTAAAAATCTGTGCCTTGTTCCATAAGGACTGTAATGACAGACCAATCCACTAAAAACACTTGACTGTCATTCTTGAAAAATAAGCAGACACATTTAGGAGAACTGTAATTCATTCATGAATAAGACAATAAACACAAAGTGCTTACTTTGACCTTTCAAGCAACATAATAATCACTGAATTGATAGAAGCTTAAACATCTGAAAACTAGCCCAGGCTGCCTCTCGGACCAAGACCTTCCCTACCACTCCCCCCCACCCCCCGGCCCCGGACGGCCGCCCCAGCTGGCAGCATGCCGATCCCTAGCACCGCAGCCGTTTTCTCTTCCAACCCAGCCTTCATTACCTATATCATGTCCAAGAGTAACATCCTAGCTATCCGTGAACAGTAGGACAATAAACCATAAGACTTCACATAAGGATTAAAGAACATCTGAGATGGAGGACATGTTCTAGAAGAGGAAAATAAAAAAGGCAACCACCACTGACCGAGCCCATCCAGAATCTTTTTTCACAACAAGAAGGAATAGGGATACTGATCCTGAAGGTCCCTCTTCCATACCACCACAACAAAATGAAGAAATAGCACAAATCCCCACCACAAGCAGAGGACGATGAAATGAGTCCAGAAACCTCAATAGGCGTTTCCTGCAAACTTGAGCTCTCTGATAAAGAATTCAGAGTTGAAATCCTCATGTTCAATGAACTCCATGGAAAGACTTACAAGTTAAAGGAGGACCTGACAGAAACAATACAACAGACAGCCAAGAAAATAGGGGAAGAAATGAAAGCAGAAATAAAAAACCTACAAAAAGAAATGAAGGATTCGGTAGATGAAATAAACAACTCTGTGGTTGCCCTCAACAACAGAATGACTGCAGCAGAAGACAGAATCAGTGAGCTTGAAGATGAGCTGCAAGAAGCTTACAGGCAACAAACAATGGGAAGAGACCTCAAAATAGCTATAGGGCGACTCAGAGTCCTAGGGGGATGATTTCAAGAGGATAAACATTAGAATCATTGGAGTACCAGAAGGACAGGAAAACAACCCCAACGAAAAAGCCACAGTCAAACAAATCATTGCTGAAAAATTTCCAGAGCTGGAGAATCCCGATTCAAGGCGCCCGAAGGGTGCCAGATAAAAGAGACCCTAACAGAAAAACCCCAAGACATATCATAGTTATAATGATGGACGTCATGGATAGAGACAAAATACTGCGAGCAGCAAGGTCGAAGAAGGAAATCGCATACAAAGGAGCACCCCTTAGATTCACAGCAGACCTATCAGAGGAAACCCTCCAAGCCCAAAGACAGTGGTGGGATATAGTGGAAAAAACTCAATGAAATGAACGTTTCACCAAGAATACTTTATCCCGCTAAACTCTCATGCAAACTTGAAGGAATGATACACTATTTTGTGGAATGATACACTATTTTGTGGATAAAAAACAGCTCAGGAACTTCATAGACTCAAAACCAAACCTAAAAGAAGGACTAAAGGGGCTATTGTAAGACAAGAAGAACCCCTACAAGCACAACAAATCCTTAAAGAAAGATGATGAAAAATCCCATAACAATAATCTCTCTTAATGTCAATGATCTAAATTCACCAGTTAAGAGACACAAGGTGACAAAATGGATTCAGAGACTCAACCCAACATTTTGCTGCCTGCAAGAAACGCATCTGAATAACCAGAACAAACACAGACTCAAAGTCAAAGGATGGAAAACAATCCTGCAAGCAAACAACTCCCTCAAAAAAGCTGGGCTGGCCTTACTAGTATCGGACAACATAGATTTCAGGTTGAAAAAATTAGAAACGATACGGAAGGGCATTTTTTATTAATCAAGGGATATATACAGCAGGAAGAAATCACACTCCTAAACGTGTATGCACCCAATGAGGGAACAGCTAAATATCTACAACAACTGCTAACAGTCCTGAAGAAGGACATCTCCAGCAACACAATAGTAACTGGAGACCTCAACACCGCCCTATCACCCCTAGATAGATCAAGAAGATTAAAAGCCACCAAGGAAATACTAGCTTTGAAGGAAGAAATAGAAGAGAGAGGGCTAATAGATCTATACAGGGCTTTATATCAAAAAAAAAAAAGGGAATACACATTCTTTTCCAGTACACATGGAACATTTTCCAGAATAGACCATGTGCTGAGCCACCCAACATACCTCAACAGAATCAGGAAGATAGACATTGTATCAGCTATCTTTTCAGACCATAATGCACTGAAGATAGAAGTTAATCACACACAGATGCAGAAAACCAAATCAAACACCTGGAAATTAAACAACTCAATGTTGAACAATGAGTGGGTCAGGAAGGAAATTAAGGACGAAATAAAAACAAATGAGAATGCTTTTATTCTGGAAATAAATGAGAATGAAAACACGAGCTACCAGAACCTGTGGGATGCAGCTAAAGCCGTGTTAAGAGGAAAATTTATAGCTCTGCAAGCATTCCTCAAGAAGGAAGAAAGGGCCCACAAAAATAACTTGACTTCACAGCTTAAGGTTTTAGAAAAGAACCAAATAAAGGAGCCCAAACCAGGCAAAAGAAAAGAGATAATAAAACTTAGGGCAGAAGTCAACAACATGGAAAACTGAAAGACAATCCAAAAGATCAATGAAACCAAGAACTGGTTCTTCGAGAAAGTAAATAAGATTGATAAACAATTAGCAAGACTCACAAAGGAAGAGAGAGAGAGAACGCTTATAAACAGAAGCAGAAATTAAAAGGGGGACGTCACAACAGAAATTAAAGAAATTCAAAAGATTATCAGAGACTACTTTGAAAAGCTGTATGCCACAAAACAAGAGAACCTAAAAGAAATGGATAAATTCCTGGATTCCTACAATCTCCCAAGGCTGAACCAAGAAGACCAGAAATACCTGAACAGTCCTATTAATATCAAGGAAATTTGTGGGGTCCGCTCTGCGGGCATCATCCTGTCCCGCAGGGAGGACCTTTCGTGGGGCTAAGGAGGGGACGCAACCGAACGAAGAGACGCAGAGCCAGAAGGAGGAGGAGAGAGAGAAAGAGTTTATTCACAGCAGTTACAATACTTATACCTCTTGGTGGGAGGGGGTGGTATGCATGCTTGGACCCCCACAGGAACAATAGTAAAATGTTGATCAGGCATGGCCGTTGGCTAGTGAGACAAGTGGTGAAATGATAAGATCACATGAATCCCAAGCAGCCTCCGCTTGACTAGACGATAAGAGCCAAGCTCTGTAAGATGGCTCCCTACAGAAATTGACACTGTAATCAAAAGTCCTCCAAAAAGCAAAAGCCCAGGTCCAGATAGATTCACTACCGAATTCTTCCAAACATTTAAAGAGGACCTGTTGCCAGTTCTTCTCAAGTTTTTCCAGAAAATTGAAATAACAGAAATCCTCCCAAACAGTTTCTACGAGGCTCATATCTCCCTAATACCAAAAGCAAACAAAAACACCACAAAAAAAGAAAACTACAGGCCAATATACCTGATGAACACAGATGCAAAGATTCTCAACAAATTATTAGCAAACAGAATTCAACAACTCATCATAAAGATCATACACAACAACCACATGGGATTCATCCCGGGGATGCAAGGATGGTTTAACATTCGGAAATCAATCAATATAATCCATCATATCAACAAAAGAAAAGAACCATATGATCATATCAATAGATGCAGAGAAAGCATATAAAATGCTTTATAAAATCCAGCACCCATTTATGATAAAAACTCTCGCCAAAATGGGTATAGAAGGGAATTTCCTCAATATAGTCAAAGCCATCTACTACAAGCCTATAGCAAGCATCATCCTCAATGAGGAAGAACTAAGAGCCTTCCCTCTGAGATCAGGCACAAGACAAGGATGCCCACTCTCTGTATTCCTGTTCAATATAGCACTGGAATTACTTGCAATAGCGGTTAGTCAAGAAAAAGGTATTAAGGGCATTCTGGTAGGAAAGGAAGAAATCAAAGCTCTCACTATTTGCAGACGATATGATACTATACTTAGAGAACCCTAAAACCTCTACCAAGAAACTCTTAGAGCCTTTTCGGCCCCGCGCGCGAGATCAACCCCAGAGGCAACTGAACCACTTTGGACACGAGCGGCGCCCCCAAAATGCCTCCAAACTGTGTGCTCGGAGCTTCTGGCCCAGGCGCTGCCGGCAGGGTATGGTCTTTTCTCTCTCAACTCTTTCTTTTTGAACACAGCGAGGCAATAGCCAGTTTTTAGACTCTACAGGAAGCCCGGGATAGCCGATGGGCGGGACTTCCAGATCCGCCATGTGCCGGCCGACATTTCAGCACAGAGCCATGTGGGGACGCTCCTTTCCGGCCCCACGCGAGATCAACCCCGGAAGCAACTGAACCACTTTGGACATGAGCGGTGCCCCCAAAATGCCTCCAAACTGTGTGCTCAGAGCTTCTGGCCCAGGCGCTGCCAGCGAGTGATGCAATTACCAAAAGAATTTTCCCTGGACTTCATATAGAAATCCAAAACCGCGCGGCTGCTATCGCAGCTGGGCGACCGATAGCAGCCGCGCAACCTAATATCTCTTGATTGTCAGCAACGTGTAAATGTTCCTTTTTGGCAGGGCTTAACGTGGGGGGAAACTCCAAACAATAGTACTAAGTTTTTTGTTGAAGGGTAAAAGATTGTAACGATAGAATTTTAGGCAGAATTTTCCCTGGACTTTATATAGAAACCCAAAACCGCTCGGCCGCGGCAGCCTAATGTCTTCTAATCATCAGCAATATGAAATGGTTCCTTTGTAATGGGTTGGACTTTGGGGGGACCATAATAGGGTTAAAGTTTGTAGCGACCTGTAATTTCTGGCTGTACTTTCCCTGGACTTGATACAGAAATTCAAACCCGCGAGGCTGCTGCCATGGCCGCGCAACCTATTGTCATTTAATCATCACCAATATGAAATGGTTCCCTTTTAACGGGTCGGACTTTGGTGGGAAATCCTAACAAGAATAGTAAGTATTTTGCTGAAATGTTGAAGGCTACCAAAGTGGTAGCCATCTCTATAGACTGAACTAAGCCATATCCCCACGCCGGCTGAGAAGAAATATCCTTCTTTCTCGGGAAGAAACGCGGCGTGGCGTTAACCATAGTATGATGTCCATTAAGCTGACACGGACCTGGTGGCGTGGGAATGGGATACAAGGGAACAAATTATTATGTACTTGGAACAGCAGGACGCTGGTGGAATCTTGAGCCGGGGCCGATACCAGCGTATTACTTTTGGTTCCAGAAACTGCTTGCAGACATTCTACCAGACTATCAACTAAGCCAGAGCCCCACGCCGGCTGATGATGAGAAATAACCATCTTTTTTGGTTTGTTTTCCCTTTGTCAGGCAGCGTGGTGATTACTAAACAGGCGTGATCTTGGTGGCGCGGGACGAGGGGGGGAAAAAAATAGAAAAGTTATGTAACAAACAGCGGGACTTAATATCTCTACATTCTCAGCAATGGAGAGCCATCAGATGCTTCCTTGACAGTGGGACTGTCTTTTCTTTTTTGGGGGGAAACCCTAGCAACAATAGTGAGTTATGTGTTGAAACATGGACTGTAACCAAGATAAAGCGTAAACGAAGTGAAACTTATCACTTACAAGGGCGGGGACTGGGGGGGCGGTAGGGGGCGGGAGGTATAATGGGGTGGTTGGTGATGGAATATGGGCACGGGTGAAGGGAAGGGTGTTTGAGTACTGTATAACTGACATAATCCTGAGAACTATGTAACCCTCCACATGGTGATTCAATAAAATTTAAATTAAAAAAAAAGAAACTCTTAGAAACAATAGATTTGTATAGTAAAGTTGCAGGGTATAAAATCAACACCCAAAGTCCATGGCTTTCCTATACACAAATAATGAGAGAGAAGAAAGCGACATGATAAAAGCAATCCCGTTCACAATTGTGCCTTAAACGATCAACTACCTCGGAATCAACTTAACTAAGGAGGTAAAGGACTTGTATAATGAAAACTACAAAATGCTACTTCAGGAAATAAAAGAGGACACGAGGAAATGGAAAGATATCCCCTGCTCATGGATTGGAAGAATTAATATTATCAAAATGGCAATACTCCCCAAAGCACTGTACAAATTCAACGTGATCCCTATAAGAATACCCTTGACATTCTTCAAAGAAATGGAGCAAGCACACCTGAAATTCATATGGAACAATAAGCCCCCACGAATAGCTAAATCAATTCATGGGAAAAGGAAAATAAGAGGAATCAACCTCCCCAACTTCAAATTCTGCTACAAAGTGGTAGTAATTAATACGGCATGATACTGGAACAATAGCTCTGCCAGCTATTGGCAGAGCTGCAGACCAATGGAACAGGGTTGAATATTCTGACACACAGCCCCAAATATATGATCATCAACTTTGATAAGGGAGCAAGAAATGTGAAATGGAGCAAGGAAAGCATATTTAACAAATTGTGCTGGCAAAACTGGACAGCTATATGCAAAAAAATGGACTCAGATCTCCACCTATCACCATGTACAAAAGTCAGATCAAAATAGATTAAAGATCTCAATATCAGACCAGAATCCTTAAGGTACAGTGAAGACAAGGTCGGCAAAACCCTCCATGACATTGTAGCCAAAGGTATCTTCAAAGATGACACGCCACTAGTCAAGCAAGTGAAAACAGAGATAAATAAATGGGACGACCTAAAACTAAGAAGCTTCTGCACCTCAAAAGATGCAGTGACCAAAGTACAAAGACAGCCTACAGAATGGTAAAGGATATTTACCCAATACACATGCGATAAGGGGTGATGTGTCAAGGATATACAAGGCACTGGTTGAACTCCACAGGAAGAAAACTGCCGACCTGATCAAAAAATGGGGTGATGAAATGAACAGAAACTTCCCCCAAAAAGAAATCCGAATGGCTGAGAGGCACATGAAAAAATGCTCGACATCACTAATCATCAGGGAGATGCAGATCAAAACAACAATGAGATACCATCTCACACCACAAAGACTGGCCCACATCCATAAAAACAAAAGTAACTGGTGTTGGTGCAGATGTGGGGAGAAAGGGACACTTTTTCACTGCTGGTGGGAATGCCGACTTGTTCAGCCCTTTTGGAAAACAATATGGACCACTCTCAAAAAATTAGAAATTGAGCTCCTATTTGACCCAGCAATACCACTCCTGGGAATATATCCCAGAGAGGCAATAAGGTCTAGTAGAAATGAAATTTCCATTTCTATCTTCATTGCAGCACTGTTTACAATAGCCACAATCTGGAAAAAAACAGAGTGCCCAAAAACAGATGATTGGTTATAGAAACTCTGGTACATCTACACAGTGGAATACTATGCAGCTGTTAGAAAACATGAAGTCATGAAATTTGCATATAAGTGGATCAACATGGAAAATATCATGTTGAATGAAATGAGTCAGAAAGACACAGAAAGATTGCACTCATATGTGGAATATAAAGTAGCAGAGAGGTACGAGCTTGTAATGATGCAACTTCTGGCAGAAATTTCTCTGGACTTATTTACTAAAATACTAAAATACAGAAACCAAAACCTCGCGGCCGCTATTGTGGCCACATGACCTCATATCTCTTCATTCTCAGCAAGGGAAAACAAATTATCAAATGCTTCCTTTCCAGCAGGTCCGACTGGGGGGGTGGGGACTCCAAACAGTAATAGTGAGTTTTTTGTTAAAATATTGAATGTAATCAAAGAAAGAAAAAATAAAGTGAAATTTATCAGCTACACATGCGGGGTGAGGGGTTGGGGGGGTGGGGGGATGGGGAAGGAGGTTTACTGTGGTACTTAGTGGTGGAATATGTGCACTAGTGAAGGGATGGATGTTCAAGCATTGTGTAACTGAGACTTAAGCCTGAAAGCTTTGTAACTTTCCACATGGTGATTCAATTAAAAAAAAAAAAAAAGAGGGAAAAGTTAGAATGACCGCACTCATTTGTGGAATATAAAGAAAAAAAAATAAACATCTGAAAACTAGATTTTTTTTTTTTGGCTTTTTGGGTCACACCCGGCAGTGCACAGGGGTTACTCTTGGCTCATGCACTCAGGAATTAACTCCTGGCGGTACTCAGGGGCCCATATGGGATGCTGGGAATCGAACCCAGCAGGTCAGCCGCATGCAAGACAAACATCCTACCCGCTGTGCTATCGCTCTAGCCCCGATAACTTGATTTTTTTCAAAAAGGAAAGCAGAAAAAATATGAAAAATTCTGCAAAAAAATCACTGTATCACTTTCATCCCGTTGCTTAACGATTTGCTCGAGCGGGCAAAGGTGACGTCTCTGTTGTGAGACTTGTTGTTACTGATTTTGGCATATCGAATACGCCACAGATAGCTTGCCAGGATCTGCCATGCCGGCAGGACACTCTAGGCAGCTTGCTGGGCTCTCCGAGAGGCACAAAGGAATCGAACCAGGATCGGCCACTTGCAAGGCAAATGCCCTACTCTTTTCCGTAGTGTAGTGTAGTTATCATGGTCGCCACACTAACTATGCATGATCCAAAAACTGAAGGGAGAAAGAAATAGACCATGAAAGTTGATAGCAAAGACTAATACCTCAAAACAGTGGAAATTTTTCGAATTATACAAGGACAGTACACAGACTCTTTGATTATCTAATCTACTTCCTAATCTCACCAGCCAGTATTTCACATATACCCTCCAAATATGATCAGCCTTGTGAAATATGGAGTTCCATGTCCCTGGACTCAATAAACCAAGGATTGAAACTATGCAATACATAATAAGGTCAATGACAACTGCACTGTAATGAAAATATACACAATACAATACAGTTACACAACTATTTACATATCATTTACACTGTACGAGGTAAAAGCAATCTAGAGATGATTTAAGGTATACAGGACAACATTCACAAGTCAAATGCAAATAGTATGTTACAAGAGAGAAATGAGCACACATAGACTCTGGTATCCAAGGACAATGCTGGTACTAACTCCCAGTGGATACACTGAGATAACTGTATACAAGCTACACAAGCTACAAGCCCTTGTAAGGACAGGGAACTCTCAGATTACATACAATATGATATTCCTTCTCTTTATAAGACATTAACTTATCACCCTCAATGTCCCCACAACCACCACAATATGTCTATAAATCTGTATCCTGACCCAATCATAGGTGTTTTAGCTCAGAGAGGGCATATTTTTCTAATTAATTGGCCCAGAAAATGTGCTTTTCCAGATAGAGGAAGGACAGACTTTTTTTTCCACTTTTATTTATTTTTGTTTTTTTTTTAATTTTATTGATTCACTGTGAGATATAGTTAACAAGATTTCATGTCTGAGTTAAAGAATCACACAATGATCAAACACCCATTCCTCTCTACCAGTGCACATTCCCCACCACCAATCTCCCCAGTATGCCCCCACCTTTCCCACCTTCCCACTGCCTCTATGGCAGACAATATTCCCCATATTCTCTCTCTACTTTTGGGCATCATGGTTTGCAATGCGGACACCGAGAGGTTATCATGTTTGGTCCTTTATCTACTTTCGGCACACATCTCCCATGCCGACTGATTAATCCAACCATCATTTTCTTAGCGATCCCTTCTCTACTCCAGCTGTCCTCTCCCCGTCCACTAGTGAGGCAGGCTTTCAACTCTGGAGCAATTTTCCTGACCCTTCTATCTACTGTCTTTGGGTGATGGTATCATGTTATGTTATTTTATACTCCACAAAGGAATGCAGTCGGAAGGACAAATTTTTAAAATGAAAATGTATAAAGTAAAATTAAGCCTTATAAAGGAGAAATTTAGGGGCCAGAGAAATAGTACTTCCCTCAGACAAAGCTAACCCTATTCAATCCTAGCAACCACATGTGTTCCTGATCCCTGAGCACAAAGCCAACAGAAGACCTGAGCACAATCACCTCCCAGCACCTGGAATCAAAGGAAAATTTTTGAAACACTTAACACAGAATCTTGAGACATTATGTCAGTTTAAAAATACAAAAGAACAAATTCTGTAGACTGTACTTACACAAAATATCTAGTCAAATTCATGAATGGTGGCAGGAGAATGAGGAGTCATCATTCAATGAGTGCTGAGTTTCAACTCAGGAAAATGGAGTGAGTGTTACCATGACAAAATTACAAATGTGTGTATTTGTTATTACAATTTAATGAATAAAGGTAAATTTACCTAACTATGGCCATTTTTTTACTAAACAAAGTTAAAAACCCTCAACCACCCTTGCCTACTAGAACTTAATTATTTTTATTTTGGAAGAGATTTCAGGACTGTCATAGGTTAGCTCATAGACTCACCTCGTGATCTAGCAAATCTAATTTCAGCTCAACTATCACAAAATGTTAAATCAATATTCAACTCAACCTCAAAGCCTGTATTACTCCACAGTCAACAATAAAAAAAAATGAAAAATAAGCACTGTTCAGAGATTGTAACTTAACAACTGAAAACGAAACAGCACTTACTGAAAAGACACCTGAAAATGAGTAGCTTGCCAACTGAGTTAAGAAGTGCTTGTAGGGGGCTGGGAGCTATAGCACAGCGGGTAGGGCATTTGCCTTGCACTCAGCCAACCCAAGTTCGATTCCCAGCATCCCAATGGTTCCCTGAGCACCGCTAGGAGTAATTCTTGAGTGCAGAGCCAGGAGTAACCCCTGTGCATCGCCAGGTGTGACCCAAAAAGAAGAAAAAAAGAACTGCTTATAAACAGTTTAAAAAGGACTTAAAGCTTTTTTAATATTTTTTTAAAAATCACATCCTCAAACTATGCCAAGTTGATAAAAGAATGCAGGTAAGAATCGAGATAGCTCAAGAACAGAGCACATGTCAAGCCTTTGTGAAGCCTGAGTTTCATCTCCATACCCCACTCCCACCACCATCAGGAGTGATACTGAAATTTTTTCTTTAAATATTAACTCATAATTTTAATGCATTTCCTGCATAAAAAATAAAATGCATTTTTATGGCAATACTCCCCAAAGCACTATATAGATTTAATGCAGTCCCTCCAGGATACTCCAGACATTCTTCAAAGAAATAGACAAAACACTCCTGAAATTCAGATGGAACAATAAACCCCCATGAATTGCTAAAGCAATCCTTGGGAAAAAGAGGAAGCGTGGAATCACCTTCCCCAACTTCAAACTGTATTACAAAGCAGTAGTCATTAAAACAGTATGGTATTGGACTAGAAACAGACCCACAGACCAATGGAACAAAGCTGATTATTCTGTCACAGAATCTCAAATATATGATCACTTAATCTTTTTTTTTAATTTTTAAAATTTTATTGAATCACCATGAGATAGTTACAAGCTTTCATGTTCGGGTTACAATCTCACAATGATCAAACACCCATCCCTCCACCAGTGCACATTCCCCACCACCAATATCCCAGGTATACCCCCCCTTTCCCACCCTCCCCCTGCCTCTATGGCAGACAATATTCCCCATACTCTCTCTCTACTTTTGGGCATTATAGCTTGCAATACAGACACTGAGAGTTCATCATGTTTGGTCCATTAACTACTTTCGCCATGCATATCCCATTCCATCTGGTTCCTCCAGCCTTCATTTTCTTAGTGATCCCTTATCTATTCCATCTGCCTTCTCCTCTCTGCTCATGAAGCAGTCTTCCAGCTATGGGGCAATCCCCCTGGCCCTTGTATCTACTGTCCTTGGGTGTCAGCCTCATGTGATTTTATTTTATACTCCACAAATGAGTGTATATGCTTATTTTCATGACAGTAAACTGCCCCACAGGAAGTCTTCTGGTTTTCCAGTCAGATCTGAACTTTAATTCTGGTTTTACTGTATTTTGGGCAAGATATTTTCTCTGCTATCAGTTTCCTTGTTTATAAGTAGTAAGTGATAATAGTGATAACATTGATTGTTATTATGTTACTTCATATGTTAATGTTGTACCTGTCTCAGCTCTTAAGAGGAATGTTTTCTTTCTTTTTTTTTTATTTTTATTAGTTTATTTTTAATTAGAGAGTCATCATGAGGGTACAGTTACAGATCCATACATCTTTGTGCTCATGTTTCCCCCATACAAAGTTCGATAAACCATCCCTTCACCAGTGCCCATTCTCCACCACCAGTAAACCCAACATCCCTCCCCCCCTCCCCAGACCCGTCTCCCCCCACCCCACCCTGCCACTATGGCAGGGAATTCCCTTTTGTTCTCTCTCTCTGACTAGGTGTTGTGGTTTGCAATAAAGGTGTTGAGTGGCCATTGTGTTCAGTCTCTAGTCTGTATTCGGCACGCATCACCCTTCCCCCACATGACCTCCAACCACATTTTACTTGGTGGTCCCTTCCCTGAGTTACCCAGAATGAGAGACCAGCCTCCAAGCCGGATCACTTAATCTTTGATAAAAGAGCAAGAAATGTGAAGTGGAACAGGGAAAGCCTCTTTAACAAGTGGTGTTGGAAAAACTGGACAGCAACCTGCAAAAACAAAAAAATAAACTCTGACCCCTGTCCAATGCCAGGCACAAAAGTCAGATCAAAGTGAATTAAAGACCTCAATATCAGGGCCAAACTCAAGGAAAACATAGGCAGAACCTTCCATGATATTGAAGGTAAAAGCATGTTTAAGGATGAAATACCACCGACCAAGCAAGTGGAAACAAACAGACAAATGGGATTACATTAAACAACATTAAACTAAGAAGCTGGCACACATCAAAAAGAATAAGAACAACCAGTGCTGGGGCGGATGTGGGGAGAAAGGAATTCTCTTTCATTATTGGTAGGAATACTAACAGGTCCAGCCGTTTTGGAAAACAATACGGGCATTCTTTCAAAAACCCAAAAATTGAGCTTCCATATGACGCCACAATACCACTTCTGGGAATATATCCCGAGGGTGCAAAAAAGCACAGCAGAAATGACATCTGCACCTGTATGTTTATTGCAGTACTGTTCACAATAGCCAGAATCTGGAAACAGTCAGAGTGCCCAAGAACAGATAACTGGTTAAAGAAACTTTGGTACATCTACAAAATGGAACACTATGCAGCCGGTAGGAAAGATGAAGTCATGAAATTTGCTTGTTGGCGTGGATGTGGGGAAAAAGGGATGCTCCTTCACTGTTGGTAGGAATGCCAACTGGTCCAGCCGTTCTGAAAAACAATATGGACAGTCCATCTGAAACTAGAAATTGAGCTGCCATATGACCCCGCAATACCACTTCTGGGATTATATCCTGAGGATTCAAAAGAGCACAGTAGAAATGACATCTATACTCTTATATTCACTGCAGCACTGTTCACAATAGCCAAACTATGGAAACAACCCAAGTGCCCTAAAACAGATGACTGGTTAAAGAAACTTTGGTCATCTACACAATGGAATACTATGCAGCTGTTAGGAGAGATGAAGTTATGAAATTTGCTTATAAATGGATAAACATGAAGAGTATCATGCTAAGTGAAATCAGTCAGAAAGAGAGGGACAGACATAGAGGGACTGCACTCATTTGTGGAGTTTGGGGTAGCATCACATGAGGCTTACACCCAAGGACAGTAGATACAATGGCCAGGGAGATTGCCCCATAGCTGGAAGACTGCTTCATGAGCGGAGGGGAGAAGGCAGATGGAACAGAGAAGGGATCACTAAGAAAATGATGGCTAGAGGAATCAGTTGGGATGGGAAATGCACGCCAAAAGTAGATAATGGACCAAACATGATGACTTTTCAGTGTCTGTGTTGCAAGCTATAATGCCCAAAAGTAGAGAGAGAGTATGGGGAATATTGGCTGCCTTAGAGGCAGGGGGAGGGTGGGAAAGGGGGGGTACACCTGGGATATTGGTGGTGGGGAATGTGCACTGGTGGAGGGATGGGTGTTTGATCATTGTGAGATTGTAACCCAAACATGAAAGCTTGTAACTATCTCATGGTTATTCAATAAAATTTAAAAAATTTAAAATAAAAAAAAAAGAAATTTGCTTGGAAGCATGGAGAGTATCACACTAAGTGAAATGAGTCAGAAAGAGAGGGACAGATATAGAATGACTGCACTCATTTGTGGAATATAAAATAGCATAATAAGACTGACATCCAAGAACAGTAGATACAAGGGCCGGGAATATTGCCCCATAGTTGGAAGCCTGCCTCATGAGCTAGGGGAGAAGGCAGTTGGAAAAGAGAAGGGATCACTAAGTCAACAATGGTTGGACGAATTGTTTGGGATAGGAGATGTGTGCTAAAAGTAGACAAAGGAACAAACGTGATAGTCTCTCAGTATCTATACTGCAAACCATAATGCCCAAAAGTAGCTAAAGAGTACGGGGAAAATTGTCTGCTATAGAGGCACTAGGGACATTGGTGGTGGTAATGTGCACTGGCAGAGGGATGGGTGTTCGACCATTGTATGACTGAAACTCAAACATGAAATCTTTGTAACTGTATCTCACAATGATTCAATAAAAAAAAGAAAGAAATGCATTTTAACCACTACTAGAATAGATCCAGAATAATCAATTAAATCAATTACTACCAATTAAAAAGAAACTGTAAAAATGACTAAAAACAATACAAGATAAACCTATACTCATTATTGTTAAAGTCATTCATGTTAACATTTTAAATTACGAATTATTTCAAAGAATGTTACTGAAAATACACCTGAAAGTCACCACCACTTACACTTCTCAAATTCAATAGTGAAAGCTATCATCTATTTTGCATGTGCTCTTCTGAGCACTATTTTAAGTAGTACTCTAAACAACACAAATTCTTTACATTACTTTTTTTTATAAAATTAATAAGAACCACACCCAGCAATGTGTGTGTTTTGTTGCCCCCTCCCCACGTGACAGAGAAAAAAATACAATGGGGCGGAGGGAACTTGGCACCTGATCCTTTTAAAGAAAAAAAAAGCTAAATTTTTTTTTTAATTTTTAAAGTTAAAAAGTCAAACCTAAAAATAAAGAACCCCACATCATTAGGTCACTCAAAGTCCAAATTTCTTCCACACTATTGTTTTTAAGGTTATATAATATTTGCCATTTAGTGCCAATGAGGGCTTAATATATATACTAAGCATCTCACAATGTCACATTACAAAGTATGTGTACATCCTATGTATACCAGTATCCCTGTACTCCAGTTTTACAAATAAAAAATTGAAGATTCAAAAAAATACACTTCTCTTTATTACATAGCACATTAACAATGAGGCCAAATTTCAAACCTGAGAAGTGTGATCTAACCATTTTCCAAGCAAAACAAAAAAAGACAGCAACTTTCAGAAGACAAAAGTCAAGAGAAGTAATAGGAACAGTTTAAATCCCACCCCGTGAATCAATATACAGAAATCTTAGAGAGCCTGAAGGACAAAAGATCTTAAGTTAAAATCTTAGATTTAAAAAAATCACAGATTCACTTTTTCTTAGCTCTAAAAAACTGATTTAACTGTTCCCTCACTTGCAAAAAGGAAATTAAAAAATAATTTAAATGTTGGCATACAGTCAACCAGAGTTCAACCTCCATCAATCCTCATGGTCCCAAGTCTACCACAAGTAACTCAAGTGCAGAGGCAAGAGTAAGTTCTGAGTACTGCCAAGTATGGCCCAAGAAAAAAACAAAACATAAAAAAACCTTCACAGCTGACACCTTATACACTAAATGAAAGTCACATCTACAATTAGCTACACATTAAGCTAAAAGAAATCAAATTTGTTTTCATTTTAGCCTTACAATAATTTCTCAAGATACATTATTGCCGGGCTAGAGCAAGAGCGAGTAGGGCAATTCCTCTGTCCCTCTCAGAGAGCCACACAGCAGAGCCTGGCAAACTACCTGTGGCGTATTCAATATGCCAAAAACAGTAACAACAAGTCTCACAATGGAGACATTATTGGTGCCCGAATGAGCAAATCTATGAACAAGGAATGACAGTACTCCAGTGCAGTGCTACATTATTGCCACTTTTAATGATTTAGAATAGTTTCTCAGAGGTTATGTGGTTTAAACAAAGTCAGCTATTAAATCATAGGGAGAAAAAATCTTTAAAATAATCCCTTCAAAATTCAAAGATAATGTCTTCCCATTGTACCAATAGGTTTATCAAAAATATCTAAGAATAAATACTTATTCTTAGAAATTAATCTGAACCACAATGAGACTATCAATTCATATGACCTTTTGGTTATCCAACTGCAATTCTGGATGTAAGAATATTTCTCCAGATATTTTAGCCCTTTACAATCAGCAAATATTGATGTTCAACTTTCAACAACAATCTTGACAGCTAAGTAAAAGCCTCTGTACATCTTTCCCCTATCCAATCCCCATGCAATGAAGTTCTCTTCATTAAAACCAAGTCACAATTTTGCTAAGATCAGAAACCAAAATGACGCAGAGGTAGGGGGCACTGACAACTGTTTTTGCTGCCATTACTATTAAATGAAGACTAGATAAGTCACGCACTTTTGAATGGTTCTTGTAGGAATATTGCTGGCAGTGGTCCAGGGTAGCCTGGGACCCAATTCTGGGCACAAGTATGTAAGGCATATTTCCCTGAGATAGGTCTCTTTGATCTCCCCCAGTTCAGTGTATTGTTTTCCTTTTTTTTTTCTTTTTGGCCCACAGTCAGCAGCGCTCAGCAGTTATTCGTACTCATGCTCGGGGTACCATATGGGATGCCTGGGGGTGAATGTGGGTTAGTCCCATGCAAGGCAAGCACCCTACCCACTGTGCTATGACTCCAACCCCTCCCCAGTACACTTTTAACTCTACAATACAGTTGAAGATACTAAGGTTGGGATCTACCCAAAATTACACCATAACATGCTGTCAAAATCCAACAAACTGAAAGAAGTGCTCATGTATATATTTCAAATAATCTCTTCAACTGGAGTTATTGTATATAGGGAATCGTATATAGGGAATTGTTACTAAAAAAATTTAAGTTTTGCTTTCTGTGACGTTCATTCTTCCCCTACCACAAGTTACTGTTTTATAGTATATTAAGACTTTGATATCTATATCCTATGCAGTTCATCAACTGAACAGATACCTAATATGCATTTATTAATGAATTATTCAACATAAAATAAATTTTGAGGCAACACAGTTCAAACACAGCCCTGACCAACTCCAATGCTGATACTCAGAGCTTCCTACTCTTCGATTCACTAAAGTGCTTTATGGAAAGGCAGGATTATGTAACTTAAAAGGATGACCAGGACTTCAGAAACCAGGAGACAAGGAAGCAAGCACAGACAAAGAATTAAACTGAAGCAAAACACAGAAGACAGATGGCAAAGCAAAACTTTTTTAATTGTCTAGCAACACTACCTAAAAGCAACTTACCATATTGTACTGCAAAAACAGTCAGAAACGTCAAGCCAAAAATTTTGTTTAAAAGTGGTGTGCAATTATTATGTGAAGCTTTCAATTATACCAGCATTAGTTAAAAATGGGATACGATGATTAAGTGGTAGCAATGCTTATTCACTGAAACACAATAATTTACCTGATGAGAGATATAATAGAGGTATAAAAGTATGAAAAGATAACCTATTCAGGGACTGGAGTGATAGCACAGCGTGTAGGGCATTTGCCTTGCATGTGGCCGACCCGGGTTCAATTCCCAGCATCCCATAAGGTCCCCCGAGTACGGCCAGGTGTAAGTCCTGAATGCAGAGCCAGGAGTAAACCCTGTGCATTGCCCGGTGTGACCCCAAAAGAAAAAAAAGATAACATATTCACAAAATTTAAAAAGCAATAAAATGACATGAAGGTTGGGTACAAATTCCTAAGGGATGCTGAAAATGATTTTTTTTTAAATTAAATCACTACTGTTTACTGACCTAACAAAATTAAAGAGATCTAACTTGAATAACAATTCAGCTTAATAGCTTTATTTTAAATTACAGTAAAATGTCAAATCAGTAGTCAATAATATGCAAAGTTAATAGAACTCATTTTGATAAATCATTGTAATAGAACTAGAACTTTAGTGATGGGTATAGTAAGCTCTACATATGTTAAGAAGTATGAAGGTGTATTCTTGCAACATTTAGTATTATAAGTCAGTGGTAAATTAACAAAATGTAAAACAAAATGATTTTTTTAAAAAATATTAAGTCACTACTGTCTACTGACAACAAAATTAAAGAGCTCTAATTTGAATAACAATTCAGCTTAATAGCTTTATTTTAAATAATTACAGTAAAAATGTAAATTCAGTAGTCAATAATTGTGCTGAAATACACATATATTTCTCAACTACTTTATCAGAAGAGATGCATTAATAGTACCACTTATTATGGCAAGTCTTACATATTATAAAAGACTAGCATCATTTTACTGAAACTGAGGGAGGGGGCAGGAAAATACACAGTAAGAGCCTCCACATCACCCTCCACAACAGTCTCAGCAAATCATCTCTAAAGCTCAGACTCTCTGCTTGCACTTCCAACCTTCCAATGAGGTTAATCTCCCAGTTAACAGTACTGGGGTCTTTTTAGATTGGGAAGCAGACTACCCCCACTTCCAGCTGTGTCCTGGCAGCCTCAAAACCATCTTCTGTCACCTAATGAACAGCATGTCATATCATTACACTACTCATAATTATGCATTCTGTCACTGAGTGAAAATAGACAATGAAAGGAAAATCACCACTTCTGCAACTCCCATTGAGGCTAACTATAAAGATTCACCCTCAATACAGAGCAGGACAGAGAAAATAAAATGAGAAGATTCTTAGAAAACCAGTGTAGCATAACATTGCCACAGGTAGCTTAGGTTTATTTGGGTTACTCCCATCAGAGTGCTCGCATTCCTTTGTGTTTATTTGTAACATCTTTCTTCGTGCTCTGTTGACTTAAAAATATCATTTTTCTCTTCTCCTTGAGTTCTTTGCATAGTTTATTCAGAGCCATGTTCTTTTGAAGGGCAAGGGAAGATAGAAGTAAATGCTATGCTTTTGTAATCTGGGAGTCATTTGACTCCACATAATATTTTCCTCCAGGGCATCTCTTCTTTAGACCTAAGCCTCAGCTGCCCTTACTTCCTAGCACCTGCAAAGGCAGGGTCCTGACGAGGGACAGGATGGACCCAAGGCAAGCTGTGAATTATGTGGCCAAAGTGCCTAATGCTTAACTGTAAATTAAGAGCTCAGTCATGGACAAACGCTGTCATGATCAAAAAGCAATAACGATTCGGACCCTGGCCTGAGCGCTGTAGTCTTAGTCTGTGGCAAGATGTTGCCAGGAGAGCTGCCCTACAAGATTCAATATATCTCTTACTGTGTCCATACAAAAATAACTAGTATTAAGATGTTGATTGAGTTTTTGGACTGTGAAAAGGAGAAAAACACCTTAAGAGGTATTTTGCCTGCAGGCAATCAGGAATACCTCTAGGTGGTGTTTCCTTTGAACCTGGTAGGCCCTCAGGAAGGGCTTTCTTATGTTGATTTTGCTGGGTATAGCTTGGGCCCAGAGAAACAGGTAGAGATGCACAGACTAGTGGGGAGAACGGAGACTCTGGAGAGCTGGAATCAAGGAATGAGGGGCTAGGAAGGAAGAGAGATGAGCATGAGCTAGAGACAGGAGACGAATGAGGGGGCAGCGTGAGACTAGAATGGGGAGCTCAGAGAGACTGGAACAGGCATGTGAGGAGAATGGAATAAACGGCAATAGTCAACCAACCGGCTTGGCCCTCCTTTCCTCTTCCATTGCCCCATGGCCTGGGCTGACCCAGCTGGGCAAGAAGCCTGGGACCACCCCAGAACCTGGGCATGGCCCAGGGGGAGAGCCTTCTCGCACCCCCCCCCCCCAGGTGTTTTTTACAACCCAGGAAGGTCTAGGAGTGAAAGTAAGAACTTAGAAGTCTCAAACAGTTTAGTGACACCATGTTGAGGGGGTTAAACAAGCTCAAAGAAATAATGGCTCAGGTCATCAGAAGAGCAGAATTAAGTATGAGAGATGAAATGAGAAAACTACAGTAAAAAGTGACAGGAATGAAAAACAGGAGTAGGTGACACAAAAAGCAATATGAGATATCAGCAACAAAACAAAAACAGAAAGAAAGATCAGTGAGATACAAGATTAGCTGCAGGAAACCTCTAAAAAAACAATAGAAGGCAGTGGGGAAAGGAGTCTTAAAAGAAATTAACAACACACCAGAAAACTATGGCTTGAGTTCAAGGGAACAGTATCAGATCATCACAGTCCCTAAGAAACAAATTCATTGAAGAAACAAATTCAATGAAACACTAGTTTAAAAAATAATAGATAATAATTCCACAGAATTGAGTTTGTGCTTCAAGATCAAATAAAGAACTTACATAAATAAAGGAATAAACTTACATAAATAAAGGAAACCCAGAGATTCACAGCAAATGAATCAAATAACAAATATATCAAGAGAGTCAGAAGAGAATGGACGAGTACATTAAAAAACAAACAAAAAAATTCATTTTAATGAACACACTGCCATTTAGATTTGAAGGAACCACAAAGAGCTTCAAGATAGGCAACAACTTAGGAAATTCATACTCTTGAAACCATTACTGCATGAAGCATAAGGAGAGTTCTTTTGGAACAAGACAATTTTTCAGCACTTTATAACTGAGTTTGGTATTTGCTTATGGTGCTCCTGATTACCTTCTACAGATTAAGAAAGGTCTGTTTCTAGCTTGCTAAGAGATTTTACACTTTCATAAACGTTTCATTTCTATTGAATGTTCTATATGTATAATCAGGTGACTTTTTTTACATTTGTAGAGATTACTTTTAGTTATTAACACAGATACTTAAATATTATCTATATTTTTTATCATAAAGCCAACATCCTCTGTTAAAGTATCACACTTTTATACTTTGACAGGCCTATTCATTTTTCCTTAAAATTTTCTCCATTCTCCTCTTTTCTCTTACTAAATTGTAGGATTTATCCATTTTGTTAATTTTAGAGTATATTAGCATAAAACTATTCATACTATTAATTTTCAATTATATATCTGTAAAAGGGAGATAGTTTCCAAGGAAAAACAATTATCAGTTTATCACTGATTTACAATTTTGTGGTATTTCCACTTAGCTTTATTTATCTACATGTATTTAAGGGTCAATACCTTAACAAAGTTTTTTAAAACATATATCTAGTGCATGGGATATAAACAAACAAAGTAGATAATAGATGTCCAAAGTCTTCAGAACTGGAAGTTTTGTCTAGAGAACTAAGTTTATATGGGAGGGGGTTGTTGGAACACTGGAGGAGGAAAGAAATCACTTTTGTTATGGATATGATACTGGAATGATGTATTATATATATGAAAAGTGTAATTCTCATTACCTCAATAAAAATGGTTTTAAAAAAATAAAGAAAATAATATTCAAAATGAAAACAGAAAAACAGAGAATACCTGCAAAGATTTTGTTGTTTAGCTAGGAACAAAATCATTTAGATAAGAATACCAAATGGGAATGCTAAAGAAATAGCTGTACAGAGCACATTTCTAACACGTGTGTGAGGCCCTGAATAGTTCAATTCCCACCACCGCATACACAGCCCCACACCTCCCCCACTACCAGCACCACCAGTTATAGCCATGGTAGCCCCACAGGGCAGAGTACAACTGAGATTAGCCCCAATTTTTAAAAAGGAATATTTTGAAACATTAGGAACAGAATAAATGGTGCCATTGCACCGTTTCCTTTTTCTAAAATGCAAGCAGAGCCAGAGAAAGAGTATACGGGGTAAGGCATCTGCCCGACATGCAGCCAACCCATGTTCGATCCCCAGTACCCCAAGTGGCTCCCCCCAAACACCGCAAGAAGTGATCCTTGAGTACAGAGCCAGGAGTAAAGCCTGAGCACAGCTAGGTGTGACTCAAACCCCTCCCCAAAAATGCAACTGATGGTATACAATAATTAGTATATTAATATACTAACGATTGAAAGGTATATGGGCCCTTAAAGAAAACAAAGAACAAAAGAAATCAAGAGACCAAAAATTTTATTCCTTAAAAGAGTTTATTACAGAAACAAAATTGAAACAGTAAAAGCCAAAACAACACTGACTCCACTTCTATTAGATCCAGGCCCTAATCTTCTTTAGTTTCTAAACACACGTTATTATTTCAAGAAATCACCAGTCAGTATGCTTTTTCTTTTTTTTTTTCTTAAAGAAATATTTTATTGAACCACCGTGAAAACAAAAAAAATACAAAGCTTTCAGGTTTAAGTCACAGTCAAATACCGATTAAACCACCTTCCCTTCACCAGTGCACCCATTCCACCACCAAGAACCCCAATACACCCCCCTCCCACCCCACCCCCCATCTAAGTAGTTAATGATATTCCCATTATTCTCTATATATAGAGTACATTTCATATTTCCATACAGAACTCACTATTATTGATTGGAAATTTCCCCCAACAATCAGGCCTGCTGAATAGGCATCATCTAATAATTTCTCTTCATTGGTAAGAGTGAAGACTTTGAGTCCGCGCGGCCGCGATAGTGGCCGCGCGGTTTTGGGTTTCTAATATTTTGGCTCAGTTCACAGTCAATATGGATGGCTGCAAGAATCCGCTCTGGTGCCAAAATGGGTTAGGAGACCTCAGGATCACAGTCAATAGGCGCGGAGGCTCTGCTTCTCGTGCCGCGCCTCTCGGTTCATCTCTGGGCGGAAGGCGCGCCGGGAACGCCCCCCCTCCCAGGACCACCTACAGGCTACGTCACTAAAGAAAGTCCTACCTCCTGGTGGAGGGGTCTTAGAGGGTGGCTCTCACCGCGTGGCTGCTGCCGCTGCCGCCATTTTCGCTCAGAAAAATGGGGTGGAGAGGGAAAAAAATCCCTCCCCGGGCTGCACGAGGTTGTAGCTCAGTTCACAGTCAAAATGCATGGCTCAAGCATCCGCTCTGGTGCCAAAGTGGGTTAGGAGACCTCAGGATCACAGTCAACAGGCGCGGAGGTTCTGCTTCTCGTGCCGCGGCTCTCGGTTCATCAGTATGCTTTTTCTTCAGGTTTCTTCTTTAGCTTGTTTACTTGCTTTTCAAGGAAAAGTCCAAGAAATATAGTATCACTGTATCACTGTCATCCTGTTGCTCATCGATTTGCTCTCCCTGCGGGCGAGATACTCTCGGTAGTTTGCCAGGCTCTCCGAGAGAGACGAAGGAATAAAACCCAGGTCGACCGCGTGCAAGGCAAACGCCCTACCCGCTGGCTGGAGCGATTATACAGCAGGTAAGGCATTTGCCTTGCGCACGGCCAACCCGGGTTCGATTCCCAGCATCTCAAATGGTCTCCCGAGCACTGACAGGAGTAATTCCTGAGTGCATGAGCCAGGAGTAATCCCTGTGCATCGCCAGGTGTGACACAAAAGAAATATAGAAGTGTCATTTATCTTGAAACAGAAAATAAAAAATAATGATGCTAATAATGGCTAAAAAAATTCCGAAATTAAAACACTAGCTATCTCCATAATTTAAAAATAGAAAATGTGGTTTTAGCAATAAATATAAAGCAATAATTTTTACACTGCTAGTACATATATGTACATTTTATCTCATATACATTTATAAATAACCTTAAAAAATCGTTAATACCATGTACCATGGTCTTTTGATATGATTCATAACTGCAAAACTTACTATTTCCATGTATTATCTACTGCATCTCATATTTTATGGGCTATGCTAGAAAATATGTATGATTCTTCAAGTTCTGAATCTATTAACAAGTGGTTAAAATCCTTTTACAATGTATTCACCTAACTTCAACTGGATGAGACTGTTAATCATGTTTAACAAAATACCAACTATGTCAATTATAGTCATGTGCTACTTAACAATCTTTTGGTCAACAATTAGCCACAATATGCAAGGGTGGTCCCAAAAAGCCATATTGGGCTTACATAATGATATGCAGTAGGCTATACTATCTAAGCTTTTGTAATTATACTCTATTATGGTCACATAAGGATGAAATCATCATCTACATCACATTGCTCAGAATGCATCCCTGTCATTAAACAACACATGACTACAGTTTGTTTACAAATAGAACTATAAGCTACATAAATTATCAACTTCATCAACAGTTTTCAGAATCTATTTCTCAGAGTTCCTACCATTTCAATTTACATAGGTCTTATTTCAACTAAAGAGTCCCCCTGGCCCCTTCTAAATATACACCCTTCATATTTCATCAGACTGATCATTCCCTTCTACATCTCTATCATGACAATTCCTTTCATAAAAAAATCCAATAATGAGGGGCTGGAGAGATAGCACAGGGCGTAGGGCGTGGGTAGATAGCACAGTGAGCGATAGCACAATGGGTAGACACAAATTTTAATGCCTTGCACCTGGCCACGCTGAGCTCTATTCCCAACATCCCATAAAGTCCCCCAAGCACCGCCAGGAGTAATTCCTAAGTGCATGAGCCAGGAGTAAACCCCTGTGCAACATCGGGTGTGACCCAAAAAGGAAAAAAAAAATCCAATAATAAGCAGGCAAATTCCCTACCTGTTGTACTATCGCTCCGGCCCCAATATTAATCTTTTTAATCCTAAATTTTAAGACACATATCTACATACATTGTTATTTTTAAAAGATTGCCTCCTGGTTTCCAGTACGACATATAAAGAGGTTTAATATTACTCCTTCCTTGACACAAAGGGGAAAAAAATCTGAGTCAGAGCAGAAGTACAACAGGTAGTAGGATCCTTGTCTTGTATGCAGTCAACCCATGTACAATCCCTGGCACTATATATGATCCCCTGAGCCCACCCAGAGTGATCCCTGAGCACAGAACCAGAAGAATGCCCTTAGCACCAGCAGTGTAGGCCCCCAACAAAGAAAACAAAAATAATTTTAGCAAAACTAAACAATCACTCTTCTTAGGTTCATCAAGCTTATAGCTCCTTTCCTCAAAACAAGAAAATAAAAATCAAACATTCTTCTTAGGTTCATCAGATCACTGAGCAACACAGGGCAGAAGAAATTAACAGTTTACCAGGAGCAGAAACCATCCCTGGAAATCAGTAGGAACCCCTAAAGTTCACTGCTCAGGTTCACACAGGAACTGACAAGAGAAATGGGAACTCAAGGCAACCCATGACACGGGGACCTACACACACTGTTTTCTTTTACCTTCCAAGCCCAACTAAGGTTTCATATGATTATGACAGAAAAATCCCTTCTTATAAAAGAGGGGCAAAGTAAGTTTTGAAACAGTCTCAGAGTACTTTGTTATGCAGAACAGAAGTTGGCCCTTAGAGGAAACTATATACCAAAGCCTAACCAACTTATTTTACACCAAAAACTGCCTCAAGGAAAGGGAAACATTCAGCTCTACCACCCACTAGGCTTTGGCATGGGAGAAGGAAAAAATGCAACTGCAGTCTCATTCTGCCTTCCATATGGGGAAAGAGAAATATTCAACCTCTACCCTCTAGACTTCCAACCAACCCAAGTGAAGGAAACAGACAAACACTTATGAAGGTGACCGTCAGGGATTCAGGTTCACAAAATGGGGCTGCTTAAACTTTCCCACTCATGACCAATTCTCACCAGAGAAAATGTTGTGCACTGCTGAAATATAAAATAGGCATACTTACTGAAAATAAACAGTAAACTTATTTTAAAACATATTTCTCAGAACCTCCCCTCCCAAACATTTAGTTACCACACTGGGCCACAGCCCATCTTCTTTAAAGAAGCTAGACACAGGCCAAAGAAATAGACAGGGAGTCACTGTCACTGTCATCCCGTTGCTCATTGATTTGTTCGAGCGGGCACCAGTAACATCTCTCATTGAGAGACTTATTGTTACTGTTTTTGGCATATTCGATACACCAAAGGGAGCTTGCAGGCTCTGCCATTCGGGCACAATATTCTCGGTAGCTTGCCAGGCTCTCTGAGAGGGGTGGAGGAATCAAACACGGGTCAACGGCGTGAAAGGCGAATGCCCTACCACTGTACTATCGCTCCAGCCCAGACAGGGAGTAAGACACTTGATGCCTTGCACCCAGTCAATCCAGGTTCAATCCAGCACCATATATGATCCCAGAAAAATGTCATCCCTGAGCACAGAGCCAGGAATAAGTTCTGTGCAGCTCCTATAAGACCCAAAAAACAAAACAAACAACAAACAAAAAATATCTAGGCACTGAAAAACTATAAACAAATCTTAAGATTATAAAACACTTCCCTTTCTCCCATCTTATTAAAACATGGATCACCTTTTTTTTTTTAACAACATCCACTTACAGGTAAAAGTTAGACAAGCCCCAGGTTCTACTTTAAATGAAGTCTCAAAAGAAACACAAAACATGGTCAGAGCAAAACTACAGTAATACTTATACTTACAAATATTTAGTAATACTTATACTTATAGCAATACTTATACTTACAAATACTTACAAAAATACAGTAATACTGAACTACAAAAATACAGTAATACTGAACTAATAGTTCAGGATAGCTGCATGGCCCTTGCCTTCCACGCAGCCAACTGGGATTCTACACCAGGCACCCAATGTGTGTCCCTGAGACCCACCAGGAATGATCCCTGTGTGCAGTTCCAGGAGTAAACCCTGAGCATTGCAGAGTGTGGTCCAAAAAACAACAAACAAACAAAGACAATAGGGAAAATTGTCAAGAGCAATAATATAGTCTAGCTTCTAGGCAGATAAGCATAAAGAAAAGACTTACAATGTACCTCAGGGTTTTTTATCAGATGCATCACATAATACTTAGAACCTAAAAATGCAACTGAGTTAGGCAAAATATTAATCTGAAGAGATAAATCAAAGGATCAGAGAGAACATACATGGAAAATATTTTGAAATTATCAGGCTAGAATTTAAAATAACTACGTAGCATGCAGAGGCCACTAATGGAACAAGTGGACAACTATTGAAAACAGATGGCTAATGTAAACAAAGAAATGACAACTACTAAGAAAAGTTCAAGAGAACACACTAATGTAGGAAATGCTTTAAAGAAAAAAAACTCAAACCACCATACAAAATGCTTTTGGGGCTCGATCAGAACTGAGTAAGGCAGAATCACAGAGCTCTAATATAATGCCAACAAAGGGCCAGAGATATAGTATATTAGGTAAGGCATTTGCCGTGAATGAAGTTATGTTGGCTGCAACCCTGGTTTGAATCCCTAGCACCCCATACAAAATCTTAACCACCACCAGGGGTCACCTCTAAGCAAAGAACAGAAAATAAAACCTGAGCACCACTGTGACTCAATCCCCCATTCCTAAAAAGGATATGTCAACAAACTTCCAAAATTGAAGATGAAAACAGAAAAATATATTACAGAACTGTAAGAAAATAATTTTTAAAATCTCTACATGGGGCTGAACCAATAGTACAGTGAGTAGGGCATTTGCCTTGCACACGCCCGACCTGTGTCCGACCCTTGTTTGATATCTAGCATCCCATATGGCCCACCGAGCACCACGGGGGAGTTAATTCCTGAGTGCAGTGCCAGGAATAACCCCTGAGCACCGCTAGGAGTGACCCAGAAAGCAAAAAAAAAAAAAGGAAAGGAAACAGGAACGAATAAAGTTAAACAGTTAAAAATTACTGACAGTCACCAAACCACAAATCCAGAAACCTTACAGAACACCAAGTCGTGTAATTTCAAAACTGTTGATGACTACATATCATATTCAAACTAAAAAATAATAATAATAATTAGAAAATGGAGAGGGAAGAGGTGAGGAGGCTTAAGGAGGGTAAGGGAGAAGAATCTAGTAAAAAAAAAAGTATCTAATTTGACAGCTCCTCAAAATGCTAAACATTATTTTATGAATCATCAGTTCCATACCAAGGTATATACCCAAAACAAAGACTCAGATACACCAACATTAAGATTGAATTACAGCATTGTTTATAATAGCCAAAATACTTGGAAACAACCTGCTTCCAAGTTTTATATGTATCACCAAAAAGATACACACAAAAAAAACATGAAAGTCTACAATAACAAAACGAAATTAATAGGAAATTGGGCAAAAGATCTAAACAGAAATTTCTCAAGAAGAACTATATAGATGGCAAATAAGCACATAAAATGATATTCAGCATATGATTTATCACTGAGTAACTGCAATTCAAACAATCCTGACAGAATACAACACACCTAATAGTAGCACTGTCGTCCTATTCATCGATTTGCTCAAGTGGGCACCATTAACGTCTCCATTGTGAGATTTGTTGTTACTGTTTTTGGCATATCGAATAAGCCACGGGGAGCTTGCCAGGCTCTGCTGTGTGGGCGGGATACTCTTGGTACGTTGCAGGGCTCTCCGAGAGGGGCAGAGGAATTGAAAGTGAGTTGGCCTCGTGCAAAGTAAACAAACGCCCTACCCTCTGTGCTATCAATCCAGTCCCTAGTAGAATGGCTAAAATGCAAAACACTGAAAATAGCAAATGGTAAACTGTAGAGCAACAGAAATTCTCATACTGTACTGGTATGAATGAAAAAATGATACAGCCACTTCAGCAGTTTCTTACAAAGTTAAAAGTAGTCTGGTTAAACAATCTAGCAATTTTGCTCTTAGGTATTTTACCCAAAGAGAGTTGAAAATTATGTCCACACAAAACCCTAAACTCATATTTATAGTAACTTTATTCATAATTGCCAGAAACACTAAGTTAATATGTCCTGCAAAATATGAATAAACAAACTGTGGTACATCCATACAATAAAATATTATTCAGTGGTAAAACAAACAAGCAAAAAATGTTAAAAAATAAACTTTTAAGCCACAAAACTGACGTGGAGGAGCCTTAATATGAACACTGTTGAGTGCAAGAGTCTGAGTCTAAAAAGACTACATTTTGCATGATTTCAACCTTATGGCATTCTGGAAAAAAAAATAATATCCAATAAATAGACCAGTTACTAAAATGATTAAGATGCTAAATTTAGTATTACCTGTACTCAACCACAATTGGGGACTTTTAGGAAAAACTCTGATATTATCACAGTGGATATGTAATATGCATTTCATAAAATTCTATAAAATTGAAAAACACAGAATGACTAATGTAAATTGACATAAGTTAAGGACATATCAATACTGGCTGATAGAAATATACATAGGATAGCAATACACATTGTTAATAATAAGGGAAATTGAGGTGCATAGAATGAGGGATATATATGCTTATACTTAAAACTTATGTTTATCAATTTGGTTGCTTTTTTTTTATCTTTATGACACACCCAGCAAGGTTCAGGATTTACTCTTTGATATGGTGCTGGGGTGACCATCTGCAGTATTGGGGACAGAACCCAGTTGGCCACATACAAGGAAATGCTTTACCTGTTGTACTATACCTCTCCAGCCCCAAGTATATCGATTTTGTAAAACAATTCATCTTGATGCTCTCAGTATTAAATTTTAGAAACATTTCATGAAACAAATAAGTGGATAGTGGGGCTGGAGCGATAGCACAGAGGGTAGGGCGTTTGTGTTGCACGCGGCCAACCTGGGTTCGTATCCCAGTATCCCATATGGTCCCCTGAGCACCGCCAGGGGTAATTCCTGAGTGCAGAGCCAAGAGTAACCCCTGTGCATCGCCGGGTGTGACCCAAAAAGAAAAAAATAAAGAAATAATTGGATAGCAATGTTGCCATCCATATCATACTGAAAGTCCCCAAGTTACTTAAAATATGCACAATTTATAGAAGTCTTAGTTTTAAGACATATTGGTAGTTTACAAGGACAAGAGACCTAGAGATTTAAAATAGTAGAGAGGGTCAGAGTTAATAGTAGAGCAGGTAGGGTGCTTGCCTGGGTTCGATCCCCAGCACCCCATATGGTCCTCCAAGCATCTCCAAGAGCGATCCCTGAGCGTACAAGTAGAAGTAAACCCTGATCACCACCACTGTAGCTCAAAAACAAAAATAAAGTGAAATAGCACAGAGAAGTCTACAGAACTAAGCTCAACAAAGGGTGGGCAGTGGATGGAACACTGTAGCCTTGGAATAGGAATGTGTGGAAGCACGCACTCTGGTGGAAGGTGTAGTACTGGAATGCTATACACATGAAAATCAAGATTAACAGTGTTGGACATCACAGGGCCTTCATTAAAAAATTAAAAAATAAAATAGCACAGAGAAAAAATATAATAAAGGCTATATTTAATCACTGATATTTAGCAAGACATTATTTCTGAGGTTCATTTTCCTACTGACACCATAACCTAAAGGACACTTTTTAACTGATTTTGAATGAAAAAATTACTAAATAATAAGGATGTCTTTATCTTTTGAAACACAGTATGTTATAGAATGTTTCTTCAACCAACTACCTTAATTATATTGAAATGCCATTAAATTATATTCAAAATCTATTAAGGTAGACAGGACAGTCTGAATCCACATTAAATGACCCTGGATAATGCTTTTTGAATTTCTGTGTACTGTTTTTTATTTTCTTCTGAGATATTTTTATCAATTTAATAATAAATATTTTATCTATTTTATAATTAAAGGTGAAAAACATCACATTAGAATTTTATCATAAATCAGGGAAAATCAGCAATAGCTAGAGAAAAATTGTTACACTGTGACAAAATTATGCAATTTCATATAGTAACTTTGCAGTTATCTGATTCTTAACTATTTGTATAACTGGAATTGTTTAAAATAATCATAAATAGGGGCTGGAGTGATAGAACAGCGGGTAGGGCGTTTGCCTTGCACGCGGCCGACCCGGGTTCGAATCCCAGCATCCCATATGGTCCCCTGAGCACCGCCAGGAGTAATTCCTGAGTGCAGAGCCAGGAGTAACCCCTGTGCATCGCCAGGTGTGACCCAAAAAGCAAAAAAATAAAAAAAGAATAAAAATAAAAAAAGAAAAAAAAGAAATGTTCTTGGGTTTTTAAAAAAAAATAAAATAAAATAAAAATAATCATAAATAAGGTATATACTATCAACTGCAAACATTAGCTTAAAAACATCCTTTAAACCTTAACTAGTAATACATAAAGGTATTAATTTAATCTAAATTTCAGATCAAATATAGAATCATTCAGTTTTTATCAATTATATAAAACAATTTTTCTTCTAGCTGTAATTATCATCAGCATTACTATCTAATATAGGTGGATCTGAGAAAATAAATTCATTTTATAAATCCATAACGTATAAAATGAATTGATTAATCAGTAAAAAATAATTTTTCTACAAAAGTTTAAATTCACCTATTAATTGAAAAAAAAGAAAACTGTACATCCAAATCACCAACGAGGTATATGTAAATTCAGGGATTTAGCTCAGTAGTGGAACACATTTCTTGCATGTATAAGACTATTGTGATTTCCAGGAATGCAAAAATATAAAATAAAAAAGGTTTCTGTTTAGGGGGATAAATGGTTCCAGTAAAAGGAATCAACTGACCTGTGCTCAATCCCTTGTACCTCATATGGCTCCCAAACCCATGAGGAGTGATTTCTGAGCACATAGTCAGAACTAAGCCGGGTATGGCCCACCATAAATAAATTAAGGAAGGAAGGAAGGAAGGAAGGAGGGGAGGAAGGAAGGAAGGAAGGAAGGAAGGAAGGAAGGAAGGAAGGAAGGAAGGAAGGAAGGAAGGAAGGAAGGAAGGAAGGAAGGAAGGAAGGAAGGAAGGAAGGATGGATATAACTAGTATAACACAAATTCAGAATTAAAACTTTTCATGCAAGTCAGTGATATAGTGCAAGAGAGGTACATGCCTTGCATGTGGCCGACTTTGATGCAATACCCAGTATCGCATATGGATGCCTAAGTAATGTCAGGTGTGGTCCGAACTCCCGCCTCAAAAATACTTTCTTGAGATATACACTTGTGCTCATTAAAATAACTCTTTAAATAATGCAATTTAATAGAACAAACATTTGAAATGTTTATTTTTTGAAAATATATTTTTAAAATTCCATAGTTTTATCATATCCATCCAATAGTAGAAAATGTAACTCAGCATTTAATGTGAACACAATTTTATATATATACATATATACATATGTATATATATATATATATATATTAGGAACATTCCATTAAGAACAAACAAATGTAGGGCTGGAGTGATAGCATTGCAGGTAGGGCATTTGCCTTACAGGTATCCAACCTGGGTTTGATCCCCAGTATCACATAAGGCCCCACAAACCCCACCGGGAGTTCAGAACCAGGATTAAGTCCTAAGCACCTCCAGGTGTGGTCAAAATGAAAAAGAATAAACAAAGATTATACAGCAGGTAAGGTGCTTGTCTACCACACAGCCAACTCAGGTTCAGTCCCCTTAATAATAAACAAATGGAGGTGGAGCTATAAAGATCAGTGGCTGAATGTATGTTCATTGGTTTGAAATCTGAAGCCCAGGGCTTATTCCCCAACACCAAAACAAGGAAAGATAAACAAATAACACACTAATAATAATGTGCTTTGATATGCTTTGATCTTGAAAAGATCTCTACCTTACTGGTTGAGACGAGTTACTATAAAGAAAAAAATATTAAAGTTGCTAAGTTTGTTTAAAATGATGAAACTATAAAGTCTCAATTTATTATATATGTAGCACAGGCTTTTCATATTCACTGTAAGACTATATAAATAAATATTATTATTGTTTAATAAACAAACACCCAAAATGTGGCATTGGCTTCATGAGAAAAATTCATCATCTACCTCTTTATCAGGATATTTTCCTATATATGTATATTACCACTATAATAGATATTCCATAGTATCATCATATATACTCAATATCCAAACTTTCTCAAATATCCTAAAATGACATCTATAGAATTCTTTTAAACTCTAGTATCCAGTGAAAGTTCACATGCAGAATCTATTTCGGAGTACCAAGAGCCAAATCTTTCCTTAAACAATCTGTGTATCTTATGCTTCTGCTTCTTTGCATGTTCTTCTCTAGAAAACTTGTAGGAACACAATTTTCCTAGTACTTTCCTGCCACAATCGTTCAGCAATGGGATAGGACTGTAATAACAAGGGGAGAAGATTCAATCCTTAGTTGATAGATGTTGTTTTCCTTATTGAAATACTGACAATGAAATTACAATCTTAACTGATACAGTTTTTTATAAATATATTACTTAGTCCACATTCACTGATAATTAGTTGAAAAAGCCTAGAGCCACCAGGTCTTGAGAAATGTAATACTATCATTGATAACTTAGGGATAATGATTATATAAATATATAACTTTTAAAAATTTTATAAATGCCTAAGGACAATTTTTACTGGTAATTGAAAAAGTCTGTTAGAAACCTAAATATACAGCTTAAAATGTAGAGTCAATTTTACAATTAAGTTGAATAAAGTTTTAATCTTCACATAAACAGACTACATAGTTTGCGTCAAAAATATTTGCATTAAAAGCTTTGTAACTTCTGCCTATCATTTCTTCAAGCTTTCACTAAAGCATAAAACTTATATTTGGAACAGAGCTGCATTATATCAATATTACAATATGTAATTTTAAATAACAATTTTTTCTATTATATCAATTTAAGTATATAAATATTTTAACATTCTTTCCTAAAGTTATTAATTTTAAGGTTCACATTTGGGTATTTTGACTACTAAAGTGGGACACTAACATTCCAATAGGAATACATCTAAAATTACAAAATCCAAAAGACCAAGAACAGTATTCGAGTGATTCATTTTCAATACATTTTTAATATCATTAATTATGGCTGAACTCAAGTCTTTTTCCGGGTAAATTATACAGGAGGCTTAACAAATGGAGACCTAAAAACCAATGTAAAATCTATACACAGCAACGAAATTGGCATGCAAATAAAAGAACTATAAAGACATGTATCCCTAAAAATAAGCCTACAATAACTATTTTAAAGGCTGTGTGTGGTCTCACCCTTATATTTTGGCAAGATGCACTTTCTCCAACCACAGCTTGATTCATCCAAAAGCAGTGGCACTGGAGAGCCTCTGTCTCACCTGTCAAAGTTGAAGAACGTTATTCCAAAGACCACCATGAGTCCATGGAAAAAAACCACAATGCTACAGCTGTTATTGATAAGCAGTGTCTAAAGGGGAAAAAATACTTCAATATATTAAGCAAATCACCCTTAATAGAGATATAGACATACAATATAATTATATTTAAATGATAAGATTAACAAACAGTGCCAGGTTTGAAACAGTGACATGTATTAGAAAACTCAGAAGGGATCTTTCCAAAGTAATATCAATTTAATAGTCTTTTCTATTCTCACTCTGATCCATTACTTATCAATTCAAAAACTCCATTATCTCTTATTTAAATACTTAAAACCTCAAGTTCACTAAGTTACTAAGTTAATCAAAATTGCTACAGTCTGGTGGCTATGGAAAAAAAAAGATTAAAACTTAGAAATAAAACCCTAAATATATTCAAACATAATTTTTAAGAAGATATTCTAACATATTTTTAATTATAAAAATAGCCTACATTTTGCCTTAGACTAACGTTCCTAGAGTAAAACACATATACCAATCAGGTAAGCTAGTTTATAACGTAAATATAAAATAGAAAAAGAAACAAAAATGAGTTTGAAAATAAATTTGCCTGAAGTCCCACCTCAATTTTGGCAGAAAAAACAAAATCATACAGTAAAGAAATATACCTAGCTAGGTAAAAAGCTTAGGCCAAAGCTTCTTATACCATGGGTTGTCACCTTATCTGGGGTTACATGTTGAATGTCAATGATAAAAGTTTTGTTATAAAATAAATTTATCTACAATTTGTCATCAGTAAAAGTTTTATTTGTATACCTACCTTTATGGGAGGACTGGGGATCCTCACCCTGGCAGTAGTTGGAGGACCATATGCAGAGCCAGAGATCAAACTGGCCTCAGCAGTATGCAAGGCAAGTGCTATCTCTCAGGCCCCTACCTTTTTTCATAAACCTGGGATTGTGTAAAAATGTCTCAAGTGAAAAGGGATCTCAAGCAAAAAAAGTTCAAGTAAGTCCTGTATTTAGATAATCATAGCAATTTAACTTGCTTTTCCTACTAGATGCCAATGTCTTCTAACCCTATTTAACTGTGTAATAATGCAGCCAAAAAAATAAAGAAAAAGAAAAATGTTCTCCTTTTTGAGTATTTTTCACATAAATTAATATCCCAAAGGTTCTTATTAGGACATTTTCACCTATATCCAAGTCCCACAGCACTAAGGTAAAGTTACGACAGGGCTCCAATACACTATGATGGCCAAGGATTTATTTTATTCTCTAAGTTCCAAAAAGATTAGTTTCACTTTTCCCTAGATATATTTGGTACATTAACTAGTATAGCTGGAATATTATTTTTCTTTGGTTTTGTCAGTAGCATGTTTGATATAAATTTTATTAAGTGGGGTATATGTAATATTGCATTGTGGGTAGTAGTTTCCTGCTTTAACCTAGCCACATCCTTAGCTGTCATATGAGCATGTTTCCCATATTTTTTTGCAAGTTCTCGCCTTCTTTTTCTCCTTAGAAAAATGACATTAGAAGATGAATTGTTCCAATAATTATAGAGAACGTAAATTATTTACTTATATGGCTGTATATTTTTTAAAAAAAAATCATTCAGCACTATGAAGAACAGCTGATGGGAAGGGACGAATCGTCATAATTAAAGTGCTACTATCACATGAAGCAATGTATATAAGCCCAAAAATGAAATTTAAAACTGGCAAAACAAAGAAAATCTGTAATCAGAAAGCATTACTGTCTGACAAATGAGATTCACTAGAGATCAGAAAATAATGATATGCCATGAATGTTGGAAGTTTCAAACTGGTCGGGTTTTCATTAGCACAGGTTAAAGTTAATATGCCCTACTAGAACTTAAAGAACTTAATTTGAAACCTTATAGAAACACAGTGAGAGAAACTATTAAAAAAAAAATTCTAGAAGAAAGAGAGAGGGGGGAGGGAGGACTAGAATGCAAAAAGGGAGAAAAAGGAAGAGAAAAATACTATTTTCCATTTTAACATCTACTTTTACAAAATTTCATGTTTATAGATAACTAATAATAATAACCAAAAGAAGTTTATTCAAACAATACTGGATATGGTGACATGTTGGGAGTTTTATGTAATAATTAAAAGAGAGTGGTAAAGACAAAACAATGTTTTTACTATAAAAAGTACCACAAATTAATGTCCTATATGCATATACAACCACAAACATGTGCATACAGCTGTGTATAAATATAGCCCATTAAAATTAGGAAATTAAATTGACCTCCATAGTAATTTTAAAATTTAGCAAAATTGTATTTTGCTATTACTATTTTTAAATCATCAATGTTATATATGTTTAAATATTTATACTTCAAGTCCTAAGAATTGTAAAAAATAAAGTGTTTTACATGTTAAGAAAGTAATTTAGAAAATTCCCTGCTAAAAAATTCTAAATGAAAACATTTTAAGCCAAGTTTGTACTTCGTCAAAACAATTCCTATAACCCATGTGCTCCTATTATTAAAGAAATTTAAAAGAACAGCAAAGAGAAATTCAGTATAATTCTTAAAAATTAGAAAGGAATGTAACATTGATTTAAGAGCTTGATTTAAGGTTATTTTTAAGTTTCTTCATTAAATGCATTCATAAGCTATTTCTAACTAAACTGTCATTTATCAAATGTGTACCAGTTATCACTGGTTTTTAAAAATTTTACCACAAATATTATTTTGTCCAAAGAGAACATATTCTTAATCTGGGGCAAAATATGGGTGGGTAATGAATAAAAAACCTAAAAGCACAAGAGTTCACTATATCCTGTCAAAATATGATGGACCTCCTACAGAGCAAAAGATCTATTAAACTCTTCTACATCAAGAGTGATCATCCCGGCCAAAAACTAAAATGCAGAAAGATTAAGAAATATCAGGTACTAAAAATTATTCAAATACAAATTAAGACACCTTGGAAGACCAAATAAAAAGGAAATGTCGCAGAAAAAAATATAAAACAAAATTTGGGGTTATATCAGAGAATCCTTACATAGAAATTAAAAACTCATTCTAAAATAAAAGCATTGATTGCATACTATGGCAGCTACCTAAAGGGTTTTCAGTTGCCTTATTCCTCTGCTGTTTGTGTGACTATACAAAACTATGATTTGAAAATCCAGATTACACATAACTTACTTTAGATATTAATTAGCACTATACCAACATGCCTCATTTGTTAGAGACTAACTTTTCTATCTTCCAAAAAGTGCACGCAAAATGGAAACTTTTATTTTGCACTGTAAACCTTTGTACACAGTGAGGCATGGGAAATTTCTGTTTAAAATGAAACAAGTAGATTCTGGTGTTCTATCATTGTAAGTTTAACATATACAAATTTTGCACACTGCATAATAAAAAACTAAAGTCAACTCCATGTTATCCCAGTGCATTTTAAGCGAATTATTCTTTTTGTATAGAAACTTATAAACATGTTTGTAAATTTATCTTTACCTAATAAAAAACAGAAGCAGATAATGAACTGTGCTAAGAGGACCACAAGTCAGGGTATTTTGGCTCTAACACCCTCCTATTTCTCAAGTCTATAGCCCATTATACACCCCAAGTCATGTTGTATAATTCACTGTCTCCGCCCATCCTCCCAGTCATTTACTTCACGCCACTCCTAGTTACTATCACACTAGGAAGAAGTCTAACATGCAAATTCAGAGTGGCATGGATAAATGGCAAAAAAATGCCTAGAAAATTGGTCTGTTCGGCTTTATAAATTTTGTTGAAAAATACCCCATCATTCCTAACTGATGAAAACAGGAAGCTCTATTCATAAATATGAAATTCTCTGCCTATGATATATAATCATCCTAATAAGAAAATGAGTTCTATACATACATGTCCAAAGGGGCAAAAAAAGGAGATAGTTTCCCAAAGATGTTTCCAATTTTCTCCTGAATCAGAATTAGCAAATCGAGACGACTAACATACTCTGTCTGTATGCATTATTCCTTACTACACACAGCATTTTGTAATTTATTTCAAAGCTTCTATTATAAACAAAAAATACAGCTTCTGTTAACCCACTCCATTCTGAGCTTATAAAACCTAATGCTGCACAATCTAAGTTACAACATAAGAATTTTACTTTATGTAAATGATTTGCTATTAAAGGCTTTTTTGAAGCTAAAATGCAAATAAACCTTACAAAAAACAATACAAGTACATTTCCTCGAAAGATAAATACTATAGGCAAAAAGAAAACTAAAAACATCCAATAAACTGCTACAATTCTTGTCACTCAAGACACTCAAACTGGTCATGAGGTAAAGATATATAATACAGAAGATACTAATTACATTATCTTTATTATAACAGTCAGCATTTAATATTGAACACTACATACACTAGACAGACATGACTTAATATTTATGAAGGAATCCCCAGACTAACACTTTCATGACAGCCAATTATAGTCAAGCCCAGCAAGCAGTTTGCAACCAGACCTTAAGAAAGGTAAACTTTTTTACAATGAGTTACAGATTCACAAGTTTAAGAAGACAGGAAAAAGAGAGGCAGAAGGACTCCAGTCACCCAGTAAATATGAAGCAGACCCCAGAATGTGATACAATCCAAAGATGTAAATTATTGTAAATCATCACTGTTGTTCAGAATTTCTCAGAAACTCTTGAGCCAATTTTGCTCACTTTTCCACAGACACAATAATAAACTAAATAAAAGGGGAGGGGGAACACCACCGAGGGGTGGGGATGGAAAGGAAAGCCCTTAACTGCAGAGTTCTGGTCTACAAATGCTTAACCTTACAGGAGTTTGGGCTCCTTCAGCATTTGTATTCTATCCAAATCCTCATGAGTCACAAAAATTAAAAAGCTATATCCTTCTAGATGCCAGGAAGGGCCTTACCACAAGTCTTTTGTCAGAGAGAGGGAGGGAGAGAGGAGAGAGAAAAGGAGAGAGGGGGTTAGAGGAAAGAGGAGAGAAAGAGAAAGAGAGAGAGAGAGAGAGAGAGAGAGAGAGAGAGAGGAGAGAGGGAAAAAGGGAGGAGAGAGGGGAGGAGAGAGGAGAGGAGAGAAGAGGAGAGAGGAAAAAAAGAGAAAGAGAGAGAGAGAGAGAGAGAGAGCGTTCGTGAGGGGGGGAAAGCCACAGTGGTAGGCAGTCCCACTTTACTTTGAGTACTGTGAGGTCACAAACCACATGATTCTGTCTCTCCAGTAATAGTGCTTGCAAAAAAAAGGAGCTTTAAAGCTTTTGCTTTTTTGGATTGTGTGAATGCTTCATTCGCCTCACAAACAACCACAGAACCACAAGTGCGGTGCAAACTTTCTCCAGGAGGACAGCAAGAAGTCTCTGGTTTTTAAATGGTTAATCTCCGCAGGTCACTACCAGCCACCGAGACCAACAGAGTCAGTGAGTGCTCTCTAACCACAGTCTATGCAGTAATAGTAGGTCCTTCAAATATTTGCTCATTCTTTTTTGTTTTGTTTCCTTGCTTTTCACATGTTACCAGCTACATAATTTCTTGACAGAAAAAAATAAATATAAAGTCTATGTACTACAGGCATACTGTAAAACTAAAACAAGGTTTGGGTATGGTTTGTATTTTCAGTTTAAGGCTGCAAGCTGTATTTACAACAGAGGGTACAAGTTCTATCTGAAAAAAAAAAAGGAGGGACTATGGCATCAAACAGCCTCTTCAGCACAGTGACACCATGTCAGCAAAACTTCTTTTGGGGTAAGTGTTATCATATTTTAAAATCCTGTAAGAGATGAACCTGTTGACGGTATGTTTCTTGAATAAATTGCTAGCTTTTCTGGATGACATTATATTATAGACCATAATAATGCTATTTGATCAAGCATTGAAAGTTAAAAATAAAATTGCTGTACATATTTGCACTTGGCATCTGAAACTTATCTAGTGCTTAAAATAATGACTTGAAATAGAAAAATATTATCTCAGTCAAAACAATGCTTTCTATAGTTATAGAAATGAGGATGCTAAAATAGTTTTTTAAAACCATTTAATATTCTTGTTAACTCTCCCTGAAATAAAATTAGGCATGAACTAAATTAATCAAAGCATTATAAAATATTCACTCAAGCAGCTCCTAATATTTGAGCAAATTTCCAAAAGGAAGCAATTTTACAAAGTAACAGACCACAGAATTATCTCAACATTATACTCTACAAGTAAAACAGAAATAAGCCTTCAATACAGTTAATGTTTTAAGCAGCTCAACTAAAAATTCCATTTACAATTTTAACCTGCATCTTAAGATATCTGCATGGTTGTTTCTAAACAACTTTGCATAACTGAAGTATAGATTTAACAGAAATAAAATTTTAAGCATGTAATAGTCATTTTTAAAAAGAATTTTTGTAGGTGCCTAGAATAGCTAGGATTATTTTTTTAAATCCAGCCTTTAAACTATATGCATTGTTGTATACAATTTTAGTTTTACATCTACATTCTATTACCCATGTGTAGAACACAATGTAAATACACAGCAAACTCTAAAAAATCTAGGATTCTTTTGAACATACTCTTGGACCTAGAAAATACAGTTTACTCAAGAAAAATAAAACTCCATAAGGATACAGTACTTGATTTTAAAGAGCCGTTACTACGAAATTATGCTGAAATTTAAAAATCAGATGTAATGTCGTCTTCTAATACTTAATCTCATGATAATATTGATGTACATATGTAAATACTTCAATTTGATCACCTGAACACAGTATTATAATAAAATAGTCACTTACAAGATTTTCTTTGTGATATCCAACATGTTCCAACTAATAGGAAAATTTATAAATTTTATTATCCTTGAAAATAAATCCTTTTGCTTTGAAAACCTATATTAACTTTGTTTTACAACTTTCAAGAACGACTGGAGTATCTTTTACTCCTCCTACTTCACACAATCTAACTGGCTACCAGAGATCAGTCTTAGTCTAGGTCAGACAGAACTAATTAAAACTGAAGGAGAAAATAAGTTTCCCTTAAAGGTTGAGAATATAAGCACTCTATGTAACAAAAAGGGGCAAAATTCTTTGGTGACTCCCTCAGTAGCTGTAAGGGGGCCACTTCCGTTGTAACACATGCAATATAATGATCACCGATTATTTTTAACAGTATAATGGTAGATAATAAGCGTTACTCTAAAAATGCATTACGGAAGCAGAACATATATACAACTAGACTGCATTATGGCCAATACTGTAATTATAAATCATACATGGGAAGTTTTACTATTAACTACTCAAGAGATGAGGAAGACAAAGGTTAAATGTATGGTCACGTGGAGGGCTAACTTGAAACAGTCATCTTAAGCAGTTATATACTCTTGTACATTCTTTTTTTAAAAAAGAAACATTTTCTTACTAGACTGGAAGAGAACAATTTTCAAAGACTCCTTCAGCATTAGAAGTAAAGTTACTAATATTGTCACAAAGAATTTTTTGAGACCTTGTTTTTGGTATGTTTCTTAATAACTATTTGTACAGTAAATCTTATAATATTTGACCAGTTTCTAAACAAGGTATAATAGTAATAGTAAGTTAAAGATGACCTTCCATTGCACATGATATATTTTTTAGACATCTTCCTCCTCCAAAAAGTAGCATTTACCTTTTCCCCTGCTTTCAATCTCTAACTTCCCCATCAAAATAGAGTGTTAACAGAGAAATTAAGTTGAGCTGACTACACTGAACTATTACAGGTGCACAATGAATACTATGCATAGGTTCTTATCAAATTCCAAAAATCTTCCTATTCATTATCTATTTTAAAACTAAAATCTCACCTTATGCTTTCAAATCTATCAGCACAATGATTATTAAAACAATCTGAATTTGTAAAACATGTATGTTCCAATAGGCTTTTCAGCTAAAAGTTTGAACTTTGCAAGGGTAAGAGAAAAAGCACACACTGATGAATTATCTCTCCTCCAATATGAATGAGTGTGTGTGTGTTTGTGTGTGCGCGCGCGCCTGTGTGTTTTACGTTTCAGTGCCCTTACTTTCTCAGTATACAATTTATCTTGAATTAAGTAAGAATTTCCAAACTATGCTACTCAAAAATTTATTGTCATAAATTGTGTTGGAAGTAATGTGATCACTAAACTCTTACAATTAAGAAGTTATTTACAAAAATACATCAGTTGACTCATTTAATTTCTACACAAAACTTAAGTAACTATAATAATATAAACACTGACTAAAAATAATCATTGTGGTATATACATATATTGATAATTGTATAATCTGAAGATTTCATAAAGATAAATTCTATAACTGCTTATAAAGAAGAGGTAAATAAATCCCAACCTCCAGGGTAATGATTTAAAAAGAGAACACACAGTAGTTTAGTCTAGCATAATTAAAAGCAAAAATGTCAATTCCATTCCCAAGCACTACACTGTAAGTTAAAAACTATAATAATCTAAGAATTACATGAAAATTTGTTTTTCTAATTTTGAAATATTTTAAAATGTAAAAAAAAATAGAAATCACCAAAAAAATAGTCTGTATAAACCTACTTACAAACCTACTTACAGCCTATAAGTCAAAAGGCATAAAATAGACATGATTATACTGATATATTTTAATTATTGCAGAAGAACAAAAAATTAATCTATTTAATTACACCCTTCAAACTAATCACTGATCATTTGACTTGTTTAAATCAGTCATGCTAAAGTTAAATTCAGTAAGATAGAAATGTTCCAGTTTGTTAAAAGAACACTGAAATATTTGATGGTTAAATAAACTGCAGAGGGGGGAAAAAGCTAACTCATTGAAGGAACTAAGATTTTATCAAACACACAGAATTAATCTTTATTGAATAGAACCATTCACAAATCAAAACTCACTGCACTTCAATACTTTCAAGCAGTGCTAATCAATTACAAAACTTTTCTGCTGTTCAAAACTCATGTGCTTTCAATTTTATACACTGGTGGTCCCTGAGTACTGTATTGGGACTGAGTTAAGACGTTCTGTATCACAACTTTTTTTTCAACAAATAGTCTTCTAGGTTTTTTTTTCTCCTCTCAAGAACTGCTCACATGAAAATTGTTGTAATATTTTTATACTGTACCTCTTTGTTGAAGCAAAAGGTTAAGGGTTACCTAAATACCTCAACTGTATATACAAAAAAAAAGGAAAAGGTAAGTATTCATATTAAAAAATCCAATGGGAATGGATTATTTATTTTTGCATTTCCTATGATTAATGATGCACCCGTGCATACTTGAAAACTGATGGCAAACCAGGGTAACATCTTAAATTCCTTCTGAAGCACACCTTCCACGATGTTTTAACACTTGTTTCAGAGTTTCAGAGTACTAAATTTTAACAAACCTAAGCCAGTAATGAATTCATATAAAAGCTTCACAAATGCATTGACTGCAAATTTTATTATTTAACAGATGTCTTTAAAGATGATTTCATATAAAGAGTTCGCTGGAGCAGTTTACCTTAACAGTGTCTCTTTTAAAATATTACTCACATATTCAAGTAAATATGTACCCTTTCCCTTAGTAGGAAAAAAATCTTTCTTGCAAACTAAATTTATAAATGTAAGATAGCATAACTATGTTTTCTAGCCATTACCAGGCCAGACTAAATTAAACAGATAAAATCAAATTAAACTTATGTTAGCAAAACCATTGCTAATTTTGACAGAGAATACCAAATAGGTTAGTTACCTTAAGCTACTATTATTTTTCTACCATAGCAATGAATTTCACTAAAGACAAAAATTCTACCTCCAAAAACATGTTATTAAATTCCCAGGAGGGTAACAAAAATTCCACTATTTACTGTTTTCTAAAGAGTAAATTACTCTAAACTGTTTAATGTATAAGAAAATTCTTAATGAAATTTGATGTTTTTAAAACAAATCTACAAAAAGAATCTCCTAGGCTGGAAATTAATGCGCGTGCGCGCACACACACACACACACACACACACACGCACACACACACAGAACTATTGCAAAGATATGAAATTCAGCATATATGTATTGTGGTCAATGTGTCACAACTGGGAAATAACGGGAAAATTTTATACCTTTTTTATTGGAAGCCTTACAATTTATAGGCCTTGTGAGCCATAAGCGTTTTGTCCAACAGCAAACACATAAAATAGGCCATACAGTCACACTTAACTTTTCAAAGATGCATATAGCAACTCAGATAAATTGTTCTTTTATTACATGATATACAATGTCTCTACTTTATGCTGAATTCTTATTAATTTTCTCCTCTTTATAAAATGTATTACGAACATAAGATTCAGGTTTAAAATGGTATATGATGGATGTAAGCAAAAACATATCACACATTTCACAAGTTTACTGATAATGTTCACTAGGATACTGAATCTAACAATATTTTTTCTACATATTTTCTACTAATCTAGCATATTTTTATACATACCCTAATTCTAATAATATATAAAATTCCCACCACTAACCATGATATGTAAAGCAATTTCCAAATAAAAGCTGTAGGATTAAAACAATCTTTTAAAGATTAGTTTTTACATCAATAATTTAGTACTTAACTCACTATTCATATATCTATTAATACCTTATATTCTTATTAATAATAACAACAGTATATTGCCTAGGATTAAGAACATAACAAATATGACCTGGTGCCTAATAAAAATAGAATAATAGTTTATCTTGGTTATTTTAAATCAAATACCACAAAACAAAAGAATTCTGTATCATATAGCCATATTGCTAAATATAATTTCTAATATTAGAATATTTTTAAGTTACTATGTAACCTAGAGTTAACATTTTCTTCCAGGGTAATATTATTTCCAAAAATATATTTGAGATTATTCTGCCAACTAGTTTAAAGATTCTTGGGCCAGAGAGATAGTAAAGCAGATAGTGCACTTGCCTTGCACAGATCCAAACTGGATTCAATTCCCAGCACCACATATGGTCCCTGGAACACTGCCAGGAGTGATCCCTAAGTGCAGAGCCAGGAGTAAGCCCAGAAGTATTGCATGGTGTGGCCCCAAAACCAAAGCAAAACAAAAATAAAAAGTAACGATTCTACGTATGTAATATTTGCATTGTCATCCTTAAGAAATCTTATGTGTTACATAAGATAAGGGACACTCTCAGTAGCTATATATCCTGTGTAAGGTTTATCATTTTGGTTACAAAAATCAAATAAACTTTTCTTTTTAATAAAGCTAGCACATTTTATATTGATGATCTATTTAAATCATTCTACTATCAATTATAAAATATGTTTACATAAAAGATAAGTAAAATATTCAATAATTTAAATTTAACTTAAAGGGTATCCTAAAATTATATGAACCTTGAGTGTGCCAAACCATAGTTTTCATATATTCCTTATAGTCCAGTATCTTCCAACTAAATCTATTCTGTGGTTCAGTAGCTTTTTAAAACGGAGGAAGGGCAAATGAAGGAAAAGGGCAACCAAAACACAATAGCAATCATTTGTCAACAGGTTTTAAAAACATACAGATGCAATCTTTCTCTGGGGCACCAAGTATTATAAGGTATTCCATAGAATTTTACAAGAACAGAGATATATTTTAAAACAAAATTACTCATCTTCCACTAGCATGAATTTTTTTGATTAGTCCAAAGCTTTAGTATATAATATATGCTTTCAATATGTGCATATATGAATGTAAGCACATTATTTGGGATAATGATTATATACAAGGGGAAGGAAAACTACAAATTATGTATTTGCAGTTCTTTCAAAAAAAATTAAAAAGACATTTTGAATGTACAGTATCAAAAAGTCAATGCATGAAACAAAACAGACCTATAGGACATTTCAAGACAAGAAAACTATACTTATAAAATTCAAGTGCAGATTATACTTGATAAATACTTGTATCTTATATATACTTAGATAATTTTCTAATTGTAAACAAATAAAAAACTAAAATCAATAAACATTATAATTCACCAAGGCAAATATGGATGTAATTAGTCTATTATAGAATCCATTCTTATGCACATAATCTCAAAGAACAATTCTGAGAAAGATTTGAAAACATATATTTTCTATATATCTACTCATTACGATGTAATTGAGGTGAACAACTTACAGTGAACATTGTAATTTTTAATTTCTGATTTTGCCTTAAAGGGAGAGATTCCCCTTTATTATGTTAGGTATATAAACTCAATTCTAAAAAGCTGTATTTTGAAGAAAAAATAAATTTCTCACTTTATTTCAAAAAATTCAGATAAAAACATGCGGTATTATATTACCTCAAAAAGATTTTTTTATGCTGCTAACTATATCAATCTCTATATTATCTATGAAATGGGAAATGATGACAATATATTAGCATCCCGTACAATGAACACTCAAGATAAAACTATGCTACAAGAAGGTATATATGCAGAAACTCCATCAAGATGGTAGCATCATAAAAACAAGATACTTGACTACAGAAGATAATAAAATGAAATTAACTTTTACCTCAATGTCTGTAAAACTAAGTGATTTGCCTTTTGACAAAATGCAGAAAAACTGCAACAGCTGTTAACAGTAGGGTTCAATACAAAAATAAGAATATTTGAGAAGATAATCCATAATGCAGATACTATTTAGGAAGACAATATACTCCAGTATCTTGGGAAAGCAATATAAACAAAAAAAATCAGAAAATCAATGTAAACCTAACCTTTTGAACATTAACATCCAACCAATAGAGTAGAAACTCTAACTCCAACGTTCAAAGAATTCTTTTGAAACTGTATACATGTGTATCTTTCTCTCTGTCTCATCCTGTATTTTAGGAGAAATATTTAAATTTTCCAAGTTTCTACCACTATTATCTACCTCATCTTAAATGTCAAAATCTAAGCTAGACAAGAACAATTGGTAGTCAGAAGGTTTTAACTTTTCTTTTCTTGAAGCAAAATAGTTTTACTGAAAGAAATTTGCCTAGATAAGTGTGAGAGAAAAGTAAAACATAACATCAAATGTACCTTATACAGACTAAAAGCACAATAGACATACTACAGAGTTGAAGTTTTTGATACTGATTTTCCAATTATAAAGAAAATTTAATCATGCTAAATATTAGACTTACTTTGATGTCATATTATTTATTTTTAATACAATGATAAATCAAATTCAATTAAGAAACCTAAATAAATATTGCTTAATGAAGTATTTGCTTAAAGTGCTAAATATTTTAAATGGTCAAACCCTATTAGGTTCATACAATTAAAAATTTTACTGTCACATGTTCAAACTTTCTTTTAACCATGAAATAAAATCATGTTGCCAACAAATAATGAAAGATAAAGTATAACTGCAATTTACAAGAACAAAATAAGAGGAATAGGTTTTCTACAATGAAACAGCATTAATATCTGCAACTAAGGTTTTCCACATGATTTAAGTCTTACTCGTGTACATGGACTATTCATTATATTTCATGATCCAAAACACCCAACAATCAAAGCTGCTTTAAAGGAATCTCTAAGAAAAATTATTTTACTCATTATTAGAAGTGACTCAGACATTTTTTAAAACTGATCTGAAAACATATATATATTTAAAAGTTAAAACACATGAGATGAACAAGAAAATAGCAAAAAAATAAGTAAAACTCTAACAGTGCCATACTAATAAGTCAATCCTAAACAAAGGAGAAATACATATAGTATTAGATGAATGCTTAAAGCTTGCATTTTGAACTGCTTCAAACAGATAACACCCCAGTTATGAGAGAATTTTTTCTATGCTAACAAGACATTTAAAAATTCTTACCTAATTTCTAACTTTCCGATTATAATGTGTGATACTTCCTTTAATCAAAAGACTATCGTTTGTTCTAAACTGGCTGAAAAGACTTGTCCATTCTATTTTAACCTGTTTATCAATTATGATATATCTTAAGCATTCAATGAAATCAAAAACAGAAAAAAAAGCTTCAAAAATTTGAATGCACTTAAAACGTCATTAAAGCAATATACACAAAGTTACTTTTAAAATATGTATTTCTAGAAGGCTACAAAATGTTACTTTATTCAAGCTGATGCTTTCTACACATAGAAAGCAACTTTTAGTAAGTCCTTTTGCTACGCCATAATGATCTGCTCCAGAAACTCATGGGTACGGAAAACAACGGGCTACCTGTTCTAGCCATGCTTAGGAATGTGTCCAAATCATTTTTATTGATTTAACCTTTATAGGAATGCTACATATCCTCAGAGCAAAACATTTTGAATGTATTTATAATACGATACACTTCGGAGAAACCATGAAAAAGAAAGCTAAAAACAAATCTAGATGCGCCTCTACCCTTGGTTGTTAAGGGTTTATTTTGTTTATTTTAAACACTATCAAAAAGGCCTAAATATTAAATAATTTTATTTGGGAACACTTACTTTGGCACGACTGCAAGTAGAAATAAAATCTATTTGAGGGAAAGAAAGTACATTTAAAATATGTTCTAAGTTTGAGAATAAAATACCGAACTTGACAATGATGTCACATCTACAAATTTTAACAGATTCTAAATACCCCTTTCATACTCTAGTTACACATTAATCATGGAACCTACAAACATATCAAACTTAAAGAATTTAGTCCTTATTGAATAAACTAAGTTGTACTCTAGTTTACATTCTGAGAATTTACACAGAAACTTCTGTGTTACCTATCTCTCTAGCTTTCTGCAAGTGGTATTTACTAATGGCTTCAGCAGCTAATGCTTGCATTAGTTATGTTTGCCAAATAATAATTCACACTATTATGCTTCCTCACATTATGGTTCATCATTTGTTAACTTGAACCTCACCTCTAAAGAGTTAGACTTTCACTGAAAACTGTCCTCTTAAAGACGCAAACAGTTTTGAGAATTTCCAGATGGAGTGCATGTGTATATGCACATATGTATGTGCAAACACACACACACATACATACACACACAAAAAAAAAACCCAAATTCTCACAAAATCTGAGAAATACTGATAAAATTTGAACAAAAGGGAAGTCACTACTTACTTCAATTATGTTAAATTCAATTTAGTTGAATTACTGTGTTTCAAATTAAGAAACTTGTGACAGATTGATCACCAATGGTTTTAGATAGCTGTCAGTAGACAAAAGTCACAATTTTTGAAGGTCTGACAGTTAACCTGTGTGAATAAAATCATGTTCTCTTTTTTAAAAGTTTGCTTCTGGGTAATATAAATTTGGGTTTGGTGACTAATTTTCATCTTGTCATTTTTTACACAGCATCCAAGCATGCATTATAACAGTACACTGTCATTATGCTAAACAAAATTTATAGCAACTTATATTACTGTATTACTATATTACTCCAGCCAACTCCTCTGGAACATTTAGGGCACATTTGAGGTCCGTGTAAGCAATCCTGAAAGTGCGTGCATCCTTTAATGATGCACCCCAGGTCCTTTCAGTACCTTCCACTCTAGTCCTACCTAGATCCTGCTGGAGGCAGAGCAGCGTATTCATTTCATGAAAGATTATAATGAAACAAAGATTATAGAGGAAAAACTAACACTAAGCAGCCTATTCTCCTCCCCATTTTTTATTTTGACTTTTGGGTCACATCTGGTTGTGCTCACGGCTTATTCTGGTTCTATGTTCAGGGCGACACTGAGAGGGCCAAAGGCTGTGCAAGGGATCAAACCTACCTAGGTCAGCAGCATGCAAAGCTAAACCTGGAGCTACCTTTCTGTCCCAGCCTATCTCTTTTATAATTTCTATGTTATAGTGGAACTCTGATGTACAAACTTATGTGTGGTTAAAAGTTTTGAGATGGCACAAACTGCTGTTTTTTAAAGGAGATACATTTGTCATAAATATCTTGTATTTATGACAAATAAATAAACCTTTTACAGTAGATCAAGAGATATTATTACTTGACCACAATGCTTTAAAAAAAAAAAAAGAGGGTGAGGAATGAGCAAATATATCTGATTAAAGAGCTACACTTGCCTTGTTATATCCAATGCTGTCCAAATCTACCTGTTCAATGGAATCATCTGAGAAACAGCTCTTGAAGGAAAGAAAGGAGTATAAAAGAGAATCCTGGAAAATTTTTATTACAAAAGCACTCTAGATAACTTAGCCAAGTTTGCCAGTTAACTTCTAGCACATCCAGAAATAAGACTGAAAACAAAACGAATTTACAAAAACATATAAATTTCCAAACTGTCTCTGCACTAAACGCTAGAAGTTTATTTATATAAAACATCAAAATTTCAGTGTACTACTTTCATTCCCTTTCTTCTTGTAGATATATTAACCAAAGGTGACATGTCAACAAGTTAAACTAATAAGGAAAGTAAAGGAAGAGGAATGGATAATTCAGGAAGATAAAGCACTGTAGTACTGTCACTGTCTTCCTGTTGTTCATTCATCATTTGCTTGAGCGGGCACCAGTAACATCTCCACTGTGAGACTTGTTACTGTTTTTGGCATATCCAATATGCCATGAGTAGCTTACCAGACTCTGCCATGTGGGCAGGATACTCTCAGTAGCTAGCCGGACTCCTCAAAAGAGGGGCAGAGGAATCGAACCTGGGCATGCAAGGCAAACGCCCTACCCACTGTGCTATAGCTCCAATCCAAAATTTTAACTTTCTGTAGGTTTAAATAGGTATTAGGAACATGCCTTATTCTAAAATTTTGATATTTTAAGCTTTAAATTAAGTTCCTATTAGCATAAGTTAAAAAATATATGTGCTCAATAAACTAATGATTTTTATAGCATTGAGACTATACTTTGTTTTTATGTTAGCTTTTCTTTGCTGACTGTTTACTGTGCGAGGCACTGTGCTAAAATCTATATTTATTTATTTCCTCTAACTCTCACAACTCCTTTATATAAGACAGGTACTATAATTACTTACAGATGAGGAAACTGAATATGAGGTAATAAACCTTGTCCAAGGTCATACAGCTGAAGAGCCAAGATTCAAATCCTACCATTCACACTCATAATTACTACCTTATGTTATATATAACTTTGATGAAATAACTTCATTAAATCCCCAATTCTATCTATAAAGGTGTTAAGCTCAAAAACATAATTTAAAGTTACCAAACTGACAAAATACAAAAAGACAGACAATCTTTGGATTCCAAAATTACCCTAAGTATCTTAGGGTAATTACCCTAAGTAATATTGATAAGAACCACAGACTATCATGAAATTTGCATATAAGTGGATCAACATGGAAAGTATCATGCTGAGTGAAATGAGTCAGAAAGAAAGAGACAGACATAGAAAGATCGCACTCATATATGGAATATAAAGTAGCTGAAAGGTACAAGCTTACAATGTTGTGATTCCTGGCAGACATTTCACTAGACTTAGTTACTAAAATACAGAAATCCAAAACTATACTGCTGCTAGTGCAGCCTCCTGACCTCATATCTCTTCATTCTCAGCAATGGAAAACAAATTACCAAATGCTTTCTTTTCAGCAGATCGACTTTAGGGGGGAGAAACTCCAAATCAATAATAGTGAATTTTTTTTTGAAATATTGAATGTAATCAAAGTAGAGTGAAAGTAAAGTGAAATTTACCAGTTACACATGCGGGGTGGGGGGCTGGGGAGGTGGGGGGAAGGGGGGAGGTATATTATGATTCTTGGTAGTGGAATACGTGCACTGGTGAAGGGACGGGTTTTGAGCATTGTATAACTGTGACTTAAACCTGAAAGCTTTGTAACTTTCCACATGGTGAATTAATAAAAGAAATAAAAAAAAGAAATAAAAAAAAAGAACCACAGACTAAGAAAAAATGAAGCAAGAGCATACCAAGGAGCACAATTTATGTTGAGTATGATCAGAAAATGACAGTTTTATGGAGTTAAATACTCATTAAATCACTAATCAATAATTGCACATAAACATACACCTCAGGTGACATAATAATACCACATCAGAAGTTGAAAAACTACATTGAACACAAAGGATTTACAATCCTCTTTATTTTTCTATGAAATGTCTGTGACTGAACCCAGGTTGGCCATGTGCAAGGCAAACATCTTACCCACTGTATTATCCTTCAGACCCCAAATTCTCTTTTTATAAAAGTAAAACAATAATGATTTCAATCATTATTGTTTGAAATAATAATGATTAGAGGCATAGATATAAAGTGAAATCCTAGTTCCTAACATTCCCCTTACCGTAAACTCAACATCCTACCTTAAAATGTCTGTACACTCACACATACTAAGTAACCAATTCAATCTTAATTTCAAAGTATTTCTTATAATTATAATTCTTAAGTTTTCATTCATTCAAATCTTTGATAATCATGCAGATACAATGATAAGGACATGCTTTTAACAGAGAGACACTGTACATGATTCCTGAAGGTGTTAAATATTTAACACATTCTACTATCCCAATTCCACCAACAATAATGATTCACTGTCACTGTCATCCCATTGCTCATTGATTTGCTCGAGCAAGCACCAGTAACGTCTCCATTGTGAGATTTGTTGTTACTGCGTTTGGCATATCGGATACACCACAGGTAGCTTGCCAGGCTCTGCCGTGTGGGCGAGATACTCTCAGTAGCTAGGCAGGCTCTCCATGAGGGGCGGAAGAATCAAACCCGGGTCAGCTGCGTGCAAGGCAAACACCCTACTGCTGTGCTATCGCTCCAGCTCAACAATCATTATTATTCAAAACAAATTTTAAAGAAACTATTAAAAAAAGTTCTAGATATCTTTTTTCTGGCAAAACAGGAATAAAACTGTTCCTGTTTTGCCAGAAAAACAGGATTAGATTTAGATTTCCCAGTCTATATAGATGCATTGAGAAGATGCCCAAGTCAGAAATTATTTATAGAAGAATGTAAGCATTTTAGCAGAGAATAGAAAACGTTTAGGCAGAGAAAAAAAAAAAAACACCTAAGAGCTGTTTGAGGTTATACAAAATATCAACAGAGTCCATTACAATTCTGCACCTACATTTACTTTGGTTTTAATAGTTTAATGATTAAAAAAAAGTATGGAAGTCCATTATTGGTGTTTGAACAGTAAGTGTAATGAGTTATTGTGAACAACTTTGTAAAAATAAAATATTAAAAAAAATTTTATATCCTTTGTTAAAATCTGTTATGTCAAATATAAAACCTCAACCTACTTATACTTCCTCATCCATAAAAATATTACAATCTACTTTGAAAGTTGTCTATAAATATTAAATAAGATAGAATTTATTGAAGAATTCCTATGTTCAACGTTCGATTTATCCACAATGATACAAGAAAGAAATAGGGTCTTTCTTGATTGTAAAACTTGCTTGTAAAACAATTTCTTCCAGAGCTAATTAAGTACTTGCCTTGCACGCTGCTAAGTCAGGTGAGATCTCAGCACCACATATGGTCCCCTGAGCACTGTCAGTGGTGATGGCTGAGATACAGAGGCAAGAAATAAGCCCTAAGCACTGCAATGTGTCAATGTTTACCAAAGTTATCAACTGTCTCATTCTAAACTTGTCAAATATCTTACTGAAATTTTAATACCCTTTTATCTGGCCCATAACCCTGAGACCATTATCAAAGAGCCTTGACATAGCACGAATTTGAGAAGTACAGTTACTGCTATGTAGAACCATTTGGCTTCTAGTACTCACCATCATTAGTGGCCACCTCACAAGTCATGCTTTCATAGCAATTCACTCTACAATCTTATCCAGGAGAGGTCTAAAGCTGACAGAGCTTCAGATTTTCTCTTTGAAACTAATTTCCATTCTTGGATATTTTACACTAATTGTTTACTGTTAAATATTTCATAATCCCAGTTGCTCATTCTTGTCTTGATTTCATTCCAAGATGACTGACTCAATAAAACAACAAATACAGGACAACAAAATAGGAAAAACTGCCAGGACAAATAGTAATTCAAATTTATAATTTAGAGAAATAAATAGTGGTATGAAGGAGACATGACAAGAGCAGTTGCCAGATGCAGCAGTATACCACAAGCTCCTAGAAGAATATCTCCTCTAAATGGATTTATAGATTTATGTGATTACTTTAAGCAGAATTTTTAACCTTCCTTTTTATTTTATTGAACCACCATGTGATAATTACAAAGCTTTCATGATCCAGTTTTGTTATACAATGTTCCAACACCAATCCCTCCACCAGTGTACATTTCTCACCACCAACCAACATACCCCCTCCCTCTCCTCCTCCTCCTCCCCCTTTCCCTCCCTCACCCCCTCCCTCCCTCTCTGATTCTCTCTCCCCTCCCCCCTCGCTCCCCCTCTCCACTTTCAGCAAACAACTCCATCCAGATAGAGTCCTTCCAACCATCATTGTCAGACTAGTCCCTTCTGTATCCCAATTGCCTTCTCCACTTGCCACTGAGGCAGGCTTCCAACCATGGACCAATCCTCCTGGTCCTTGTTTCTACTGTCCTTGGGTGTTATACTATGGTTTTGTTTTTATCACCCACAAATGAGTGCAGTCATTCTATGTCTGTCCCTCTTCCTCTGATTTATTTCTCGCCATGATACTCTCCGTGTTCATCCATTTATAAGTGAATTTCATGACTTGCATTTTTTTCTAACAGCTGTATAGTATTCGATTGTGTAGATATACCAGTTTCTTTAATCAGTCATCTGTTCTCAGGCACTTGGGTTGTTTCCAAATTCTGGCTATTGTGAACAGTGCTGCAATGAACATACAAGTGCAGATGTCACTTTTGCTGTGTGTCCAACCATCCTTTTAAATACAGTTGGGAAATCCCTCACTTACCTGGCTAAATTTCCTCTCACCTAGTCAGGCACTACTTTATTTATTCCTTTCACTCTCCTCGCTGAACTTCTTCATTCAAGTGAATTTAAGCACCTTAGATACCAAAACTTCAGTGAGAGCTCAGATCTATAGTTCCGTTTAAACATCACCCAGATAAGCAATGTAATCAATTAAATTTTTAACCACTACTTTATAAAAGACAATAGAAATTAAGCCCCTCCAAAATGACGCTTGCCACAAATTTTTTAAATTCATTAAATATTAGGAACAGAGAAGGCTAAAAAAATACCACAGGTAGAATACTTGCCTTGTATACACAGATGACCTGAGTTAAGATACCCAGCACCCCTTAGGATCCCCCAATCCCACCAGGACTAAGCCCTGAGCACCACTGGGTGAGGCCGCAAAACAAAAATTAACAGAAAAGAGCACATCAACCTCTTGAGCTAAGAAAGTTATGTATGAATCAGCGCACTTGGCTGAGAAGACAGAGAAAAAAGTAAAAACAGTGAGCTAGCTTTTAAGACAAAAAATATATAGAGAGAGAGAATGGAGAAACAGAGGCCATTTAAAAATTTTAAGTCAAAATTCAGTGAGAAGAGACAAATAAGTAGAAGGAAAGCAATTTCTAAATATCTGGAGTATAAGAGGTTATTCATACACAGGATAATTTAGTAGTTACCACATACTATATTCTCTAAAGCACACTTCATTTCGAGTTTAGGAGTGTCTTTTATTGACACTATTTAAATCAAAAGCTACCAGAATGCTTAATAAAAGCATTCGTGTTAATGAAAGCCTATGTATTAAAATGTTCCTCATGACCAGTAGCTACTTGCTCAGAGCACCCAGACATCTAACAGTCCCTATGAAAGAGATGTTTTCCTTATGTTGACCAAGACAGGGATTTGCAAAGAAAAAATGTTTCCACTATTCCATGGCCAATGATTTATATTTTAACTCAAAATTTCAAGCTCTTTCACATAACCATGCTTATCTCTGATTCTCTGATGAATCTCCGATTCATCTACATTACTGAATCGCTGTACTGAATCTTTTACTTTGGGTTTTTGCATCTGTTATCCTAGATCTATGTTCTAAGAATGCACTATGATATAGAAAAGGTAGAGGCTGACAAATGAACAAGTTCATCATAGTGTCCTCTTTATTACATGACTGTAAAGAAAAAAGCCTCACTTGTCCATGAAAGTTTCCTCATCTATGAGACTGCATAAAAAACTACCTACAACCCTGTAGTGTCCTCCCTGTATGTCTTAAATTTAAAGAAGATAAAATACTTATGCACTTATAATAATATAAAATATATTACATGAAAGATTTTATAACTTAGTACTTTAACAAAAAACAAGTTCAAACACTTATTTACTAGACTTAAAAAATGTTTGGTGAAAGAATAGTAGTATATAATACCAGGATGTTGGCTCCATAGCTTGGAAGCTGGCCTCACACGCTGGGGGAAAGTCATCCCAGATAGAGAGGGGAACACCAAGTAATATGTGATTGGAGATCCTGCGCGGGAAGGGAGATGCGTGCTGAAAGTAGACTAGAGACTGAGCAGGATGACCACTCAATACCCTTATTTGGAACCACAACACCCAAAAGGAAAGATAGATATCAAATTGGAATGCCCCGCTACAGAGGCGGGGTTGGGTGGGGGGATGGGACTGAGGGGGTGGGAGGAATATTGGGTTCATGGGTGGTGGAAAATGGACACTGGTGGAGGGATGGCTCTTAAACATTGCATGAGGGAAAAACAAGCACAAAAAGGTGCGAATCTGTAACTATACCCTCACTGTGACTAATTAAAAAATAAATTAAAAAAGAATGTTTGGTGACTAATTGGTAAAGCAATATAGAAATGCAAGATATGGTTTTTTTAACCAGAGAACGAAACTTTAAAATCTTCGCAAACCAACTAGTTAGTACTGAAGGTTGAAATTTAATTAATAATATTTAATTATCTTAAAGTTATTCTACTTATTTTTAATAATATGCTTTTTTAATAATACAACCCAACAAAATAGATATATAATTACCACTATTATATATTTCATAAATTACTAGCAATGTTTTCTTATAAATTACAAAAATTAGTATTTTAAGGTACAGAATATAAGCGATTATTTCTTTTTTTTTTTTTTTTTTTTGCTTTTTGGGTCACACCAGGCAATGCACAGGGGTCATTCCTGGCTCATGCACTCAGGAATTACCCCTGGCGGTGCTCAGGGGACCATATGGGATGCTGGGATTCAAACCCGGGTCGGCTGCCTGCAAGGCAAACGCCCTACCCGCTGTGCTATCACTCCAGCCCCTAAGTGATTATTTCTTTGGGGGAGTGCTACAGACAAAACCTCAGGGTCTTATGCATGCAAACTATAAATTCTATCACCAACTTACATCTCTAACCACTTAATATTTTTTTCATTCTCCAAGCTAAATATATATATACTTATATATTTAATATTTCTCCCCTAAACTCTACCTTAGAAACCACTGCTATACATGGGTGGTTTCAAGCCTTTATAAACTATGGAACACACAGTTCAAATCCCAAGTTTTAAAATGCAAACAATCAACAAAACAAAAACGTAGAGTTGCTCTCATTTAAAGTTGGGGTGAGGAGGGGGCTGGAGCGATAGCACAGCAAGTGTAGGGCCTTTGCCTTGCATGCGGCCAACCCGGATTCGATTCCCAGCATCCCAAATGATGCTCCGAACACTGCCAGGAGTAATTCCTGAGTGCAAAGCCAGGAGTAACCCCTGAGCATCGTTGGGTGTGACCCAAAATAAAAGAAAGGAGGGCTAGAGTGATAGTACAGAAGGTAGGGTGTTTGCCTTGCACGCAGCCGACCTGGGTTCGATCGCCAGCATCCCATATGGTCCTCTGAGCACCGACAGGGGCAATCCCTGAGTGCAGAGCCAGTAATGACCCCTGTACATTGCCGGTTGTAACTCAAAAAACTAAAAAAAGGTTTTTTTAAAAGTGAGGAAATAGGAAAAAAAAAAAAGTGAGGAAGTAGGACCCTAAAGGTCCATGATGAAAGTCCATTGCCACTCATGTGGCAACCAATTTCTATATCTTATAAAATAAATAAACGTACTTTTGCTTTATAGTGCTGTTTTGTTAGCTTAAAATCAAGGATGTTATAAGACCCACTGAATATTCAATACCTTGTTTGCTTCTGAAATATAGCAGTAATAAATAGTACTATTGATTACATAAGAAGTCACAGGCTTCTGGAGGACATTCTCTCAAGCTTCTTCTCCAAGAATGTTGTATTTCTAACAACTGCTTTCTCTGTGAATCTAGTTATTTTGAGACAGTATGGTATAGTATATTTTAGTATAGTACAGCATATAACTCTATGCTTTTCAATTTACCACAAACTTGACACAAACGCTTTTGGCCCATCTCAGAAATCCGAGGATTTTACTATAATGCATCACCTGGATTAATTTTGTACCCCAGGTTTTATTTTACTGTTTCTTCAATCGTGCTCTGTGATAAACAACTATGAAAGTCTCCCTTACATCATTTTTGGAATCAGCTAAACTATAAAATGATTATATTCAACTCCCAAACTTGCTACTTAAAGCATCATCAGTTTCTCATTCCTTCCTCCAGGATAGAAACCACGGAATCATCTTTGGTAACTAATGCACTAATTGTATCAGTCTCCAACATCAAACTACACAGCCTTTACAACATAACTTATATTTGTTTCCTAATCTTGATTTCCACTACCATTACCTCTCAATTGAACTACCACAAGATATATTACCACAACTAATCCATTTCACAAGCTGCTACAATCAATCTTTAATCAGTCCCAACACAAAACATACCTTTACCTTTTAAAATACCTCTTAAAGAGTTCCTTTTATTATGGAAAAAACTGAATTTCTTAATCTGGCATTCAAGGCTTGCCATAATCTAATATCAATTAACAATTTCATTATTTTCTAAATCAACTTTTTCTCCAGACACATTAAACTATTTTCTCATCCAAATATCTCAGGTCTTTTATTCTCTAAATTAAAAAACGCTCTGTATTTTCAGTATTCCTAATGTAGTGTATCTATAACTTTTATACATATTTATCTTCATGACTGTCTTATATTAATTTTTTGTAAATCCTGTTGTTCAGTGGTGCTGGGGTGGGTTGTCATATTCTGTTTCTATGTATCTATGAAAGGTGATTCTTTCTCATTCTCTTTGTCTCTTACTCTTACTTTCTTTCCTTATACATGTGGCAAAACACGTAGCTCTCTGGCTGAAGCTTTTAACAAAAAATACGTTTTTTATAAAAAAAATTCTACAAGAGGGGCTGGAGCAATAGCACAGCGGGTAGGGCATTTGCCTTGCACGCGGCCGACCCGGGTTCTATTCCAGCATCCCATATGGTCCCCTGAGCACTGCCAGGGGTGATTCCTGAGTGCAGAGCCAGGAATAACCCCTGTGCATCGCCAAGTGTGACCCAAAAAAGCAAAAAATAAATAAATAAATAAATTCTACAAGAAAATTCAACAAATGAAATGTTTGCAAGCAATGATTGGAAGATAACTAGAACCTCAGACATCAATCCCACAGACATTTTCACAAAACAATGAGATTACACTAAACTGAATACTCTATTAAAAAATGTTCTAATCTACCTGTCTCTTAAGAACAAAAGGTAGCGCATATGCTGTCTGATCCCATATGCTGCTAGCGCCCGAGCACCTGTATCACACGCATCTCCCCTCTTGAGATATGTACTTTCACATCTAATACTGGGGTGTATGTAGGGGTTCTCTGTGCCCTTGGAAAAGCCCGTGTTCTGTATTGAACATCTCTCCCTCTCTCTCTCTCTCTCTCTCTCTCTCTCTCTCTCTCTCTCTCTCTCTCTCTCTCCTCTCTCTCTCTCTCTCTCGCTTCCCTCCATCTATCTTGAAAGCCTCTCTCTCTCATTCTCTCCCCCTTCACACCTTCAAAAACTCTCCAAATACAATCTATTTTACTTCAAGAAAAATCATTTCTGAAATTACATCATACCTCTTTGCTTTTAAATTTTGTTCTAAATGCATAAGCCATCATCTATCTGAACCTAAGCTCCCTATAAATTAAAAAGGAAAATAAATCTATCTCACGTAATGCTAAATCATGTGTCCAGACAAGAACATATTAATGCTACATGTGTCCAGTTAAGACACAAAAAATTTAGGCTTCATGGTGTTAGCAACAAAGATAAACAAGAATTAGAACCACTTTGTTTACTTTTTATTTTCCTTTCACATTATCTAGTCAAATACTAGTATATAGTCAAATAAACACTTTGGATTAAATTGGCAAGTGGATGAACAGGTGAATGAACAACTGTGTAAAAAATAAAGTAGAAAGTAACTTAAGAAAGGGATTTGAAGGACAGGAGCAACAGTGCAGCCTGTAGGGCATTTGCCTTATACACAGTCAACCCCATTCAACCCTCAACATTCCATATGGTCCCCAGAGCACTGCCAGGAGTAATTCCTGAGTGCAGAGCCAGGAGTAATCCCTGAGCATCACTGGGAGTAACCCAAAAAGCCAAAAATAAAAGGATTTGATTAATAGGCACAGGAATCAACACTGTGAAGAAATACTTAATACGGGAATAAATACTTTAAGAGTAACTTCTTGGGCTGGAAAAAAAGATGACACATTATATAATTAAAAACTAGAGACATTTTCAATAAAATTTACTACCAAGTAAGTTAGGCAAAAGATTTATTTGCACACACATCATGTAAAGGCTTACATGTTATTAATATACCTGGTTAATTTCTAAACTCAGTTTTCATTCAACAGTTTAAAAGTAAAAGTTACAATAAATAAATTACAAGAAACAATTTTCAGGCTTTTCAAAATAAATTTTATTTCACTGATTTATGTATGATTTATGGAACTGTGTTCTGATTTTATTTTTAAGATGTGTTTCTTCTTTCTCAAGTTACAAATGTAAGGTTCTGCAATTGTATTTAAAATCTCCCGGTGGCAGATATGCACAAAAGAAATACCTCAACACAAATCACTATGACACATAATGAACCCAAAAGGAATAGGCATATATCATTAAAGGCAAGACGTTAAGCTTGATAAAAACAAAGTCTGACCTTTAATATTTTTAAATGGGTAAATAAACATAGAATGCAGAAAGGATTATATTCCACATATTTAAAAACTCTCTGGCATCCTTAGGGTCTGTCTATAAAAACAAAGGAGTGCCATATGATAGAGGCAAGAAAATCAAGATGAAAGCAACCAGTCCTGAGACCATTCCTTCCAGCCTTAGACTGTATTGAAATTCCAGTGACTGATGCTTTCACAAAACAGATGGAACATCATGTAACAGGGGAAAGAAACTGTATGTCAGAAGTAATATGCCATTAAAAATAAAACTAGCCACAGCACAAGCACAATATGTCTTGAAGTAACAACAAACCTCAAGTCATTAGGTCTTTATTCTTAAAAGTTATTTTATATCCTGAAAAACCGAGAAAAGCAGTACAGGCATTAGATTAGAAATAGCTCATAAAAATATTACTTTATCATAGCAACAAGGTCAAATTTGAAAATTTGACCCCTAGAGATGATTATAACAAAAGATTTTTAATTGATTTCATAAAAATGGAGTTTCCTTCTCCATTCATTACTAGTGAATATGAAAAGTGTTTCTCTTAAATTATTAAATTATTAAAATCAGGAATAAGAAGGTCTGATATCCTCAATCTTTGTTATTAATGTTCTGCAGGTTCTACTTTAACAAAGAGAAATTAGGTGTGTGACGAGATGAGTACACTGAGTATGCTCTTTTTTTTTTCTTTTGGCTTTTGCGCCATACATACCCAGCAGTACTCAGGACTTACTCCTGACTCTATGCTCAGGTATCATTCCTGGTGTGCTTAAAAAACCAGGGAGCAAACCAGGGTCAACTGTGTACTAAGGCAAGAACCTAACTCCTATACTGTCTCTTGCCCCTAAATAAATGAAGTCTTAATACTTTAAGAACAGTTTACATAGATGATAACAAAACCTAAGATGCATCAAATTATACTATTATGAATTTTAATATAAACATATACTCATTCACCATATACTCATTGTGTTTTTTAATTTTGGTTTCAATTTGGGGCCACACCTGGTAATACTCAGGGCTTACTCCTGCCTCTATACTCCGGAATCACTCCTGGCAGGCTAAGGGGACCATACAAGGTGCCAAGGAATCGAACCAGGGTCAGTTGTGTGCAAGGGAAGTGCCTTACCCACTGTACCTTTTCTTTGACTCTTCATTCATCAATTTAAAATGGCTCAATATGGGGCTGGAGCGATAGCACAGCGGGTAGGGCGTTTGCCTTGCATGCGGCCAACCCGGGTTCGAGTCCCAGCATCCCATATGGTCCCCTGAGCACCGCCAGGAGTAATTCCTGAGTGCAGAGCCAGGAGTAACCCCTGTGCATCGCTGGGTGTGACCCAAAAAGCAAAAAAAAAATAAAAAATAAAAAATAAAATGGCTCAATATTGTAGTGTTGTCACAAATATAAAAGACAACACCCTGGCAAGTGCTAGCAATTTAAAAATGAAAAATAAGGGGAAATAGTCAAATTAACACTAAATAATAGCAGAGTCATTGGAGAAGTATGCTGAGCTTTAGAAAACCAAGGATCTAGTCCTGAACCCAAAATTAATTTATTTCTTCACAAATAAATAAAAATCGGTTGAAATAAGTTCTAAGGACTTTCTTTTCTAAGTAACTGATAATTTCGTGTTTTTTTTTCCAGTTTCTTTTTTTTATTAGTGAATCACCGTGAGGGTACAGTTACAGATTTACATATTTTCATGCTTGTGTTTCATTCATACAATGCTCGAGTAACCATCCCTCCACCACTGCCCATTCTCCACCACCGATGATCCCAGTACCCATCCCACCCCCAATCCATCGCCCCCCACCCCACCCCGACTTTGTGGCAGGGCATTCCCTTTTGTTCTCTCTCCTTTTGGGTGTTGTGGTGTGCAATAAAGGTATTGAGTAGCCATCGTGTTCAATCTATAGTGTACTTTCAGCAGGCATCTCCCATCCCAAGCGAGTCGTCCAACCACACTTTACTTGGTGTTCCCTTCTCTGAGCTGCCTTTTCCCCCAGCATGTGAGGCCAGCTTCCAGGCCATGGAGCCAACCTCCTAGTCCTTATTTCTACTATTCTTGGGTGTTAGTCTCCAATTCCATTATTTTATATTCCACAGATGAGTGCAATCTGTTTCTAAATAAGAGCAGAGGTGGTCAAAAAAATAATGCTGAGGTTCAACTCCAACAGTAATCCTTAAAGTCAACTAATTTAAAAGTTACACACTTACCCTTTCCCAATGTAAACTACTGACATACATAATCTGTTTCAATCTCCAGAAGAGACCTGAGAGGAAATTGTGTTTTTAATTTCATAAATAATAAATAGTTTACATAATATAAAAAGAATAGAATTCACTCATATTTGTATGTCTCCACCACACCATTTTCCACCTATACACCAGATGAGACACTTACACACACATACACACACAAACATACACACATTACAATTCACATTGCAATTTTCTGAAGAAACAATAGAGACACTATTTTCTTTAGTAAATAAGAGACAGTCTAACATAATGTTATATCTAACATTGTTCTAGGTGCAACTGAGACAGATGGAATTAAAGTTAATTAATGAAGCAAAAGAATAATGGTAAAGTTAGTTGTCAAGTTAAAAATAATGCCAAAAAAAGATAATGTACAAAAATCTTCAAAACCTTTAAAATCTAGGTGGCAAAAACAAAGCGGCAATTTTAATTTTTATAAAGAAAAATAAAGCAGGGAATAGAGAGACAAGTAAAAAGAGATCCCTATAATATAGTAAAACAAATATTTGGTTTTATGTTTGTTTGTTTTTTCTTTTTGGGGCCACACCTGGCATTGCACAGGGGTTACTCCTGGCTTATGCACTCAGGAACTACTCCTGGCGGTGCTCGGGGGACCATGTGGAATGCTAGGAATTGAACCCAGGTCTGCTGCGTGCAAGGCAAGCGCCCTATCCACTGTGCTACTGCTCCAGCCACCAAAGATTTGTTTTTAAAAATACAGTACAGAGTTACCACAAAACACAGAACAGCAAGCTATTTACAAGATTGACTAGTCCACAGGAGACTTCCTAAAAGATAAAATGCCCAAACTGATGCTTCTATTCGAAGTGGTGTTTCCTATTCCTGCAGGTAACTCAATAACCACTACTTTTTTCCCCCTGATTTTTGCGTCACACCCATCGATGCACAGGGGTTACTCTTGGCTCTGCACTCAGGATTTACTCCTGGCGGTGCTTAAGGAACGATATGGGATGCTGGAAATCGAACCCAGGTTGGCCGTGTGCAAGGCAAATGCCCTATCTGCTGTGCTATTGCTCCAGCCTCTAAATAACTACTTCTATTTAACATTTTATATTTCACTCAAAGTTCCAAACCCCACTCATCTTTTGACAAATTATCATATCCTTCATACTTCCTATTCCATTCCTCCCCATCAATCTAAGCTCAGCCAGCAGAACCTCCTATACCACAAATTTCAACATTCTACTGCCACATCTGCCTTCCAAATCCCTAAATCAATCGAATCACACTCTTTTCCAGTTCTACATCTAGTACCTAAGCACTGCTACAGAAATTTATGTATATAATTTCGCTGTCACAATCCTTCTAAATGCTGGGAAAACTCAGTTGAACCCCTGACATTTGGGCAACAGAAAGTATATTTCCAACAGTATTACTCCCATAATTCTATTTCTGCCATTATAAACTTTCACCATTTTTCACAAGTCTCTCATCTTTGCCCACTCAAACAGTGGCTTTTATGAAATATCCCAAGATATCACTGTAACACAAACAGACTACAACACCTGCTATTAAAATTTGAGTTAAAAAGATTAAACTGTACCTAGCAGTCTGTTTACAGTCAAAAATAAACACTAAAAAAAGGAAATTTTTTTTAAAAAGGAAATAAAAAATAATATCTATGATAGAGACATTTGCATTGAAATGGTCAAATATTTGATTACTTGATTTCTGATATTTGTAAAATATCAAACTACTTATTCTTTATGACTAATGTATCAGTTATCTTTGTAAATAATGCACTCATTATAGTTTTACAGGGACCAGAACAACAGTACAGCGGGTGTTGGCTACTTGTCTCCCACTCCCTGATCCAATTACCATCCCTGACACCAAATACCATCCCTGAGCACAGCCAGGACTGAACCGAGTGCATAGCCACGAGCAAGCCCTGAGCACTGCTGGGTGAGGGCGAAAAAGAATTAAAAATTACATTGTAGACACCTATTAAAAATAAAACTAGTTTTTTGCTTCTATCATGTTCAACATTCATAAAGAGACAATAACTACATCTTTTAATCAAGGGGTAATTTGGTGATTTCCACTATAGCAGACATAGCACAATTCTACATTCAAGAAAGAAAAATATTAAGGAAAGTTAAGTTCTTCAGAGTCAACCAACTCAGTTTCTATTTGGTATTGTTTTAAAGAAAACTTTGTGAATATAAAATTTCATTAATCAAGCTTAAAAGTAAAATGCAAACCAATCTGAAATTTGTGTGTACAGCAAAAGGCACAAAAAGAAAAGAAAAAGAAAACCATTTAAAATTTGCACTTAGGATTTGTTTTGGAACTTGATAAAATGATTCCTAAAAATGCATCTGGAAGAATTAAAAATAGGAAAAAGCCAAATATTTTAAAAAGAAGTTATGCAGATGACCTTTAACAACGCCAAATATTAAAACATATTAAGAAGCTGTAATAACTAAAGTAATGCAGTACTGGCAAGTGAATAGACAATTCAATAAAAAAAGCAAAAAAATTTAAAAATAATAGTTTACTATCTGATTAAGACAGTATTTCAATTCTGAGAGAAAAGAGAAGCTTATATAATTGTTGGTGCTGAGATCACTTGTCAAACCGATTTGAAATAAAATTATTTTAACTTGCTCTTTCTGACACTACATCATAAAATAATGAATAAATAGTAACTATAAAAATTAAAATTCTAGGGGCTGGAGTGATAGCACAGCGGGTAGGGCGTTTGCCTTGCACTCGGCCGACCCGGGTTCAAATCCCAGCATCCCATATGGTTCCCTGAGCACCGCCAGGGGTAATTCCTCAGTGCAGAGCCAGGAGTGACCCCTGTGCATTGCCAGGTGTGACCCAAAAAGAAAAAAAAAATTAAAATTCTAGGGGCTGGAGTGATAGCACAGCGGGTAGGGCGTTTGCCTTGCACACGGCCAACCTGGGTTTGATTCCCAGCATCACATATGGTCCCCTGAGCACTGCCAGGGGTAATTCTTGAGTGCAGAGCCAGGACAACCCCTGAGCATCACTGGGTGTGACCCAAAAAAGAAAAAAAAAATTTTAATTCTAATTGTAAGTGCACAACAGCATACATAAAGTTTGAGGCTAGGACTTTCTATCAAAAGTGAGAATCATAAAGAAAAATAACAATGATTAAGCTACAGTAAAACTGCAATTCATGAGGCTAGAGACATGGTTCAAGTGGCACAGCACATGACTTGAATGTGTGATGCACTGAGCTCAATCCTGACACATACAGGGGTGAGGCTGGTGCACACAAAGAACTGCCAGGTGTGCCCCTAACAACTAAACATGAAAAGGGACAACATAATCTCTTTCTGAATCACTACAAAAACACTTTAAAGAAAAAACCAAAAGATAGGAGTTAGGAAAGAGACTACAAAATATAGTCATACAGTATTATTTAAGGAATAAAAAGCCCAAAATAAAAACAAGAACTCAGAAAAACTATGCTAATAATATGAACTGACAATCAATATATAAATAATACCTATGCCCAAAATATCTTCAAACTCAGTATCAAAGAAAAACTATAAAATAGATTTAGGGCCAAAGCAATAGTATAACAGGCAGGGCACTTGCCTTACACATGGCTGACCTGGGTTCTCTCCACGACACACCACATGGTACCCAGAGCCCACCAGGAGTGATCCCTGAGCACAAAGTCAGGAATAAGTCCTGAGCACAGCTGGGTATGGCCCCCACTACAAACATTCTTCTAGACCCAAATTTTTTTTTTCAATTGACTCACATGAGCTGTAAAGTTATCAAGCTAATCATAACTATTTCAGGTGTACAGTATTGCAACACCAATCCCTTCACCAGTGTCTCCCCCTCAACCAAGACTCCCAGTTACTCTCCCGCACCCTGCCACTATAGTAAGTACTATATAGCACCTCTCAACACTCCATTCTCCTCCAGGTTGACCACTTCTCTCCACCAGAGCCGTATTGCACCCTTCCCGACCTCCCACATAGTCCCCACAAACCTTGCCAACCCCCCTATAGCAAACTACACCTACAAAGATTCTTGTAATACTTAAATAAAAAATAATAGGTATCAGAATTTTTATTCCAACTTCTTTTCAATTTGGTTTTTTGTCAACACTGACAGTGCTCAGGGCTTACTTACTCCTGTTTCTGGATATATATATATATATACACACACACACATATATGTATGTACGTGTATGTATACGTAAATATATGTGTGTGTGTGTGTGTGTGTATATATATATATATATGGACTGGAAAGAAGAGCTGCTGCTAGGGCGCATGACTGGACTACATCCAGGTTCAATTCCCAGCACCACATGGTCCTCCAAACATTGCCAGGTGCAGCCCTGGAGAACTCCAGCACCTCCAGGCTATCCCCAGCACTGCACGGCCCAAGCCACATTGCACACTTAGACCTTCAAAAAAACAGACTCTGGACACCAGCCCCTTCCAAAAAAGAATAGCACTGTAGCACTGTCGTCCCGTTGTTCATCAATTTGCTCGAGTGGACACCAGTATCATCTCCATTGTGAAACTTGTTGTTACTGTTTTGGGCATATCAAATACTCCACGGTATCTGATGAGTATCCTGGCGGGATATTCTTGACAGCTTACCGGGCTCTCAGAGAGGGATGGAGGAATCGAACCCGGGTCAGCCATGTTTAAGGCAAACGCCCTACCCGCTGTGCTCCAGTCCCAAGAAAGAATACATATTTAAAATGTGGGATAAAAATATGTAGGGGCCAAAGCAATCGTATGGCAAGTAGGGCATTTGCCTAGTATGCAACCACCAGAGGTTAGATCCTTAGCATCACATATGATCCCCTAAGCACCGCCAGGACTAATTCCTGAGTGCAGAGCCAGGAGTAATCCCTGAGTATTGACAAGTATTACCCTCTGCCTCCCCCCCATACACATACACAAAAATGGGTGGGAAAGATAATACAGCAGGTAAGCACTTGCCTTGTATGCAGCCAACGAGGGTTCAACCCCCAATATCCCAAATAGTCCCTGAGCAACACCACGGGTGATTCCTGAGTGTAGAGTCAGGACAGGAGTAACCCCCCACCCCAGTATTGCTGGGTGTGGGCAAAATGAAAAAAAAAAGTGTATGTATATATACTGTTATTTATATGTAAATACTACAAATGATACTCAGTACTCACAGGTCACATTTGCATAAACATACTCTACTGCTGGTGGGATTATAAAGCACTCTATAAAAACAAGTACTTTGATCTAATGAAATATCTGACACATACTTAAAGCTCTATGTATGTAAAAAGGGAGGGTAAGGTAGAAAGAGCTAAAGGGAGTTGCCATAAACTCTTTATATGCTATCAGTAACACTTTAGAACCAATTACAGTCACCAAATTAACATCAAAAACACAACACAGAATAATTCCTCTTGGAAAAACTGCTTAGCTGTCTCACATGTCTGATCCAGAGACAATCAAAACTATGCCTCCAAGAGCTAAAGATTAGCTATGGTACCTTACACTCAACAAACAGTAAAAATCAAAATGAATCGTTCTTTTACATTAAAATTCTTTGGCTAGATTTTCTCTGGCCAGGGATGTGGCTCAGCACTATAATCACATTCTATTTCAATGGAACTGACTGTGAAGAAGGAATAAACACATAATCATAGGCACTTTATGTTTATTCAATTTTAACAAATATTAAATCAAAATTTAATTTCCTACCCAAAATTAGTAATCATTTTCCGGGGCATTTTCAGTACTAACCCATCCACTTTTATCCAATTTTTAACTTGGTACAATAGAAACTAACAGGTTCTCAAAATCTTAACAGTTTTTAAAAAATGAATAAAACTGTACATACGTAACAAACTTTTTCTTCGTAATTTTTTGGGGGCACATCCAGCAATGCTCATGGGTTACTCCTGGTTATGCACTCAGGAATCACTCTTGACAGGCTTGGGGGACCATACAGAATGCCGGAGAGCAAACCCAAGTTGGCCACGTGCAATGCAAGCTCCCCACCCACTGTACTATCTCTCCAGCCCTTGTTTCTCTAGACCCTGTAACAAAGTTGACTTTATAGCTACTATAAATTTCACAAATTTTACTACATGAAAATGAGAAATGAAAACCTATAATACTACACATACAGTTAGACATACTGGCATAACAATGAAATACAATACATTCACAACAAATTGCAGAATTTTCAGAAAGACAAAGTACAATGTATCATGTAATGTCACAAAGGAACACTCCAAGTAGGGATGCCCAGGACTGAACCCAAGTTGCCATACATGTGAAGTAATAGTAAGCTAAACGCACTATAGTCCCAGCATCTCACAGAGAACACTTATTTTCAGGAATTTGAAGTCAGAACTGGAGGTAATGAAGAGCAGTATCTGGCTCTATATTCAGGAGTGACCCCAACTAATCCTGGGTAAGAGGGGTGCCAATAAATGGCACTGGGGATCAAACCGGGGCAGCTACATTGCAAAGCAAGAGCCTTACCACTCAACTCTCACAAAGAAATGTTCTTAAGAAAAAAACACAAATTAGCTATCACTTTATTAGTCCACAAAATGGAATATAAATCTAATACTAAACCTCCCATTCAAAGCCAACCACTCACAGTACCCAAAAATTAACACACCCAAATCTTTTTTTTTTTTTTTTTTTTTTGCTTTTTGGGTCACACCAAGAGATGCTCAGGGGTTACTCCTGGCTTTGCACTCAGGAATTGCTCCTGGCAGTGCTTGGGGGACCATATGGGATGCCGGGGATCGAACCCAGGTCGGCCGCGTGCAAGGCAAACGCCCTACCCGCTGTGCTATCGCTCTGGCCCCAACACACCCAAATCTTTACTGTGGCTCAATGACAACCAAAAACTCATGAGGAAAGAATAACCCCAAGCACCAAGTGTGACCCTCAAATTTTTTTTTTTATTTTTAACTGAGACCACCATAAAAGAAAAGTTTAGTTATTTTTCATGAGATACCTGACATTTAAATACAAATTCTATATCGCATTTTGTCACATCAATAAAATAACACATTACTTCAATACAGGCACTTAACTCATTTAGACCTAACCAGCTTTTAATATCCTTACTTTCCCCTGGGAAAAATGATAGGCTACTTTGAGTTACATGGTCTCTTTGATGTTCTCAGTTCCTATATATATTGTCACTTTTGGGAAAAACTGTGGCCAATTTTATATTATAATTTAAAAAGCTTCCTGCTTGCTATGTATTCATAAATTAATATAAAACTTGAAATATTTCAAGTAGATGTTTTGCACAGAAAAGTAAAACAAGTTAATACACAGATTGTAGTATAATTTAAATAATAGAAATTGTGTTCTCAAAGTAGGACATTTAAATATTCAACAATATTTAAATTTAAATTTGTATCTATATCCAAAATTATGAAATGTCATTGAGTGTACAAAAGAACATAAGTACTATTTTAGCTATTGATGTACTCAAACTTAAAATAAAGAGATTACATGGGGGTCAGGTAGATAATCAAAGTGCTATAGTGTATGTTTTACATGCAGGAGCCCCAGAATCATAGGGTGCCCTAAACACAGCCAGAAGCAACTAGAAAAAATAGACCTCATCAATAATTACATTACTAATAACTGATAAACTGATTATTTGGCTTTCACAATACTACACTACTGCACACTAGTCACACACAAATAATTAAGTTTCATTTGTAAAGGTTCAAGGGAGGATTGAAGAGGAAACCCTGAGACAATGGTGGAGAGAAACAGACACTCTGTTGGGGAATGTGGCATTTCTTCAACAGTGTATGAAGAAAAACCTAGTAATAGCAGTATTATAAATCACAGTGCCTAAAAATAAATTTTTTTTAAAAAAAGCAGGAATTCAAGAATAAAAGTGCACAACACAAATATAAACACTCAAATGTGCATTTTCTCATTAAAACCATATAAGTAATCAAAAGTATAGTGATTCCATTGTTTAATAATCAAATATCAAATATTAAATGTATACCAATATGATAGTGCTAAACTAAAAAGAAACCCTTTTTTCTGCAGCAGGGGTAAGGATGGACGGGACCTTTCCGGCAGTGCTCAGGGTGCCCAAGAGTCACTTGCTACCAAGTCAGCCACCCAGGCTCAGATTTAAACACTCAGGCCTAAAGATGCAATGCTTTTCGGGCCTGTGGTACTGGGAACCAGCAGGCCACGGATGGTGGTTAGGGACCTCTAGGGCTATATGCAATGATACTCAGGAAGCCATGTGGTGCTGAGGATCCAACCCAGACTTGCGGGTTCCCTACTTTTGACCTTATTTTCCTGTTTTATAAGGGAATCCAAATGGGAAAAAAGAAAAATTTCAGAATAATGGGTAAATGTAACTGTTAGAAGCCAGCCTTTCTAAGAAGTCTAAAGAAGTGAAATATACATTTCTTCCAAACTGCAGCCACACAATAACTTTTGTATCCTGAATACAATTTGAGTTAGCATTAGTTCAGAAAATGTTTGCAGAAGGACTTAGTGTTGATTTTGCTTTGCTTCTTAGGGGGGCCACAAAGTGGTGATGCCAACTGGACCAAGGACCACTCCTGGCAGTCCTTTGGTCAAAATTAAGGCCACACACACAGTAGGCACATTCTACACCATTTTAGCTGTCTTCCAAATCCCTTCTTTTTATTTTTCTCTCCATTTTCTTAAGCAGTCTGGAGTCCATCAAATGTACTAATTCTGTATAAATGACAAAAAGATATACTGTCTTCTACTTACATAAAGCTATTTCTTCTTGTTTTTTTTAACAGAAAACTATTTCTATTAACCAAGGGTTATCTGAGAGCTAAAAAATAGCACAGCAGCAGGGTGTTTGCCTTGCACAAGGCCAACCGGGGTTCAATTCCTCTGCCCCTCTCAGAGAGCCCAACAAGCTACTAAAGAGTATCTCGCCTGCACAGCAGAGTCTGGCAAGCTACCCGTGGCGTATTTGATATGCCAAAAACAGTAACAACAAGTCTCAAAATGGAGACATTACTGGTGCCCACTCAAGCAAATCGATGAGCAACAGGATGACAGTGATACAGTGATTAATAGATACTAGCTAGATAAACAAAGCATTGAAGATAAGCTTAAGGTCTTCAGTAATTAACAATTAAAGGAATTTTTAAAGCCACAAAGTTTAAGAATCCCCAACCTATTAAAATGTTGCTTAAGGTATTAGATATATGCTCAACTTTATTTTTCCTTTGAAAATAAACATCACACAGTGGAGGCTATCAATATACAGTCACAAGAAGAAATTCTTCAACAGAAACATTCTTTTAAAATTGTCTGATAAGACATAGAAAGATTGCACTCATCTGTGGAATATAGAATAATAGAATAGGAGTCTAACACCCAAGAATAGTAGTTGACTCCATGGCTTGGAGGCTGGTCTCTCATTCTGGGCAACTCAGAGAAGGGAACACCAAGTAAAATGTGGTCGAAGGTCATGCGGGGGAAGGGTGACGCATGCCGAATGTAGACTAGAGACTGAACACAATGGCCACTCAACACCTTTATTGCAAACCACAACACCTAATCGGAGAGAGAGAACGAAAGGGAATACCCTGCCATAGTGGCAGTGTGGGGTGGGGGAAAACGGGACTGGGGAGGGTGGGAGGGATGCCGGGTTTACTGGTGGTGGAGAATGCACACTGGTGAAGGAATGGGTTCTCGAACTTTGTATGGGGGAAACATGAGCACAAAAATGTATAAATCTGTAACTGTACCCTCACGGTGATTCACTAATTTAAAATTAAAAAAAGAAGAAAAAGAAAAGAAAAAAATAAATAAAAAATAAAGCTGTCTGATAAGACATCCATAATACATCCACTGAAAAGTAAACGCTGACATGTATCACACCTTTATGCAAATAATTGTCTCCTGAATCAATAGTAAGTAAAAATTATTATGATAGAATATTTTAATAAAAATGCTATATCCTATCATATGAAGACATAGTCTCATTCAAAGCTATTAGAAATCAAATTGAAAAGAACCTTCCCAAAAAATCTTAATCACTATGCAGCTACTAAATAACTGAATAAACTTTTTTTACATACTCTTTTAAGTTTTTTTCCTCATTCAGAAATACAGTGATTTTAAATATTATCAAAACTAAAAACTAAGTTAGGTTCACAGAACTTTAACTTTTGGAATAGAGAACTTATTTATGAAAACATTTCAAAGTGTCAAAAAAAAATTTCTAAACCTAAAACTAAATTAGTAATAATCCGTAACATAAATTTGGGATGATAATTAGAACAAAAATATTCACACGACAGTTTATTTCAAAAGCTAATGCTAAATTTTCAAGTACCATTATACCATTTAAACCAAATACCCTTTTATTATTTCTGATTCTTGTGCATATGGCAACTTAAAATGTTTCCAAAAGTGTCAGGGATGAGGCTCACTTTTCTTCCACGTTTAAGGGCCTGGGTTGGTCCCCAACATCACCCACAAAAGTGTTATTTCATTTTTATATCATGAAGCACTAATTCTCAAGTTAATGTTTTTTCTGTTGTTGTTTTGTTTATCTGGGTCACACCAGGGCTCTGAAGTCACTCCCACCAGCGAGTGCCTGGGGAAACATCTGCAGTTCTGGGGATCAAACCAGGGCCTCCCACATGCAAAGCATGAACACAACCCATTAATCAATCTTTCTGGACTCTAATTAATTTTTATAGATTGTCTTTGTCTTTTATCAATATGCGTGCACTTAAAATAGTGAGATGCACAGCACAGACATACTTACATCATACTCTGTAATTCTGCCGCAAAGCTTATACACTTTCCTGTACTTCGCCCACTACTTGAAGTGGCAGTAGACATCGGGCTGGCTGCAGCATTATTCATCTAAAAAAAAAAGAAAAAAGAAAGAAAGTTGATAAAATGCATTTAAGCCATAAAGGCATGAAAAACAGAACCAATTATAAATTACTTCCAGAAGTATAGGAAGTTTTCATGTATTTTATATAAATCCAATTGGTTTATATTTACTGTTGCTTATTAAAATGAAATTCTAAGATAAAAAGATAGTCCAATAAAATATTTTAAAAATTACTCAACTGGGTACAGAAGGATAGTAGTAAGAAGCTTTCTTTGTACAAGGCCTACCAGAGTTGGATCCCCTGTACCACATACTGTCTCCTAAGCACCACCAGGAGTGATCCCTGAGTACAAAAACAGGAGTAACTGGTGTGGCCCAAAAACAAAACAAACAAACAAAAGTGCTCAGAGTTATAAACATTTCAGTATTTTTTTTTCTAATGAATGGAAGAGATAAATACTTGGTCCTCAGTGGATTTGAAAATGAGTTCCCATAAGTGCTAAAATTCAGTAGAAGTTCTTCAGGCAGCTCTTAGTAACCCCTAAGAGCCCATACCCAAGCCCAGGTTTATCCAAGCCTAATCTGATTTTTCTATCTTCCATATGGAGGTTCCAAATAAGAAGAGATCTGGGGCTACAGGATAGTACAAGGGACAGGATGCTTGCCTTAAACACAGACAACTCCATAGAGACGGTAGAGAGCTTGCCTTGCACACAGAGGGGTTTGATCCCTGTCATCTAATATGGTCCTTCAAACCCTGCGAGGAGTGATCCGCAAGCCCTGCCAGGAGTGACCCCTGAGTACAGAGCCAAGAGTAAGACCTGAGCACCACAGGGTGTGGCCCAAAACTCAAAACAACAACAACAAAAAATATTTTAAAAGAAGAGTTCTTAGATAAAAAATTAAAAGTATACTAATTTCCACTGACTGAGCCTAAAATACATAAAAATTAAGCAAATCAGCAGATTATAAGTGCAACATTGTGATCATTTTATGGTACATTTATCATGATGGTATATAACATCAATTCAAATTGTGACTATATCCCCCAATAAAATTTAGCTGATGCATAATGGGACAAATTCTAATATATGTCATTTTTCCTTAATGCTTATGGATTCCATAAGCAATAGTTAGTGAATTTAACATTAGAATAAAGTAAAGCATAAGTCTACATTGCTCTACAGTATGTGTTCAGTGTTACCTATTATTTCATGTTTATGTGAACTTTGCAATACCATGATTTTTAGATGAAAATACTTTGCAGATTCTAAAGAGGAATTAAGCCATTTGGAACATATGAAAAAATATACCAATAATGAGACCCTTATAGTGATCTGGTTAGATCTTTACAGTAATCAAGTTACTCGGGAGTCAGGAATCACTGCCTAAGTCTCCTTTCCAAAGTAAGAAATACCACCCTGCTAAAGGGATCTCAAACGATCCAGAGGAGGAGTGGGGCTCTTAAAGTTCATTGGATTAAAAAAAGATCAGGGGCCGAGCGATAGCACAGCGCGTAGGGCGTTTGCCTTGCATGCGGCTGACCCGGGTTTGATCCCCGGCATCCCATATGGTCCCCCAAGCACTGCCAGGAGTAATTCCTGAGTGCAAAGCCAGGAGTAACCCCTGAGCGTCGCTGGGTGTGACCCAAAAAGCAAAAAAAAAAAAAAAAAAAAAAAAGATAGATCCGAAAGGTTCAGGAAGGGGCTGACTGAGCAAGTTTTTCTTCTGAAAGGGCAGTGATAGATCAAATGGGCTTGTGATGCCTGGCTAATTCAAATCCCAGCTCCTTCACTTTACTAAGACTCTGGGCAAGATATTCCTTTGTGGGGCAGAGCACATATGGCAGAGAGGGTGCTTGCCTTGCACGTGGTCAACCCGGGTTCAATCCCTGGCACCCCATATGGACCCCCAACCCCCACCAGGAGTGATCCTAGAGTGTAGTGCCAGGAGTAAGCCCTGAGCAAAGTCAGGTATGGCCCCAAAGATAATACTTCTTTGTGCTTCAGTTTCCTTGTCCCTAAAATCGAAATAATTCCATCTTCTTAGGATTGTTGTGAAGGTTAAATAAACTAGTATGTACAGCGTCAGATCAGCTAAGCACTCAGTAAAGTGTTATGGATGCAATCTGCTAGCTAAAATGACAATTTTTAATTATCCTAATTTCACAACCGCAAAAGTCCAAGCAACTTAAATATTTTTAAATGTTTTCACAAATGCTTTAGTGTAATTCAACAAATATTAAGTAGTTCCCTTATAAATAAATATTTTATTGACATCATTACTGCAACAGTCAACCCAGCTCAAAATCTCAATTCTCTCTCCTACTCCACCTAATTGTAAGAAGCAAAACATAAATATTCTACCATGATTATGTAACTGCATTGTTTTATCATGTTTCTTATATCCTTCCCATCGTTTTTGACTGTCCTGGGTCCTTTATGACCTCTATTATACCACCTGTCTTTCTATCTCAGTTCACTTTCCATATTGCTGCCAAATTTATCTTAACACAACCCTCTAATCTGGCCCCCTCCAATGGGTAAAGGAGACTAAAATTAATAAAATATGACAAAAAGAGCATCACCAATGAAAGCTAAAAACTACAACAACAACAAAAAAAAACAGTACAACTATTGCTTAAGGTAAGCCACAGGAAGGCAACAAGACAGAAATTCCAGACAAGAAGCACACCAACTGTTTGAGAATGACCTACTACCCCTCTGGAGCAAGAGCAAAAACCTGCCTTACATAGGGTATGAGAAAATCTGTGGGCCCAAAGAACCAGGCCAAAAACACAAGACAAACTGCAAAATAAAGAAAGAGGAAAAGAAAACTTCCATTCAAATTGAATAATTCTGAGCCTGAGTCATAGTAGAGAGGGAGGGGTAGGTGCCATGCATACAACCAACACTGTCTGAGCTGGGCTGACTATTGCAGTAATGACAGCACCACAAATAGCCCCCTGAGTCCTGCCAGGGGTGAACCTAAGCACTGTACCAGGAGTAAGCCTTGAGCACGGCCACGTGTGGTCGGAAAAAAAAAAATAAAGACAATTAAATAAATTCTAAAACACATTAAGAATCTAATGTAAAGCTAACAATTCCCCCCGCCCCTCTACTGCCCCACAATCCCTCTATATAAGGGTCACTCACAGTACCGCTCCAGGAGGCCATATAGGGCCAGGGATCAATGTCAGGAACATGCTAAGCATTTGAGTCACATCCCCAGCACTGATTACCACCTCTCTTTGTTTGGGGCTTTAGTCTGGAGAAGGGGGAGGGGATGCTCAGACCATGTGGTGCTGGGGATGAAATCAAGGTCTGCCACATATAAGGCATGCACCTTAACCTCTACAATGGGGGAAAGCATTACCTTTCAAATTCAGATTTAAAAAAAAAAGTTAACCCATTATTGGAGGGAAACAGGAACCCAAAAGCAGGAACAATCCTGCACAATGAGGATAAATGATAAAAAGGAACTGGCCTTTCTCTAAAACAGTGGTTTCCTGTTTCTAGAGAAAGCAGAGAAGAGGAGAGTGCATCACTACCATCAAAGATATATCCTGGAGAAAATGTTCAATTTGGAAATTACATATTAGCTGTACCACCCTCCAAAAACATCATTTACTGACTCTTCAAATTCGAAGACAGGCCATTCTGTGGGATTATCATGTGGCCAAAGGTACTACAACATTGCCTGAGCCATCTGCCCATTTTTCATTTTGTAAATCCAGTCATCCTGCCTAAATCTCTCTGAAGAAAAGACATTTCAGTAAATTCATATTAAAACCACAGCTTTCTTCAGTTTCCCCCCTACTACAAATGTTTCACATAAAGAGTATTTATTGGTAAGAGGTAAAAGGTCCCAGTCCTAGGTTACTATAACCATGATCATCCTTTCAGAGTCAAGCTATTTAATTTTTAAATCAAACAGGTGAATAACATTTTTCTTGACATGATGAACTGATAGCTCATTAGAATCTTTAAAATAATTATTTCCCGTACCCACTTTTTACTTGATGATTTAGATAATTAACTTCTTTAGACATTAACTTCTTTACACATCAAAGTCCAATCACTCCAATGCTTTATTTCCTTTCTCCAAGACATTAAGAAAAAAAAGATTGGTTAAAAGCAGAAGCACTCAAGTCAATTTTCTCTAATAAATACAGTTAACATGGAACTGAAAACCTACTGTAATCTTCTCAATGGGTTAATGTCCTGCAGTTGTTTTAGCTTTCAATTGAAATGCAGCTGTTTGCCATATTTTACAAAATGAATTCAGATGTGCAGATGGAGACCTAGATTATTTCAACATGCCATAGTTTAAATGTGAACCCAAAGAGTGAGTTCATTTCTGATTAATACTAGTTAAACCCGATCATAAAAGCAATAATCAATACTATATCACACCTTCAAAATCCTATTCCAAAGAAGGAAATCTAAAATATTTTCATTCAAAACAATGAAATTAAGGAATATACTCCTTCCTTATAAAATACCACAGTAAGGTGTTAACCATAGAAAAGTGATATAACATAATGAGAATTAAACAAATACATAATGAATATAGTACTCAGTTTCTATTCAGAGTTTTATTTTTGGTGACTATGACAAACAAAAAAAAAATTATGAAATTCCTTTTCTTAAAATACTCCAAAGATGGGACAGACAAATAGTACAGGGGTAAAGTCCTTGCATATGGCCAATCCTGGCTTTAATGATATATGCCCCCCTGAGCACCACCTAAATTGATTGCTGAGCAAAGAGCTAAGAATAAGCCCACAGAGGTGTGGCTCAAACCACCCCCAACTCCCATCACTAAATAAATAAAAACAAAATAAAATTTTTAAATATCCCAAATATTAGAAAACTGTCTACTAATTACAGCATCCTAAAAACATCATGCTGTGAATTGAATCAGTCTACGTATGTATTAAAAGACTGGAACTTTATTTCTTTTGTATCACTGATAAACAAAATTAATTCAAGGACTTGCTTAACTATTCTAAGCATCTACAGAGTTTCGGCCCTAATCATTCATAATGGAAAATTCCCACATAATATGTGACTGTTAGAATCAGAACATTTTCATTTTCATAGAACTCCAAAGGCAGGAAGCAATTATGGTTAAGCCAATGCTATTATACACTGCATTTTAGTTCTGTTGTTAAAAATAACAAACTCAGAGCATGATCAAAATTTCTCCTCCTGTGAAAATATACCAAATGATCAATCACTGAAAATTAAAAAAAAAAAAAGTAAACGTATGAAAAGTTAAAAATTCCTATACCTAGTGCTTGGAATAACAATGTCAATTTCAATATATTTACCTATATTCCATTTCAAGTGGAGTTTGGAAAGTATAAAACTCAGGGGTCCATTTAATTATCTTCTAAAAAAATGTGAAATGATGGGGCCAGAGCGATAGCACAGCGGGTAGAGCATTTGCCTTGGACGAAGCCGACCCGGGTTCAATTCTCAGTATTCCATATGGTCCCCCAAACACCACCAGGAATTATTCCTGAGCGCATGAGCCAGGAGTAACCCCTGTGCATCTACATCACCGGGTGTGACCCAAAAGGCAAAAAAATTAACCAATTAATTAAAATTTTAAAAGTGAAATGAATAATTCAGGCAATGGGATTCACACATAATTTATCTTTTTAATCAAAATAATTTTCCAAAACTATCTGAGTAGCTTTAAAATCATTATCTAACATATTTAACTAACCACCAAAGCACTTATTAGCACACCACAGTAAAACTATTTCTTCACCTTCAAACAATTTAAGAGCATACATACTAATTTATACTACCTGATATGGCAGATGTTCAGTATATGTGGATGAATAAACAAATGAATGTGATAGTAATGATGAAAAACACATCCCTGATTATTAAGTAACTTACAGCTTACTGACATTAATAGGCATATTCAATGGGATGAGTTTGAGATAATTAATATGCAAGATACTATGAGATAAGAGAAAGACTACCATAGCCAGGCAATTAATGGACAGTTATACTGAAACATAAAAACTACAATCTAAAAACAAAACATATTGAATCATATTGAAGCACAGTTTCAAAATAACAGTTGAGTTATTATATCAAGCCCAAACTGCCTAGGATTTAGAGTTAAATAACAGAAGAAGTACTTCAAAATAATTAAAGTATGTATACCAAAAAAGTGATCTAAAATAAACAGGCTACCTTACCATTTAAAGAGCAATTATTTTTTCTAAAATCTCCAACAGATCCGGGCTGGAGCGATAGCACAGCGGATAGGGCGTTTGCCTTGCACATGGCCAACCAGGTTCGATTCCCAGCATGCCATATGGTCCCCTGAGTAATTCCTGAGTGCATGAGCCAGGAGTGACCCCTGTGCATTGTCAGGTGTGACCCAAAAAGAAAAAAAAAAAAAACTACAATAGATCCAGTATATGACTCAAGTGGTAGAGCATGTGCCTAACATGTATGAGGCATTAAGTTCATTCCCTGGCTGCACAGAAAACCACTGCTAAGTGTCCAACCTACAGGGATCACAAGTGTGCCCCTTAGAGCATCAATGGACATAGCACCCACAAAAGTGACAAAAACCTACTAGAACCAAGCCTTGGGCAAGGCTCAAGTGGTACTACACATCACTCATAAAAACAAGGCTCAGAGTGTTATCCCAATACCACAGTCTCCAGAGTGCCATCAGCTGTGGCCCTGGTACTCTCAGAGAGCATCCTCATGGATCAAGCATTGTGAGAAGTAAGTCCCACTGACACTAGCTCTGACCTGCAAGTACCGCTGAGTGTGGCTCCAGTCAAAAAATAAATATCATTAGCTACTTATACTAGAAATAACTACTTCCTAGCCCAAATCAGTTTGATTGTAATTAACCTGGGAAACACGTAAAATGACAAGTCGTTTAGCTGTGTTCTAAGTCCATGCCACTATTTTAGTATAAATTAACAAATACTTCATAGACAGAAAAGCTCCTCTCTGAAATATATTAAATAAGTTCCTGGCATTTTCTCCACAAAAACTGCTCCTAGTCCAACATCCCAAGTTCTATCAGAGAACTTCTGAGGTTACATAGTTGAAAAAAAAAGGGGGGGGGAGCAAATGCATTTTTTATGCTCTTGTTCCTCTATACAGGTATTCCAGTTTTTAGCATCTTTTCTTTAAAAAAAAAAAAAAAACAGGCAATTCTAGGAACCAGAGAGCTAGTACAGGGCCAAGGTTTGCCTTGCATGCAGTCAAGCCCAGTTCCATCCCTGACACTTCACCACTAGAAGAGATCCCTCAGCCAGAAGTAGCCCTGAGCACAAAAGGGTGTGACCAAAAAATAAATAAAACTTAAAAAGAAATTCTAAATCAATACCTTCTCCTAATTTTACATTAATCAATATCTAACACAGAATCTTTTGAACCCCATCTTCTAGTTTTCTAACAAATTCTGCATATGACATCCAGAGTGCTCGTCCTAAATATGATACTCTATGCAGAAGCTCCTGGAGTCAAAGACATAGTTGAAGGGTGTAGATGCATGCCCAGGTCCTGCATGGTCCTCTAACACATATGGTATGGCTCCTGGTCACCACCAGGTATGGTCCCCAGCACTGCCATGGACTGGAAGACAATGTAACCTCAGATCAATGCCCTGGTTATGGTTCCCCACCAGAAGTGATCTCTGAGCACAGAACCAGCAGTAAACCCTGAGTAACCAGGTGTCATCCAAAACCCATAAAAAAATTAATGACAAAAAGAACTGGCGGGGGCAGTGTGAGAATACAGCGAATAATATACATACAGCCTTGACTTGCATGTGGCTGAGTGGGTCAATTCCCAGCATTCCATTTTGGTTCCCAGGAACCACCAGGAATGATCCCTGAGCACAGACACAGGAGGAAGCCTTGAGCCCAGCCTGCTGTGGCCCAAATATGCAAAAAATAATAATAAAGAAAAGAATTGACTGCTATGAGAATAGACTGCAAGAAAGTAACGGTAAAGTAAGGAAACCAGTTACAAAGATACTGAAGCTGTTTAGAAAAAATGGCATGAACTGCGTAACATGGAGCAATGGTTAAGAAATGGTCACACTTCTGTGTATGACAAAAAACAGTCTTTGTACGTAGGCAGTTGATAACCCAAAAGATTCAGTCCATCTATATTTACTTTCTTTTTTCTAATTCACCAATATTCTCCCATTCTACTGCTACAGTGTTTTTCCCCCTTGAGAAAGATGCCTATCTCCTTTAACACTAAAATACAGCAAGTCCTCAGATAACTTGATTGGTTAAAAAGTTGATGAGGTAAAAAACTAAACCAGAGGAAACTATGAAATGACAATATAATAAATTACTTAACTTAAAGTTGCAATTTCCAAGAATCTATCAAGGATATTAAGTGAGAAGTCAGTGTGATGTGAAATTACTGAGAAGCTATATAAATAGTCATCAGACACTTGGCAGTGAGTTATTCTTCAAGCCGGTGGCTTTAATAAGTCAGTAATTCTATGCTTAAAAGTAAATCTTAGGCAGATGGATAAACAATTATGACAAAAGTGTAATGATACAGGGGCTGGAGAGATAGCACAGCGGGTAGGGCGTTTGCCTTGCACGCGGCCGACCCGGGTTCAAATCCCAGCATCCCATATGGTCCCCTGAGCACAGCCAGGGGTAATTCCTGAGTGCAGAGCCAGGAGTAACCACTGTGCGTTGCCAGGTGTGACCCAAAAAGCAAAAAAAAAAAGTGTAATGATACAAATTGGCGGGAGGGGGACCAATACATCTACGATTCCGAACTATAGTTTGAAAATCACTAATTTCATCCAAATCCCTCATTTTTTCAGGTGAGGAAACTGAAGTCCAGAGGGGTTTCTTGAACTGCCCAAGGACACATCACTATTTAGTGATACAACTGGGACTAAACTGAGGTCCCCTGACTCCTGGTCCAGAGTTCTTTCTACTATACCACAAGGAAC